>NC_087333.1:1635416-1962500 GCF_037043105.1 Vanessa tameamea
GAGGGGGAGAGGTGGGTCAATCTGTAACTGACACAAGAGTCGTTCCGTCTGACAACAGTCCTGGTGGTGCCAGCTCGTGAGCTACCTATCGGTGCGAAGGAAGTACCGTTCTGTTCTGGTGTAGGTGAAGTGTGGCAACAGCAAAAACATTTGAAGTACGATCTGTGGAATTCTCGACGGAATTTGCCTGTAACAAAATCTATCGTTAATAAAATGGTTACTTCAAGCACATCTTTCAAAAACATCTTACGGAAAATTGGAAAAAATACAAAATGACCATTATTAAAAATAGCAACTTTTAAAACATATAGTTCTTAGAGTGTTTGATTATACAATTGCTCATTGGACAAATAAAGGTGTATCGATTTTAATCAGAATCGTAATTTGTGGTGTATTTAATCACAAGGTGGATAAATGCCATGCAGGTGTATAAAGTATGGTGATACATAACAAAAATAAATGCATGCGGTTCCCGATCAAATAAAACTGTCGGCAAAGCTAATTTTTAATAACCAAACCGTCCGGGGTTGAAAACACTGACCTGAAAAGCCTGGGAATCCTGCAAGCAAAATATTTCTGTGACGTATTTATAACGAAAAAGAACACGAATTGTTAAACAAAGAACTCTCAACTTAAAAATTATGTTCGTACAAAGGCATGTTTAAAAACTCTTTACGCCTGTTTGTGTTAACAAAATAATTTAAATGTTTTTTAAACGATTTAGTTTAAAATGCTCGGTGTTTTAACTTGTATCAAGATTATGCGATGAATAGAATTTTTGGTATACTGTTTCATGAGAAACGAATGAGTTTCGAGAGAATAAAAAATTAACTACGTCCCATTATTATACGTTAAACGAAGTCTTGAGCTTATCTGTATATATATAAATGATTGTTTGTATGTTTGTCCTACAAGCGTTATTATATTATTTCAGTTTAAACTTAATACAGTTATTGTTAACACGTTTTGAGGTCTGTTTAGGAGTATTTTTTGTATAGGTAGGCGAACGGGGAAATGGGCCACCTGATGTTAAGATTACCACTTCACATAGACTAACGTGATTAAAGATGGCTTACGTCGCTAATGCGTCTTGGGAGCTAAGACGTTATGTCACTTGTGGCTCTAGTTACTCTGGTTCAGACCCATTAGACCGGAACACAACAATATAAAGTATTGAAGTATTGATGAGTGGGCGGTACCCACCCAGATGTGCACAAAGCCCTGTCCAAGTTTCTATAATGTACTAGTATTGGATAATTGCTTACAAAACATTTTATAAAGGAATGACTTCTAACTAGTGTGATATAAAAATAGGTTTATCTATTATATATTTACGTGAAAAACGCTGTTCCAATTGAGGCATTTTTTAGTAAAATTTTAAGCAACAGATTTTATAAAAATATATCTTATTATATAACATTTTATTTCGCTTTCTACACTTTTATTTATTTATTTTTTCATATGTATATGAATATATGGTATATGTATATGTGATAGGTAGGCGGACTAGGAAACTGACCACCAGACAGTAAGTGGTCACGACCATCCATAGATTGGTGCTGAGAAAATATCAACCACTGTTTACATCACACCAATGCGCCACCACCTTGGGAGTTATGTCCCTTGTGCCTGCAGTTTCACTAGCTCACTAAGTATTTCTGTATATATAATGAGTGAACGTTACGAGTACCTACCACAAGTGAAATAAATATCATATAAAATAAAATAAAATATATTATACATACAAGATATATTTATTACTAACAGTATCTAAAACGGGATATTTACCATGTTTTTTATTTTTATTTGGTGGAGCTCGATATTTCGACATTATATAACTCGTGAACAAGACATTCGTAGATAATGTCGAAATATCGAGCTCCACCAAATAAAAATAAAAAACATGGTAAATATCCCGTTTTAGATACTGTTAGTAATAAAAATAACCATGTTAATTTAAAAAAAAAAAGATATATTTAGTCAAGATCAAAATTTTCTATTCTGTAATTCATCCCAGTTTGTTGTCGTTATAATATATTAGATAATTGATGTGTTTATTATTTATTTATATATTAAATGTAAAGCTTTAAAAAAATATCAATCAAATACAAAAATAATGGCTACGACACCTACGATATTACGACGATGATATAAAAGCGAAATTATATTATTAGCTACATATGTCAATATGTCAAGTAGTTATAAATTACTTTTATTGGCCTCTATCTAGTTTGGAAAACAAAGATTGAAATATAAGCGTATAATTACGAACGTTACAACCCGGTTGCGATAGATGGCGCTGATTGAGATTGTCACTTTTCTGAATCGCACTGTCTATATTCGTTACTGGATATGTATATAGTGTGAAATTTATATGATATACAATCCCTTAAGTGGGCTCTCAACACTAGGCTTGAGTAGTTTAGCTGGCCTATCCCACCCGGTGATGCTGAGGCCATTAGGGCCAACAGAACTTTACATTACGAAAAAAAAAAAAAGCTATACAATCTTTGATTTCAATCACCATTTGATCCATCAACAACGAATCTATATATATAAATGAACTCGTTTAAAAAGAAAAACACTACAGTTTTTTATTGATGTTTGAGAACGAACAAACGAAATGGAACTACGGGCTTAGATAAGCTTACAAAACGATTGAAAATATCGTTGGTGGAAAAGTCGAAAACGAATGGAAATTGTATAGACACATTGACGTAATCGTAGGGGGGGGGGGGCGTATACAAAGACAATAGCTTATTTGTAAACGATAGATCTGCTTGAAATAGTTTTATCATTGACAGATTTCCATACAGAACAGCAGTCAAATTGCCATTTCGTTGAGTGATTTCGATATACTTCTATAATCATTAGCCATCGTTCGTTTGTCTGTGGAATGATTAATGCTAAGTATACATTGTTATGGATTGTGTTTCTCTTCGATAACTTTAAAGTTCATTTTACTCGATAATAATACTACATTTTTATATGCAAAATATCGGAAATCGGTTGTAAGAAACTATGAAAGATTTTTTTATGGTCTTCAATATGGCTATTGTTATTTTCTACGGTTCTCAATACAACAGCTGGCTTACATAAAAATACGGAATACAGCTTTTAGAGAAGGTCACAAATCTTACTATGATTCGCTCTTCCGAACTTGAACATGGATTCATTTTATTATTTGTCATAATAGCGACAGTTATATGAATTATATAACAATTAACTGCTATAGCGGTATTCTGTAAGAAGAAACTCGAAACTCACCGCAGAACACGAATGTGAAATGTGATGTAATAATTATAAAATTTATAAGATGTACGAATCATAATGGCGCACCAATACAAGTTGGTTGTTAACATTTCGTAAGTGAGATACGAAGTGAATTATTACAGAATCACAGTGCTTTTAGCTGTTATGGTTGTGAAGCCTGCGACAGAGTAAGACTGTTATAAGATTATTAACCTCGGGCTTGTGTATAGCCTTTGTTCTCTAAGAAAATCATTAAAATTAGAAATATAGTAAAGAAATATTTTGATGTAAAATTCTAAATAATGAATTTACGTAACAATCTTTATGTTTAACAAAACTATCTAATATATTATTACCGGAAATTACCGGAATTACCGGAAAAAACGATAATAACCGGTAATAACCGGTACTTTTGGTCCAGGTCCGTATATTATGCATCAAGATCGATTCAAACAACACAAACAATACAACAGAATTAATAGTCAATGAGCTACGAACGAGTAGAAAATGGGGGGGATTCTTACCACTCATGAAGTTGTAGATGAGAGGATTTACGGCGGAGTTGGCGTAGCACATCACGTGAGAGATCAAAGCTATGCAGGTCATTATTTCGGATTGCTTCACTTCATAGGCGACCCTGTTACGAGTAAAAAGTTTTTATATAATCTAAGTAAACACAACATTTACCATCTTGTAGTGGCTTATAAGGCTGTAGATCCCGAAGATTCAAAGCCCGGGTTGGGCTACTAAATGTTATTAAGTATTTTATCAAAAAATATTGAGTAACAGTCATGACTTTTGAAATTGACAGTTAAGCTCCTCTCCCTTTGAGTCGAAGGTTTTCAGCTAATTCCAGCACCAATGCGGGTTGGCTCCAAAAAAACATGCGCACGAACCCAAAGCACTCAAAATGTCGTCCACAATATAGTGTTCTTATTGTGAGATATCGGTAGGTGGACGAGCACATGGGCTACCTGGTAAGTTGCCACCAATGCCCATATATAATGGCGTTGTAAGAAATATTAACCATTCCTTACATCACCAATGCGCCACCAACATTGGGAATTAAGATATTATGTCCCTTGTGCCTATAGTTACACTGGCTCAGTCACCCTTCAAACAAGAACACAGCAATACAAAGTATTGCTGCTTGGCAGTAGAATATATGATGAGCGGGTGCTCCCTACACAGACGGGCTTGCACAAAACCTTTTTGAATTCAAAGATCATTTTTTTTGGTTAACTTGTATTTATGTGCGTGCTTTCGAGATAAGTTTTGATCTGTTTAATGTCTGTACAAATACCTCAGAACAGAAAGCAGGTGAACTGGAAAATAGCAGACTGCGAACATGATCACAACAGCTACGAGCATCTTGGCGGCCTTCCGTCGGGAACGAAGTTGGCCCTCGGTGGAAGCGTTGGCGTGGATTGATGGAGTTGTCCGTCTGTTGGCAGCCAACCCTGGACAATGTTGGACATCGTATAGTCAAATAAACAAACATATAACCAACTACTAATTAATAAAACGAATTCGGAACAAAGCTGCTAGCACAATTTATTTATTTGAGACAGGCAAACACATAGTACAATTTTATTAAACTTTAAAAAAAAAAGAACAAGTCAGTTTGGTATCTGTTGCTGTCATAGGCTAGACGCTAATACTTAATAATAAATAAATAAATAAATATTGGACAACATCACATACATTACTCTGATCCCAATGTAAGTAACTAAAGCACTTGTGTTATGGAAAATAAGAAGTAACGACGGTACCACAAACACCCAGACCCAAGACAACATAGAAAACTAATGAATTTTTTCTACATTGACTCGGCCGGGAATCAAACCCGGGACCTCGGAGTGGCGTACCTATGAAAACCGGTGTACACACTACTCGACCACGGAGGTCGTCAATATGCGCATACCGTGTCTATATCAAAGAGAAATGTAATCATATACATTTTTAAATAGTTTTAATAAACACTTGTCAATTCCAAAGAATTAAGTAACATTCGTCGAATACATGTACTAATTACATACCTATATGCATAACACTCATAACGTAACGTAAACTGGACTGCCTCGTTGGTCTAGTGGCTAGATATAAGGCCCCAGATCCCGTGGTCTTGTTATCAAACCCTAGGTCGGGGCGATAACATTTTATTGGGTTTTTCTATCGAAAAAATCTCAGTCATAAATCAAAACACACTTTATTCAAGTAGGCACAAGCACTTTTGAATCGTCATTTAACAAACTATTTTAAGTAAAGCTATCACCGGTTCGGAATGTAGATTCTACCGTGAAGAACCGGCAAGAAACTCAGTAGTTATTCTTTTTCAACATGTAAAAATACAGTCATGTTAGTTAAATACAATCATATGTATGTTATGTCTCCTGCGTGGAAGGCAACGTATGTACAGTGTAAACTCTCGTGCCTCGGTAAGCACTTTTGTCCTTCGCCTGAACTCTTTCCGGTCGGATTTGCAGTCCCATAGGATTATCAGATTGAGGGAATAGAAAGTGCACTTTTGCACTATCATATGTCCTGAGTAGTTGGCTGGTCGCCCTTGAGGTTGGGCGCCGTAGCCGAAATTGATCAGAGCGACATTATTATGCACTACTTTTATGACGTAACTCACTGTCTAGCTACTTGACATAATGTTGTTTTAATAGCTACTGAATTCTCCTTTTTATAAATCACATTATGAATGGAGCTTAGCCTAATAGAAAGTGAATAAATATAATCTAAATAACAATAAGTTTAGAGCAAATGAAAAACATATCATCATTGGTATGAATAAGGTTCAAGTTAAGTTAGTGAACCTCTTTCGAAAAGCACCAATTTGGCGCGTAAGCGTCTTCTTTTCAATGACTATATAATGCTTGTCTGGATCCGAATTCGCGCCTTTTATGTAATATCTCCGTAGGTACACTAATTCTTGTCATTGAGGGTCGATTTATATCTTATAAATATAATTTGCATAAATAAGTATAATATATTGATATCGATATTTATAAATAAAATACATTAAATTCAAAACAATAGCTATACAAATATTTAGTTATATTAATACAGGATACTGTGTTATATTGGCTTTGGAAATATGTTTTACCTTTTAACTATCTCCGGGAATGATACTTTTCGTATAAAACAAGCCTTAGTCAAATGTGCTTAAATAGACAAAGAACTACACTACAACTTGCGTTAAAGGGACGTGGTGGACTAAGCTCTCACATTATCCTTAAGCAAAGAGTAGGCTTTTGTCCATACAGTCGTTGGCATACATTTCTAAAAATTTTTTTTTTTAATTTTTGTGTATATTTTTTTGTATTAATTTAAGAGATTATATCATTATAAAGATACTCAGTTAATATTTTGTAAAGTATAATAAATAAATTCTTATTTTAAATTTGTTTCCTCCATCTCTACCGTTATTTAGACGTTCGTACCAGGCGACCGTGTGGCCTAATGGATAAGGCGTCGGACTTCGGATCCGAAGATTGCAGGTTCGAGTCCTGTCACGGTCGAAATATATATTTTACTCAGTTTGATATATTAATTTGTATAAAATATTTCGAAATAATAAGTATATCATAATAATATTATTTCAATTTCTATTTTAGTTTGGACGCTATTTTTCAATTTTATATTTAAAAAAATGCTTCAGTTTTGTGAAATAGAACATAATAATCTCAGGTATACTATTTTTGATTTGAATCTATCTTTTTGCATTTATTGAGGAAGTTTAACGCCGTCAATTAGGGGTGGAGTGGTTGCGTTGGTGATAATTATGATAATAAAAAAAAAACAACCATCTCTACATAGTATAAAAAAAAGTCGCTTCCCGCCATCTGTACGCTTAAATCTTTTAAAGTACGCAACGGATTTTAATGCAGTTTTCATCAATGAAAAGAGTGATTCAAGAGGAAGGTAAAGAAAAGTCGAGAATTTCAACTTTCCTAAGCGGAAAAAATAAGGGCTTTTATGTTTGTTCTTCAAGCTATGTTTCATATGGAACCTTATTGCATTCGTGTGAATCCAGTACCGGTAGTTGGTTAATATTCCAAGTTAAGTGAATATGCATAAAAGATAATCTATAAAAAACTATAAAGCGACTAGCTGATCCCGCGGCTTTACATTACATTAACAGCCTGTAAATTTCCCACTGCTCGGCTAAGGCGTCCTCTCCTTTTCAGGAGAATGTTTGGAGCATATCCCACCTCGCTGTTCCAATGCGGGTTGATGGAATACATATATGGCAGAATTTCAATTATATTAGACACATGCTGGTTTCCTCACGATATTTCTTACACGAGATGAATTATAAACACAAATTAAGCACATGAAAATTCAGTGGTGTCTGCCTGGGTTTGAACCCAGAATCATCGGTTAAGATGCACGCGTTCTAACCACTGGACCATCTCGGCTCCGTGTGTTTACCCGCGTGGAATTCAGCTTGTCACGAAAATGGATTCCATCGTGCTGTTTTATCGTTTCGGTATTTTATAATAGTAATAATACATATTTAAATTAAAGATGGATAAATATAAATTAGGCATTAGTAAGCGTGAATCTAGTGTGGATTTGATCCCACGGCAGGCAATTCCGACTTTCCGAAGTTGTGTCTTGTCTTCAACCATCGTAGGTGTAATATAGTCTCACTTCCAATACTGGGAAGAAACCCGTGTCCAAAATTGCTGATATATTTAATTATTATAATTATCTTAAAACCTCATTCTAACTCACAGTCATCCTTATTTAAATTATTTTAAAGTTAAGCTGACCGTAATTTTTTTTTTCATAATATAGTTAGGAGGACGAGCAACTAAGCCACGTGATAGGAAGTCCATTGCCCATTGATAGAATTTTGTTTTTATGTTATAGGCGGCAAACGTGCAGGAGACTTACCTGGCGGGAAGTGATTAAATATTAACCATTCCTTACAAAATTAATGCGCTACCAACCTTTGGAACTAAGATAAGTGCCTGTATTTCCACTGGCTCACTCACCAATCGTCAATTAAACAAAGAATATAATCAAACTTTGATGACATTTCTTTGTAAGCTATTAATTAATTGCATAATTAACACATACTGCCTTTATTAAGCGAGTATCGCGTTCACAAGCTGGGGTGGTTTTTAATTGGGTAATTTATAAGAGACACTGGAGACATTTGTTTTATGAAGGGGGTTATTTTTAATAGTCACAATCTTAAGGCCAATAATTGCTGTATCAAATTTGATTGGATTGACTTGAGTTATTTGAATAATTTGTATGGAGATCAATTAAGTCCCGGGGAAGGACACAGGCTATTTGACAGTGACAGTTTGTAGCGGTTATGTGTAAAGTTGAATAAAACCGCAGGTTCAGGTAACATATGAAACCTAATAATAAAATCGATCAGAAGAGGAATAACATAATTTGATGAAATTTTTTATGAAGCAATGAAAGCCCGATACAGATATCATTAAAAAAAAAAGAACGCCATGGAAAGATTGGCTTTTTATACCTAAGATCTGATGTCCAGCCCCTAAAATAAAATGTCTGTGAAAATACATTTTATTCGAAATTTAAATGCCATCACACTATTTGATTTATTTCGTCACGAACCAAGTCAGCTATCACTATAACGAGCAGTCAGCTCGAGAACAAACCAGATTCAATTTTGTCGAAATCTCCGAGAAAATAAGGAATAGCTGTAAAATGGCAGGATAATACTAGCACAGTGAGAAATATCAATACAGTCACTATGTCTACTGTAATACTATAAATGAAATAAAATCAAAATATACTTTATTGAAGCAGGCTCTCGCGAGCACTTCGGAATGTAGATTCTACCGAGAAGAATTGGTGCAGTTGGTACTCTTTAGAATCAGTTGTATATATTATTAAATATAATAATTGAATTATTATTATCCTTATTACATACTTTTTTATCACCTATATAACTAAATTAATGATAATAATATAATACTGTGATCAGTAGTGATTTCTAATAATTGGTTTTGCGAAACGGTTAGGTAACTAAATTTAGTAACAATAATTTTGTATCGACTTTCTACGTAGCACGCATCAAGCCAACTGCAATCTAACAGGACGTTGATCTTGTAAACAAAACCAAGTAACAGTCTACATATATCTCACAGCTGACCAAAGATTCCTTCTTATTTATTTATTTATTTATACTTTATAAGATTCCTTCTTAATAAAACCCTAGGTCAAAGTAATCTAAGTGGATGGTACCACCCACTCAGTATATATTCTACCACTAAGCAACAATACTTAGTATTTGTGTGTTGCGATTTTGAAGGGTGAGTGAGTCACATGGCATGACATCTTAGTTTTCAAGGTCGGTGGCGCGTTAGCAAGGAACCATAAGCTGGACCATTTTTTCGTCCGCCTACCTAAACCATAAAAAAACACGCGTAAGAATCTATTTCGATACGTGAAGGTTTCCTCACGATGTCTTCATTCGCCGAGCGCGAGATGAATTGTAAACACAATTTTCGCACTTGAAAAATTCAGTGGTGCTTGACAGGAACCCTCGAATTTCAAACAAAGTAATTTTAACCTCAAAGCCCCGCGGTGGTCTTTCTATCTTATATTTTATGTCAATAAATATTCTTTAAGTCACACTGAATATTAATTGACATAATTTATTTTTTCTAGTCACTCCTCAGACAAAAAAAAATATAATTAACGTTAAATTTACTTTTATATTACTCAAAAAATAATATTAAAATATATATAAATATATCGCTGTTGTTTTGACCGTGACTCGCAAAGAAACTGAACTGAAAATATTGGACTTAAAATAAAACTCGTATCCTCATATTCAACGTGTTTCAGAGATTTTCGGCTAAGCATTATAATACAATATCAATAAACGTACAACATACGAACAGCAACGCGTTTGCTAGTAATTATATAAATGTGAAATAATCGTGAAGTTTATATTCGTTGATTTCCATACAGGATACAGGAGTACGCGGAACATTTTGAACAAACATTTGCAACATTCATTTTGTTGCTTCACTATAAATCAACAAAATTGAGTAATTGAAGACGGCTTTTTTGACTTCACTTTACCGGGATTTTTTTCATTTAATATTCGCTTCTCTTGCATCACTATAACTTTTTCGTTTTGCTTTATAATCATAACTGTATTTCTTTCTAGTGTAAAACCACTAAAAAATATATCGAAACTAACCCCTTTTATAATATTTGTTTGACAAGTCTGACTTGGATGAAGTTTATACAAAATAAATTTATGTAAAAGATTATAGATTTAATCTAGTCTTTGACACGTCAAAGTCATAATAAACTTGACTTTAATCTGAAAGGTGATTGGTCGGTGGCAGATGACGTAATAATAAGCCAATCGGCGTTCAGTATTATCTAAGATTATCTTATCTAACTTCGCTAAGCATTTTAATAACTAGCGCTTAGTTTTGCCATCGAGAACGAACTGTCAGAAGAAATTGACAACTTATCCGTTATTACTTACAATTATTTTGTCCGCTGGCCGGGCAAAGTGTATGAGATTCAGTGTGTCCAGGAATATTGTCCGACCTCCACAGAACTCTGACGATCTGCCAATACGCAATCATCATCAGGAGAAGTGGGAACCTGTATAACAAAAACATTTGATACACATATCGAACTATATAATTAGATTGAAATGTGAGAGTAGGTAACAAAGACGAGAGAGTATTGGGTTTCAATGTTACGACCATTATGATATTTGATCCGCCGCAAGTACAGTTTACCTTCTTAAAGGAGATTGCTTTAAGAAGGTAAAATGCACTTGCGGCGTTTCGTTGAATTACACCAGTTGATCGCTTTGACAGTTATGTCTCAACATTGTTTTTAGTAAGAACTAACTTCGAATTTCACTCGAGAAATGTTGACAACCAATTTATACATGTATTCTTTAAATGCTATACATTAGCAGCCTGTAAATTTCCCACTGCTGGACTAAGGGCTCCTCTCCTTTTGAGGAGAAGGTTTCCCCGCTGCTCCAATGCGGGTTGGTGGAATACACATGTGGTAGAATTTAGTTGAAATTAGACAAATTCAGGTTTCCTCGCGATGTTTTCCTTCATTGCCGAGCACGAGATGAATTATAAACACAAATTAAGCACATGAAAATTCAGTGGTGCCTGCTTGGGTTCGAACCCGAAATCATCGGTTAAGATGCACGCGTTCTAATCACAGGGCCATCTCGGCTCGATAATGCTAATTAAGTGCTATAATTAATTAGTATTACTCAATGGCATATATTGTACTGACATTTCAGAATCGTAGTTAACGATAATATTCGACTTTTTTTTTACAGAATAACTTCATAGATACAACATTCAGGTTCTTACGTTTTTATTTTGAATAAGGGCGCCCCATCTGCAGAAATCATTCAAGGAAAAAGCGAGAAATACCCTTACTTAATAACGTTTGAAAGTAATTCTTAAAGGTAATGCCGAAAATAAATAGATATTTGTAATTGACGTTTATTCGTGACGGCCCACGGCAGTGTTCATTTTGAAAGTAGCCTTTGATGTCGAAATTATATATCTATAGAAACAAAAGATTTTTCGAGAAAGAATAAATAATATACCAAAGGACTGCTCCTGATTAAGATTCACAAAGATGATTATTTTGTGTTCGAATTTTATCATGAAATTGACTGAAATAATTGAATGAGTTCGACCATGTTTGATTCGATTAGAAATTATTTGATGATGTGTTGAAAAAAAATGTCAATTCTCCCTATATATTAATTTAATTTAACTTTAACAATAATTTTCATCAATATTTAATAAGTTAGTCGAGCGTGTGTAGATATATCTTACTGTTGACTTTTGAAAATCCATATCGTAATTGCTTGTAAATAATTTAACACAGTGAGAAGTTAAGATGACATTAAAGTATATTGACAAAATGAATAATTTCCTCGCGTCTGTCATACAATGGATTGCTTGATTCTTCAACCCTCACAAAAGCAACAAGATAATTTCTAATAAAATAACCGTTAATTTTTTATAGCGTAGGTAAGCGGATCATGAATGTCTATATGCCCTACCTGATCGGAAATAGTTACCAAAAAAAAGAACCATTCCTTAAATTGTCAATGCACCACCAACTTTTGTAACTACATGATGTTACAAATGCTTATAATTGACACTGGCTCACTCACTTTTCAAATCGGAACACGACATTACTAAGTATTGTTGCTTAGATTGGATATATGGTGAATGAATGGTACCTAACTAGATTATCTAGAAACTGCTTTTCATACCTAATTATTATACTATGGTCCAAAACAGTTTTAGAATGCTTACGTTATTATTTGATAAGCAACAGTCAGTCAGATCTTGTTGCTGGGCTTTAGTCTCTTCTGCTCTTGAGCAAAAGATTTAGAGATAACACAACACACTGCAATAATGAAGAGTGGTGGGTGCATTGGTGCTATTCCTCACTGCTATGCACGAAATTAAAGATAAAATTTAAGGGCATAAACACTTAGCGCTTGCCCGGGCTCGAACCAGTAATTCCATCTTTCCACTGGATCGTATCGATTATAATATGTTGAGTAATTTAACGGCTCAGAATATCTATTATTATATTAAATATAAACTTTTGTAAGGACACTCGAAATTTCATTGGAAATTTTGATTGATCGAAGCATTCGAATTCGATGATTAATAAAGTTTTATATTACGCAATCTTAGTTCATGAACTGTTCAAAATATATTTAATTTAAGTTATGATTCAGCGGATTGTAAATTATTATATTATACAACTTTAATGGATCGTGTAATTGGTTTTAGGAAAAAAAAAACCCAATACCTTTTTATGGTTTCATATAAAATCACAAATCTCAGAACCTATAAATTACTCAAAAAAGTTTAATACAAACATTATTAATAATAGTATTTTCTTTCGTTTTTCATATGTATATTATGTAATTATAAAATATTTTATAATTAATTTACATGTTCAAATTGGAGACTGTTGTGTACATTTTTAATTTATATACATGTTAGTGAATTTTTAAATAATTAATACGTGATTAGGAACTTTTATAAATAAGGTGTTACATATTACTAAATATTACCTACTAAAATTCTGATATGTAATAGATGGAAAATCCCCTTGAGCATTTTACTCGGTTCTTAATGTGATGTAATTTTGATAAGGGTATCGTTTTAGTGCTATCATTCTGAAATTATTTCTGACATGTCCCGATTGTGTTTTGTGATGAGTTTCGAGTTTTTTGTAGCATGATCATCATGTATTATTATTATTGATTTAAAAAGTAAATTCTACATTTACTAGTTAAATAAATAATAGAATGTTATTTTAATTCGTACACAAAAATAATTATTGTGGTTATGGGGTTATATGGCGTACCGTGATAGGTATCACTGAGTATTAGGTACTGTTTAAGTCTACGATTGAGACAGGCTACATTTAGTACTTATACAACGATCACTAGTACACGTTTTATTTGGACTGCATTCTGATTGATCAGATAATTGGTAACAGTTTAGAGGCTTTCCAGTAAAGTTCGAATGACAGGAACATGGGACTGAGAGATTCTACTGTGAAATATCGATAATCTAGATTTATTTCACTGAGTAAGTCAGTGTAATTACTACAAACCTTCAAAATGTCTATAGACTTTTTGCATTAAATAATTGCTATTTGAATTAAGACAATTTCCATTACTATAAAAGTTTGGATATTTAAAACAACAATGGGTACTTGTTTTGTTGACGGTAGTTTACTTACGTGTAAAGGAAAAGCGCCTTTATAATATGCCATTTAAGATCACTTTCGTCTGACCACGTAGGTGTACATTGCATGAAGTATTGCGCGTCGAATCGCAGCTCCATGTTCTTCTGCACTTGGAGCACGACGAATTCAGGTACATCTGCATAAAATAAGTGATTAATAAAGTCTATATATACAAAAGCGAAATACTACTCACTGATTAATCACAAATCTCAGAAACCATATCACCTACAAATTTGAAATTTGATATTGAGGTTCCTTGTAGGACATCCACTATGAATTATACGAAACTCCATCCCTAAGGAGGAAAAATGGGGATTGGAAGTTTGTGTTTTATAAATATCGCGCGGGTAAAGCCGCAGGTTCAGCTAGTAATTTACCTAAATGTCATATATAGTGCTTCATTTAATTCGTAATTAATCTGTACTCATTACAAAGAAACTTCTAGAAGATTGAACGAGACTATATTAATACCGTTTATAAGTAATCGTTGGCAGTTCATAATCAAGATAATATTATAAATTCAAAAGTGACTTTTATTACAATGTCGCGCTTAAACTACTCATGTGAACAGGATGATTTTTTTTAAATAAATTGTCAGGGCGAAATAAAATGACATAAAAAAAGGACAAGCTGACCCCACAAATCGGGGACAAAGCCGCTGTAACTGGTTCTTATCTTATATCTTGGAAAATTACATGTTTAACATGAATTAATCATAATCTTCAGGAACGAAGTCACGGGCATGAATGATCGTTTATATTTATCTGCTTTCAAATATTTCAGGCATTCATTGCTGACGTCACATGTCAAATCCAGTTGAGGCGTATCAAAAAAATCGTTAAAATAACTTTATATTACGCGTAAAATTCGGTAGAAGGAAATGGTTGAATCCAATTGCTAAAATTGGCTTTTGGTGTATCCCTTAATACCACGGAGACAGGATTTTTTCCTTCACAAACAAATTTAGCGCTGATTTTTCGTATTATATCACTTTTATTGACTCTGAGAATACCTGAAAATGACAGGTTTTCTTCAGGCGAAACCAAACAGCGTCTTTATATGTGTTTCTGTCAGCAATAATGAGCGGGAAGAGGGAATATATCTCTCGCTTTACGTCAATTAGTTTGATGTGCCTAATTTGTAATGTAAAACTAATGACTCTTCGTTGGATATCAGATGGACAGCAGTTTTAAGGGCGAGGAAAAATATTAGCTTATTAATATAAGATTTTTTTTTATACGCGATTCAATTAAACTTCAACGAGCAGTTATTAATACCACGGTACTTGGTTGTTTTTAATTGTATGTTCAAATATCTGTTGTGGCTATTGTCTTGGCATTAGTAGTGATCGTTATATCGAATCTGGTTAAGTCGCAATATTTGACGGGATTTTTCATAAGTCAATTAAATTTTTGTTTCTTCTTCTTTTTCTTCAAACTTCGTTTGTTTAAATATACCATTAAGATAATATATATTAAAAATAAATAGAAATACCACATTATAATGTTACTTACTGAAAAGTAAAGACAGCACCCAGATGATAAGTATTGCGGTCTTCGCGCGACTTGTGGTGGATTTAAACTTGAGAGGGAAGCAAATGGCGTACCACCGGTCCACTGAGATGAACGTCAGAGTCAGCACCGACACCGTCACTGATACGGACTGTAAAAATAAAATACATGTTATTGTATGGTAATTCAAAATGAAAGATAAACATTGATAAAGGTTAATCTTTCAACGATACTTAATATATAAATGCCATTTAATACAAATGACTGAAGTTTCATTTAATTATTCTGGAATATTGTATTACCTAAAGCTAAACCCAATGGTGGCGCTTTAAGAAATACAAACCAGGTTTTATACTATCAGCGTCAACATCATAGATATTGCATCTTTAATTGCACACATTGACCTTAAGATTTTATTGCCTTCATAACAATATATATTGTATAGATATTGATTTGGTGTATCATTCTATTGTTTGGTGGAGCTCGGCAATTTAATGTGCCTGAATAATTATTTTGGATTACAGTTTTGGTTTGTCTTCTTCTCGTTATATGTAAATTTTTTTTCTTATGTTGGTGTCGGGTGATCTTAAATTTTTGATTCCCAGACTGGTCTCAATAGAAATCAACTATCCTGGAGTCAACTTCATGATGAAGTTATCTCTATTATTATTATATAAAGCTTGTCATTATGTTTGACGGTAGTATTAAAGATGAGTGGGTATCTGCCAACAGTCATTAGGTTCTCGGCTAGTGACGTATTATTAGTGAACGTGGTGAACTTAAGCATATTCACCATTCCAACATCATTTTAAACTAATTTAATGCACCTCGATTTAACACAACCTCCTTTCCTTAAGAGAATATATCTTATTAAGCCCTCACGCGGGCTTCCCTTCTTACTGTCTCTGGACTTGGACTGTTGAAGCAGTCAACTGACGTTCAGTTAAGTCCACAGGTATTATAATGCCGGTTCAATGCTTATTAAAACATTAATTCTTATTTAAAAATAATTTTAAAATTCTAACGAGATTTTTTGCATATTTGTTTAAAAAAAAATATTCTTATATATATATATATATTCGTAGTCGTTATTCAAAGCGACACTTAAATTAGTTATGGTAAACTTGTTATACCGCAAAAGTGACCTTAATTCCTTAATTTTAAGGCCGTAGTTCATTTGTAGCGACGCTGAGTAAATTAATTAGTATTGACGCTGATAGAGGAACCGCTGGATCACCATAACGACACCATATTCAATTAACTCTGTTAGATCGCTCTTTATATATAATATATTTGTTCCATTTTAAGTTTTATTTTGTTAGATATTTTAATCTTATTACAAAGCAAAGAAGGAAGTGATGATTTTGTATTTTACGCATTGACAGGGAATAGAAATTACCTAGTCTAGTCTAAAGTCTAGAATACGTAAATTCAATTCGATAAACATACTTATAGATCGCTGCTTAAAATTCGCACAAACACATTAGGTTTCAATTTCAGAAAGGACTATTACCAATCCTGTTTCCAGAGAGTTACTAATATTCTACTTTCCTCCAGTTTTTAAAACACTAGTTTATAAATATGTATGTTTTTGGAGTACCACACTAAAATCCCAGGGTATCGAACATATGATTTTCAGATGTGTACTAAACATAGGTTGAAAACGGCAAGTCTTCGACGAAAACAACTTTAGAGCAAGGTATTTGTTTCTATATTCTATTAGATATCTGGATATATAAATAAGTTATATGACACAACAAAACATTAAATTGATGATAAAAAAAGCGTGAAGTGATTACTTATTGATTTGTTCGATTCAATTATAAAATTCATAATTAGCACACAAAGCGCTTGACGCGTTTTTGAGTGTTCTTCCACTCGATCATCTCAGCTTAAATTGCACTACAAACGATCAAACTCGCAATGTGTAGGTTTGTTTGCAAGTCCGTCTGTGTAGGTATCACCAATTCACCATATATTCTACCTCTCATCATCCTCCTGCCCTTATCCCAATTTTGCTCGGGGTCGGCGCAGCATGTCTTCTTCTTCCATACTTCTCTGTCGGACGTCATCTCACAAGTAACATTCTTTCTAACCATATAGTCTTTTACACAATCCATCCATCGTTTCTTTGGTCGTCCCCTACCTCTATATCCATCCAGATCCATTCTCATAACATTTCTCACATGGTCCTCATTCCTCCGCATAACATGCCCATACCAAGACAGCCGGTTTCCAGATAGATTCTCGGTTACCGGTGCCACTTTCAAAATTCCTCTTATGTACTCATTCCTTAAAGATCAATATATTGTATTGTTACAGTAACAAGAGTCTACATCTTAATTTCCAAGGTTGATGGCGCATTGGCGATGTAATTAATGTATAATATTTCTTACGGCGCCAATTTTAATAGATGGTGGTGAGTATGTATCAGGTGGTATGTAACAATAGTAAAAAAAACAGAATAAATTCTTTTGAATCTTAAAGCCAAAATGTGAAATAACTCATTTATATAGTAACTACTAACTAACTTTAAACTACTAACTCTATAGTTAGTATATAAAATATCTAAAGTCGGGTGTCCATATTGTAAAACCGGAGTGTTAAATATTTAAGGAAGTATATAAAATTGTCTCGCTAATAAAACCACTTGGTTTTGCGGCTTAGCCTCTGTAATCCGTCTTTAGAAGTCGTTCACACCGAATTAGATTTGAAAGGCTCTTTCGATAAGTAACCATCAAAATCCGTCGAAATAACTTAAGAGCTGTTATGTGAACCGTGAAGGAACACTTTTAAAGGAAATACTCTTCTAAATGTATGTAAGTATTTATATATTTTTTAAATGAATTTTTAAATGATAAGTGGTTTTTTTTATTTATATTTGGACGGAAAGTTTATTTGGGGCTAGGGCTTTGTGCAAGCTCATTTGGGTTGATACCTATCACTCATATTCAAACACTAAATAGTAATACTTCGTATTGTTCTGTTTGGATTTAAAGGTTGAATGAGCCAATATTATGGTACTATTGTACCATATTGTGACAATGGACATAACACCTTAGTGCCCAAATTTGGTGGCGTATTGGTAATATGTAGTACCAATGTCTATGGGCAGGGGTGACTTACCATCAGGCTGCCTATGCCCGAATCTATATACTAAATACATTAAAATGGTCTACTGTGTGCGGATATTTGCACCCATAGCTTCTGCAAGAAGTTTAAAGCGTTACTTAATAGTCATAGTCTAGTTTACGTGACTAATGTTCATTGTAACATCAACACCTTTGAATTATATTCTTTTACAAGGTACAGCCATGAACTAATTATTAACAGTAGTATAGAAAAAGACCCTGAGTCCACTTCTCCTATTTGAGGAGAAAGTTACGCTGTCATGATGGACCAACGCTGGTTGGAGGATAACCATGTAGAATACTTTCATACAGGTTTACACATGCAGGTTTCCTCACGATGTTCCTACATTTGCGAGATCGATTCTAAATACAATTTAATTGATGCATGAAAATTTTGTGGTGATATCCTGGCTTAGAACTCCTCAGTTAAAATTTAAATATTCTAGTTGTTCCATCATATTGTCTCTTTGACCTTTAGCTAAAGGTAAACTAAGGAACTTTTAAACATACAGACGTTAAAGAGAGAGATTATTAAGTTGCTGCGTTAGGACTGGTCCATGAGAGGATTAAGGTCAAACAATACGTCGATAATTTCTCAGTCGTGTTCCATACACGCAGTTTATTGCTCCACGAATTGCACTTAAGTTACAACCGATTTCGTAACAACTTCAAGACGACACTCGTGTGCTAAGTGCATGATAAATCTTCGTATACTTAACTAAAATCTATCTCGGGGTGATATATTGTCACCTAGGCAATATTACAACTGTAACTTTTATAGGAAATATTTATTGGTACCCTATGGGGGTAAGAATGACTACGTGACGGAAATGGCCATGATGTTTTATGATGTCACCAATGTTCAATCCCCGTCGTTCTCTACTCCCTTGTGTGGGTGGCCGTAACTCATTCTTTCTTTTCAAATAGAATAATAGCAATTTCCCTCAGATTAAGCTTAAAATTTATGTTACGAGTGGGGACGAAATTAGCCCGAGAGGTTAGGATCGAACCTGACACTTTTTACATAGCAAGGCGGCCCGTAATAATTGCATTATTTACTCTTTTTATGACGACTCCATGTTTTTTGTTTTTTATGTTTTCTTGCAATAAATAAAACGATGTTTCATGTCTGCTGGGCATCCCGTGACGGCAGCAATTATTCACAGAAAGGAGAAAGAGAGGAAAATCTCGCATGGTCGTATAACGCTTTTTCTTAACGTCGCGATTTCGGCCAGTTCACTTTACTGTAAGCCGCGTAAAAGAATTTCGTTCTAAAAGTTATACCAAACTAACTAACCTACCCGCTTCGCTGGGCATTAAATAAAAAAGGGGAATTCGGAATTCAAAAATTTTATAGTTTATGACTATAGACGATTCCACGACGGTTGGTAATTTAGTTTCCTATCTAAGTACTGACGTGATTGACGTACAAAGAAAAAAAAAATTTAGTTATAAATATATATATGTGAAGAATTATAAACACAAATTAAGCACATGGAAATTTAATGATACATGTCTAGGTTTTTCGGTTCTTCGGTTACGTCACGTGTAATCAATGAGTAGACGCGGCATATTATATATATCACTAAAGATAAATTCGGCGATCCGTTTAAAGAATACTTTGAATATTAAACTTATCAAAATTATAGTGTGAATTTCCTATAAATTTTAAGTCTTGATATTCTAAAAACTTATTTAAAAACATGTTTGTCGATGGTTCAGAAATCTTGAAAATAAGGCAACTAATAAACTTAGCCAATAAACCAGTTGAAGCGATGAAAATTGTGTTAGCAATAAAATGTTTTTTATGACGGAAGCGTCCTGTTACGGAAATTAATTTTAAAAAATCTTGGAAATATAAACATTTTCCATATGAATCCTACTATAGGTATCGAAATGGGCGATCATTTGAAATACTTTATTTATTTCGGCTCTTGTGAATCGTCTTATATAGTGAAACTTGGTGATAGAGCTTTGTTCAAGCTGGACAAGTACTCACTCATTAGATATTTTATAGTCAAGTAGTAGTTTTCAGTTTTGTTATCATCCAGTTTAAAGGTTGAGCCAGTGTAATTTGAGGCGCAAAGGACATAACGTATTAGCTCTCAAGGTTGGTGGCGCATTGGTTTTATGTAAGGAATGGTTATCATTTCTTAACACACTTAACACCAGGTGGCCCATTTGCCCGTCCGTCTACCATACATATAACCAATTTCTGATTCAGAATAAGTTTCCTACTAGAAAATACAACTTTAATCAGAATTTACAGTTAGTGCTGCCATCGAGAAATTTTTACTCTCCTGTGGATTTACAGCTTCTACATAATAAGAACTCAAAATAATTATTTTTAAATTCATCTACGTTACTCATGTGACCTTCAAATGAACTTCAGCGTTTGTAAGTCAAACTAAGCTGCTCTCATCTTGGATGCATACATTGTATACGGCAATACAACGTTGCAACATCCTTATTGAGCTTTAAATTTCAAGACAAAGAAGTTTGTTGACCGAAGATAAGCATTTATTGTATATAGACGGACCTGCAAATGGAACACCTGATATTTAGTAGTCACCACTATCAACAGATATATAATCCAACATTATAAGAAATATTATCCATTCCTTACATCACCAATGCGCCACCAACCTTGTAGTCCAGTCATTATTTACAAAAAACAGCCAGATTTTTGGATGTGTTGTAAGAGGGCCTTAGAAAAGCTACATTATCTCAATAACCATCAACGGTAGGTTAAAAGTGTATTAGACCTAAATTGTAGAGCCTAAATGAAGCAACAAAAAAGTGTCTTATAATAATTCTCGTATCACGACGCACATCCGAGTTATCGCAAAAATTCAACACTTTTTTCAAGATGGCACCGAACGAACATAGGAAATCGAGGTCGACAATTTCAAGTTAAGCTTTTTTAAGGCCCTCCTACGACATATCCAAAAATCAGCGTTCTCGGTTCATTTGCATTTGCAGATGTATATTATGACTGGACTATTGTGTTTTTAGAATTATATCCTTTACGTATAGCACTTCATTTAAATCTACTCTGTATTTATCACATCATGTAAAAAAGTCAAAGTATTTTTTTTCTGAATACCTTTTACTTTAATCTACTTTAATTTGGTTTTTAATGTATCATATTATCAAAAATTCATTTTAGCCTACGTCTAATTCTGTTTCTGTTTTTGTGATAATATTATATCTGGAGACTTGATTGGTATTTGTATCTTTTGAATGTTTTAATTATTCATATTATGATAAATGTATATCTTTCTCCACAATAAACAATAAATAATAAAAATATAGTTTTGCCGTTGGACAATTACCGACAGTTACTTGACTTTTTTTCCGTCTTGTCAAAATATTTTATACACAGACATGATTACAGTATTATTGTGTATTTACATTTTATTCTTAACTAAAAAAAAGTCATCCAATTATCTAATTAAGGGTTCTTGTATTCTAGAAACAGTCAAGATCATCCTTTGAATATTAATTTATTCGACACCAGCCCTGCATAGTAAAAGGAACGAAATGTTCACCAAAACTCTGAAATATTCCGAAATTTCCGATGCGTTTAGGCATTTTCACCGTTTCTCGTATACTTCTACAATTTAAGAATTAAATTTTTAACCGAATTCAAAACGAAGAATTTCTCAATTCGGTTGTATTTTTGTATATTTGTTACCATGTGTTATAGCTTCGGCGTTTATGAATCTATTTGGAAATTAATTTTCGTATACACCATGTAGTATAGCCAATACTTCTCGTTCGGTCCTAATTCAATTTGAAAAATATAACTCTCCAAAGAGTGAAAAATATGGCATAGAATTTTATAATTTATTTTCTTAGAATTATATGAATGTTTTTGTTTTTATATATATTTTATATTATGCTTGGATACGAAATAGAAAATTTCAATTGCTTATTATTTCCAGCGAAGGTCTGCGTAGAGCAGTTCAAAGGATTGGTAATTTGTTCTGCCCAGACCTGACTAATTTAGTAGAGTGGATAGGACTAGTACTATTTAATAACGAAATACGTATGCGATGTCTTCCTGATTTTGGTCATCTCAGCCAGTCTCATGGGAGACTGATAATCAAATACGCAGGACATTTTACATACATGTAGCACACAAATTTACGCGCAAACAAAAGTGCATTCATGATCCGATGGGACGGCTAATCTAAGATGAACGAAATGAGTTCAGTCGATGGACACAAAATGTAAAAAGGAGTGTTAACAGTGGCTCCGTTGACTTACTTGAGCTCCTACAGAAAAATTCTCGACAGAAAAATATCTAACAACTTTTTCATTGGGCCAACCCCGGGGACCTCGAGGCGGTCATGTATAACAGAAATATTTACATTAACTCGTACAATAAGACCAAAGAAGAGACTAAATAGAACTTTATCATTTGTCAAAGTTTTATTTAGTTAATTTCTTATGATGAAGACTTTTTGACTTTCAATTTGCTTCTGAAGATCTGAATTCAAATTTACATGTTTGATTACAGGTGGACTTTTTGCAAGCCCGTCTTCCATCCGGTTGATACCACCCACTAATCAGACATTCTATCGCCAAACTTTGTTTTGTTGTTTTCCAGTTTGAAGGGTGAGTGAGCCAGTACAATTACAGGTACAAGGAATATAACATCACAACTACCAGTAGGTGCGTTTGCGATGTAAGAAATATATAATTATTCTTACAGATCCAAAAAATATATCTGTTTAGTAATGTCTTTAAGCGCTACGTCAGTTTGTATTCGAAAATATCAAATTGATATCAAATATAATTTTAAACGTAAATGAAGTAGAAGAGATAGTTCAATGAAGCTATTAAATTATAGACGAGCTATATACTCCAAGAAATGTTCTGAGAATAGTTCTAATGAACTTAATAAGTTCTAAGATGTAGTATCCGGGATGCAGTGAACCGATTCTTCCTTTATTACTTTATTTTTATTCAACTTCTTAAAGATTTTATTTCTAGAGAATTAGAAGCATTCGCATGTATAAAATATAACTTTGTTAATATTATAAATATTACATAATATTATAAATACATTTTTTGTAGTTCTCATGTTAATTTAGTAAGTACCACTATTTAACATTTCTTTATGTTTGAATTAGTTCAGTTTAGTCAATATTAATATTAAGGCCTTTACTATATGCAAATAACATTTTAAGATAGTTTCTGTAGAAATCATGACCGCGTGGAATGGTCTCAAGAATACATGCAGCATTTCTCCGTCGAGCTCCGGGCAAAAAATGAACCAGCTCTGTCACCAGTGGGAGCAATAAGGTAAGGTGTAAATATTGATGTGTTCTCCTATGACTGGAGGTGCACATACATTTTAAAACATAATGACACGATTGAATATACGTCTAAATGTGTTCTTTGTTTGAGATCCTTAATCTATACTCTATACTAATATTATAAATTCGAAAATAACTGTCGCTGAACCGATTTTGATAAAATTAGGCATGAATTTCATTTCAGTTTAAATTCAAGGACGCAGGCTATTTTTTTAAAATGAGATGTGACAGGTGTGTGCTATAGGTGAACTTTTATTTATATAACTATAATAACGCCGCAGGTTCAGCTAGTAAATAAATAAACGTTATGAATATATACGTAAACTTCAAGTTGTTATTAGTTTTTATAGATGCAATCAATTTTATTTAATAAATGTTACGTGATGCTATGAAATACACCTAATCCAGTACGTAAAGACACCCCAGAGAAAGATACAAATTTGGTTTAAGCCAAATAAATTTATTTGTATTCTGGATATACATTTATTAGTTTTGTATTTATGTTATTTTATTTATTAATACAGCACTGTCCACCTCATATTCTATGAGCTGTCACCTACACTGTTGATTGAAAGGATATTATATTGCGCAAAGTCCTACCATCAAATAAATATTAATACTAGTAATGTAAAATATAACATTTAAAATATTTATAACGGTAGCTTTGCTTGCAAAATTCTGTCACATGTTTTCCAGCCCGCAATATGCGATCGTAGTAGAATTAAACTAATGGCCCGAAACTTTTCCTTGAGAGGAGAGAATGCCTTTGACTTGCAAAGTGGGACACAAGGGCTGTTAACCTTATTATATGTCTACGAACGAATTAGTAAATGGAAAGATTTCTCGAAAAGCGTTTAGTTATTTATTAATAAAGAACTTTTTTGCTGGCTTGTTTAAATTAGCTCTATTATATATGACAAGTATTAAGTATTATATAGTTTTTCTTTTAAAATTATAAAAGTACTTGTAACTCTTTTATTTTAGTGTATGACGTAAACGTCACGTAAACGACGTATATTTTTATGAGAATGTTAAAAAATATATAATTTTCACTTCTTAGAGCTCGTTTACATCAGAACCAACAGATTTGTAGCCGTCAGCTGTTTAAGCCGAAAAAAGGTTTTCCTGCGCAAAAAATCTTACATGAAGTATGTTCTCGAAAAGAGAAAGCACAATTACATGACTGGTGGAATGAATCTGACACACGCTTTTACGATGTTGCTAATCATTGTCGAAGACGAAATAAAGTATAAATAGAAATTAATCACACATTTTGAACACGACCTTTTGGTTAAAAAATACATATACATACATATGAATGATGAATTAATGAATGAATGAAATATACTTTATTGTACACCACAAACATAAATAAAGAAACACACGGAAGAAAAAAGTAAAACGTAGTTAGTAAAATACAAAAACGAAAAATAAAAAATAAATGTTGGTCACGAGTGTTCTACAATGGGAGGACTTATGGCTAATTAGCCATCTCTTCCAGACAACCCTATCTGAGCGAGATTTTTAAAACCATCGGCGTAGGCGGTGCGGTCATAAACTCACATACAAATACAATACACACTAATACTTATACTTACTACATATATAAATATGTATATATAATATATATTTTTATTATACACTAATACATATTTAAGTAAATAAAATGTTTAAAAAAAGGAAATTAATTAACGTCGTCTAAATTATTATTTAGGTAATAGCTTTTAATATATGTATATATATAAATAACAAATAAATACATAACAAGAATCTATATACTATGCAAATTCGGTTCTTTAAGCTGTTTATCAGTATGCTTAAAATATTTTACAGTTGCAGCTAAATCGTGACAGAACGTTCGAAAAACGTATTACGGCCGTAGCTTTTTTAAAACCTATTGATGTATCTGTTGGTATTTAAACAATAATAATATTCTTTATTGTTCGACATAAAGATATAAATTATACACTAACGTAGACGTTTAAATAGCTTTCCGACAATCTTATGGATTGAAAACGAAATCAATATAATTTTAAATGTGCGTAATATATGCAATAGAAATTGATGTATGTATGGGATGAAAAGTCAGAGTAACAAAATAATCCTTAGCTATTTCTTGAACATATATAAGCCGACATATTTGTCGGATTGATAAAGCCGGTCCGACATGATGTAAACCAGCTCGTATATATGACTGAAATGTGTGCTTCGAATCCTCATAATCACGTTTCAGACGATATGAAAAGGTTCATTCGGATTGTAATAATGATATTCAAAAAATGTTCCTCGAAACCGAGTTTATGAGATGCTATTTATTAGAAGAGAAAAATATATGAAAAAGAGATTTGTCGTGGGACACCCGGCCAAGATTGCCAAGTGGTTAGAACGCGGGTATCTTAACCGACGATTGCCGGTTCAAACCCAGGATAACACCACTGAATTTTCATGTGCTTCGTTTGTGTTTATAATTTATCTCAGGCGGTGAAGGAAAACATCGTGAGGTAACCTGAATGTGTCTAATTTCGCATTAACAAACAACGAGCGTTGGAGCAGCGAGGTAGAATAAGCTCCAAACCTTCTGTTCAAAGAGAGAGGAGGACTTAATCCAGCAGTGTGAAATTTACAGGCTTTTACTGTAACTGTTACACCCGGTTGGAACGGCATTCCTTTCGCTGGGTATTGTGTAATAACAGACACAACTAATAAATAAAATAAATTAAAAAAGTTTGAGGATAATTAAATAAAAACTAATAAAATCACTATTAAAAATCCCTTGTGAATTAAAACAATAACAAAAATACGTATAGATAATGTTATATTAAACTACTAGCTGACCCGGCGAACTTTGTTCCGCCTTAGATGCAATAAATGAGCAGATTTTGGATTTTACTAAGTTCAATTTTTTTATTAATATAATAAATATAAATTTAAAAAATCAAGTATTTTAATGATTCTTTTGGTGCATAGGTTGGACTCTTCAGTGAAGCACTTAGTGACGACATTTTTTGTTTTATTATTAATATATATTGCGATAGATTCGATTATTGGAGGCAAGGGTTTACTTCGTCAGCAGCAGTTGATCTTAGAATTACTGGCAGTGTTCGGGGGAAATAGCCAGACGGTAAAATCGTTGCACCTCCAAAACATCTCAAGTCATTGCGTAGATATTTCAATGTTCGGTTAAGTGCTTCCAATGCACGTTTATGTGACATTGTGCATTCAGATGATGTTTGAAACTTGCTGATAAAACTTTGACCATTGCGGAGTGTTTTGGAATATATTGGTTCTTCAATAGTTTGAAGATATAATGGAAATTTTAATGCTGAATGAGCCATACGGCATCCTCCTAACAAAGTGGCTGCTATTCCAGAAGAAGCAACTGCAACCTCAATGTTGGATCTCGCACGAACAGCGCCTAAAACTACTGATAAGAGAAATGTCTTACCAGTTTCACCAGGGGCATTCAAGAAATATAAACCACCATTTCCATCATCAATTGCCTCATTAATGTATCATAAACTTTCATTTGTTCAGGGATTTAACAGTATACGGGTATATTCGTTTGAACTACTAAATCTAATTACTGGTGATCACATTCACGTTTCCGTTCCGAAGTGGAATCGAAAGTATCCTATGTCCGTCTCCTGGTTTTAAGCTACCTTTCCACTAATTTTCAGTCAAATCGGTTCATTCGATCTTGAGTTATAAGTAGTGTAACTAACACCACTTACTTTTATATATAAATAGATTGAGCCATAGTCTTAAGATAAAGTGCATCTGTGTTGTACGCATACTTATGCCTTTTGACACCTACTGGTAGTCTATAGTCTTTTGAGTCTCTGGACACTGTGATTGAACTTTGGACAAAAGTAACTTACTTTATGACAGACGACAAGTTGTAATGGTTTAAAAATAGTATGTTCAAATTGTAGGTTTTATTAGATATATAAGGCACAAATTTATTTAGCACAGTAACTTTAAGCGACGTAATCGTGCAAAATATACACAACAGTATTAAAATATCTGAAGTCAATCATATTTTCCAAATTTTGTTATTTTTCAATTTCTTTCTCCAATTTGAAGAAACAAGTCAGGTTTTTCTTTTCACGAGCTTTAGACGAGACAAACATATTGTATAATAAATTATTAATCGAAACGTCAAAAGAGAATTCACATCACGCACGTTGAAAGGGTAACTAACTCAAGGTTAATGCCGGAAGGAATAAGATTCACATATCGTTCAAGAATATCAGTCTTATGACGTAATAAATTAAGGCTAAAATTGAATGTGATTTGTTTCTAGGTCCTTAGTAATTTGATAAAAGAAATCCAATGCCCCAACAAAATTTGTTACTTAACAAATAGGATAGAACTACATTTTAGTACTTTTTTTATCTCAAGGAATAAAATATTCAGATTAAGAAAAATATTCGAACCAATTAACGAAAAATATTTTCACATACGTTACGTACATACATAACATACGTTTATACAACGTTTTGTTTATATTTTATGACTTATATATATATTTGCCGTAGTCATAATGGTGTAGTATTGAAACTCATATTTATACGAATTAGTAAATTATCTGAGGCTCTAGAAAGCCCATATTAATTATTATTGTTGGAATATGAATAAACTTCGCGAACAACCACACTACTCGTCAATTTACTGATAAAACTAAGCCTACCATGAGATAAAATAAGATACTAGAATATATTTAAATCAACTCACCTGAAAATAAAGTACGATCCTGCACATTGCAGTTCCGAAGAACCATGTCTTAGTAACGTCCCACAGAACGGTCGGAGGCAAACATATCAAGATAACCATGAAATCAGCTACCGCAAGATTTACTATAAAATAGTTGGTAACAGTTCTCATGGAATGATTTCTGTACACTGCTGTGCAAACCAAAGCATTCCCAATCAATCCTATTACGAAGACTATGGCATGCGTTGCTATGAGAACCCATTGATACGGTTGTGGGTATATATAATCGTTTAACATTTCTAAATATTCTTCTCTTGACATATTACAATATTCACGATCACCAACACAAGGTTCTTCAGTGAAGTTCCCTTCAAAGTATTCGGTCGTTGTTGTATCTTCATTTGTATTAGATCTATCGGCAACCATTTTGTCTTTATCGTTCAAATCTAATTTTGAACTTTCTTTATTTATCGTATCGGTTATATTTTCGTTTCTTATATCACTAGCGTTTAAGTTTCTTTTATGCCTTAGATCACTTTTTATATTTGTGAAAACTGAATTGTCGAATTTTCCTTCGTTACTACCTTTAATATATTTTGCATTTATTATACTATCTATGTCATTAAAAAATGTTTCATTTATAAATGTTTTGCTACCACTACTCTGAGCACTAACACATAGATTACAAATTAAAATAGTTAATATTGACATTTTGATTGTCATTGTGATGATATTTATTTAATTAGTCATGCTCAACGTTTCAATTTTCCTGCTCTATCTTCTGTTAAGTTCACAGCATCTGTAAAAGAAAAAATAGCATTAATAAAACCAGTTTAAAAGTTAAATGTTTGTTAAAAGTTGAAGAAACATCCACTATTTAACAAGGTTAGGGGTTAACAGTTGAATGATTTTAAGTATCTTTGGCGTGGAATGGTTTAAAACTTGAAAGAACTTTTAGACTTTGTAAGAAAACTGAAAGAGGAATATATTTTAAGAGATTGCTTCAACTTTGTTACAAATATAGGAAATGGGTATATTTTCATCGTCTCCTCTACAAATAATCGTAAAATATAATCAAGTTTCTCGGAAGAAAATAGAATGCAAGTTTATGTATATGCATCAAATATTATATTTGGAAGAAAAACTAATTGTTTCTTAATAATATTGAAATATTGGTTGAACCGGTATCCTTAATAATAATGATATTCGAAAGTCATTATTTATAGGTAATCTTTATGAAAGAGATGAATAATTTTGCATTATATCTGTATTGATATATATAATAAGCTCTTCCAAGAACTTTTGAATGGCCATTTTACTGGTTTACACTTTTAATGACGCACATAGGAAAATAATTCCAGAATTTAATCATCTTGAATTGAAAAAAGATTGTAACATTTTGTTTATCCTAATCCACTGATAACCACAGGAATTGTTATGTTTTTTGGGACCGTAATTACTCTGGTTCACTTTGATTACAGTAACACAACATAGCCACAGCAGACAAGACACAGATTTGGTATTTACGAGTACTTTCTTATGGCATTGGTGGCAAACGAGCAGGAGGCTTATCTGATGAAAAGTGACTTCTACTACATATGGACATCTCCAACACCGGTAGGCTCACAAGTGCGCTGTCGGCCCATAAAAAATACCTCGACCCTTTTTTTGAAGGTTCTCGAGTCATATCGGTTACAATTCCTCAAAGTTTTTACCCTATTTATGTTTTAAGCCAACTAGTAAGAGATTTATGATTATATCAATTCAAATTGTAACTTTTAGAGTTGGCAATATTAACTACAATAATGTCTTTTGGGCCAGGGCAGTCCATTTTAAGGTCAAACTAACTAAATAGGAAAGATTTTACGCAAATGTCTTTAAATATTTTGTTCCATAAAACTGCTACTGAATGTCATCGCACTTAAAATCATCATCAGATGTCGCTAAATAATTGACTTATAATGTTTCCTAATGTACTTTTGTTTTCTCGTTAGTAATATTAAAATAAACCTAATGACCTACGGCGTATTTCATTTTCTTTATGATATAAGGCGAACGGGTAAATGGGCCCCTATGGTAGACCGACCATAGACATTAAGCGCTGTAATTAACCATTTCTTACATCACTAAGACGCTAAGATGTCATGTGACTCACTCACCCTTCAAACTGGAACACAACGATATTTAGTATTGCTGCTTGGCGTTAGAATATAATATGATGAGTGCTACCTACCCAGACGGGTTTGCACAAAATCCTACCACCGAGTAAAAACATACCATACAGTACCATACTATCATACATTTTAGGCAGATATTCGTAACATGGCTACGGGTTTCTTTGTTAATGAATTGTGCCTAATTAAATAAATAAATAAATATTGGACAACATCACATACATTACTCTGATCCCAATGTAAGTAGCTAAAGCACTTGTGTTATGGACATCAGAAGTAACGACGGTACCACAGACACCCAGACCCAAGACAACATAGAAAACTAATGAAGTTTTTCTACATCGACTCGGCCGGGAATCGAACCCGGGACCTCGGAGTGGCGTACCCATGAAAACCGGTGTACACACTACTCGACCACGGAGGTCGTCTAATTAATGTGCAAGATACGATCTACACGAAAAAAAAATGCTTCTAATATTAATAATATTCATAAAAAAGTAAATAACATATGTACATCTTGCGAATACATAATGCTACGGCCGAATAAAATTCTTGATGATAAATTCGACTAATTCATCATATAAATTATAGCGGAATAAATTTTCAAGAAACGTACAGGTCGAAACGGCACGAACGCTACCATATTTCAAGTACCTTTTTGAAAGGCTAATATTTATTATTTATGCGAAGCATTGTACAGCATATAAAACGTTTCAAATTATAATAATATTGTAAGAATGCTTTTGATAATAACATAACATAAAATTGCTCTTAATTAATATTCTACAAGTCCTGTATTAAACACTAAACAAAATTAATAAAAATAAAATAAATTAATATTTATCAGTAGTGTCGAAATTTAGCCACAGAGCGTTACGTTACGTTACGTTGCGTTACGTTACGTTTACGTAATGTTATGTTCACGTTAAACGTTTCACTACCATTGCACCCAAATTTAAATTACATACTTATTAAGAAATGATACCACCCGATGGAATTTAATGCGGTTGCGATTTAAAGTCCGTAAAGCTGTTATCAGTAAATATATAGATCTAGAAAAAAGTAGGATACGTCATAAATATTTCAAATCCAAATAATAGAATAGATGCGACCGTCTGGGAAGGTAACAGGAAAGGTTGGATCAGACTTTCATCAAATACCGTAAAACAGTAATACTTAGAATTGTCGTGTTCTGGTATAAAGGTTAGTGAGTTAGTGTAACTACAGGCACAAGGGACATAGCATTAAGATGCTAAGCAGAGCTGAGCTAAGGCTCACAAGGTTAGCGGCGCATAATTGGCCGTAATAATAGGCAGGAGAATTTTTACTAATACCTTACATCACCAATTAAAAATTAAATAAAAAAATATTTAAATCATCTTATATTGTAAATAAACTCTCAGAGTTATTTACGTGGTGGTGAGGCTGTCCTGTAGGTCCCTCTAAGGCCGTACCATCCACTCATCAGCGAATCTATCTATCTGTCGGCGACGGTGACCACATCGGGTGGCCCATATGCCCGCTCACCTTCATATTAAATAAATAAATAGTTGAATCTAGAATATAATCTATGATAAATTTTGGCAACGTACCGAATCAGTGTTTTTTAAACTATTTTTTATTTCATTCGTGACTTATGATACTTTGCCTTATACCCATCCACATATAATTTATCACATTAGATTTCTCGTGACGTATGATCCATAAAGTGGTATGTGGAACTGGCGTGTTCGTACATATTTAAATTCGCTATTAATTATGAGCCAGGTGAAACACTTTTGTTTGGCTCGCGTGTGAACAATAGATTGTTTTTCATTCGCATGTTTAATTTGCGGTCGAATCTTTATTTACTGTAAGACTACATGGTGCCGTTAAACTACATGAGTCTTCCTAATGTAATTTCGCTTTATATTTTTCGGTGCATTTTGCTATGATTCAGATTGCGATGATGCAGTGCCAACTTCAAAATGAAATTTAATTTAAACTGGTATAAACTGTGATTTTGTGTATTCTAGAGCAGTGTTCAAGTCATATTGTGTCAATATATTTAAACATTAATAAACAAGGCATATTATTTAACACAGGATAAAAATCTTTGAGCTAATTGGTACTTGAGGACTTACAGGCATGTATTATATACAATTGTATTTAACTGACATAACTTTGCATTTCAAATGTGGGAAATATAACTACTGAGTTTTCTTGTTGGTCTTCTAGGTAGAATCTTCATTTCGAACCAGTAAAATTATTATTCAAACGTGCTTGTAAAATGATACTTAAATAAAGTTTATTTTGATTTTTATCAAATCATAATATAATAATATAACCACATCCATTGAGGCTTTTACTAATTAAATGAATTAAACTATTTTTTTTTTTTAACTCTTGGTATACAATCTATGCAACGATCGCCAATTCAAACTTTAATCTCTTAGTTAACTCCCAAGGTATTTATTTTCAAAAACTTTGTAACTGCCTTTAACTTATAAGTGGAAACAAATACGATTTCAATATTTCTAACATTAAATACTCTAACATAAATAAAAATTTCAATCCCCAATTTAAGCCTTACAACGGAAAAAAAAATCTATTGTCTTTATCCTAATAAGAGGCCAAAATATTGATTTACATATTTTTAACATCCAAAATGACGAATTTCCATAGAAATATTCATTCTCGAAATTCTTAGTGCTTACCTACATACCATAAGAAATTCCGGTGCGAAATTTCATCCCAAGACCCACCGGGTCAAACCATGCATTGTAAGTCAGTCAATAATTTTAAGATTTTATTAAGTAGATGAAACATGTAAACCAAAAACAATCCTTATGATATAATAAGTGTTTTTGGAATGATAATTCATTTTTTATTTTAAACATGAATTTGCACCTTCAGTTAGTTCATATTTTTTATTAAGCAGATAAGCGTCAAAGGTCAACCTTTTTTAGTGGCGTACTATAAGTATAGCTGTTCAGACAGCCTGAGTTCTTGAGGACAACTATAAAATGCTCATATTAAGGTGATATTAAAGATAAAATCCACAAACAATGAAACACTATAAAGTTTATATAGATTAATAAATACAAACTAAGTTTCAAAATGGAGCAATGAAAATAAAAATGTTATTTTTAAAGTCTCTATGCTATTCGTTTGGTCTTGTGGCTAACTTAAAGATGCAGATCTTAAGGTATGGAGATTAAAGCCCGTGCCAATAAAGGTTCTTAAGTGGCACATCAATAATTATACAATGTTTATAATATTTGTACTTCCGTACCTTGGTGATCACTTAAAAGGTAATTTAAATTAATAGAAAACGTTTAATACATTCCTATATATATAAACTTGACGTTTTCGTGAACCCAAGAAAAGTCTTCTTATAATATTATATGAATTACATTTCGTTGCAAAATCAAGCAAATATAAAACAAATGTAGGACTATTCTATAAAAATAATACGCAACAGAGTCAAGACGGCCCAGTGGTTAGAACACGAGCATTTTAACCGATATAGCGGGTTCAAATCCAGGCAAGCTGAATTTTCATATGCTTAAATTGTGTTTGTGATTCATCTCGTGCTCAGCGACGAAGGAAAACATCGTGAGGACACCTGCATATGTCTAAATTCAATGATATTCTGCCACATATGTATCCACGAATCCTTCCTGGAGCAGCGTAGTGGAGTAAGCTCCAGTCCTTCTCCGCAAAGAAGAGGGGCCTTAGCCCAACAGTGGAACATTTACAGGCTGTTACTTAACACGAAACACACCACAGAACTCGATTGTAATATAAACGTCAGAAAGTTATATTTGAAATCGACTTTAATAATTAAAACATTTAATAACCACAGCTCGTTCGTACCCATAAATAATACGCGTGTCCAAATAGCGTATAACGCTTTTGAAATTTTCTCGTTTTCTCGATGCGAAGTGAGAAGTAAAATAGAACCGATTTGCTGACCCAGATTTTAACCTTTAAACTAATACACATCTGTAGAATTCACAAAACTTCGTGCTGAAGAAAAATACGTATTTAATAAGGTAGCGATTTCTGATTTCAAAAAAGTTTCCATTGTAGACAATTCGCCAAAAACTTTTTTCATAATCCTTTACGACATAAGTTTCTAAGTATATTTGAGATCGTATGAAGAGTAAAGTTGAGTTGGGTTGAGAATTTGTTTGGAATTCGTAGTGTGCACGCTCTTTGCCTTTTAGGTTTTAGTAAACGACGGACAACTTTAAAGTATTTAGAATACCTAAATTTAAGTGGTGACTTCAAGGTCACATTTTCGTTTAAGTATATAAATAGTTTTCTTTTTTATTATTTAAAATAGTTAGGTTGACTGGAATCTAGGTCACCCGATGGTGTCAGGATCACAAAACTCACCAACACTGTAAGAAATATTAATCCTACCTCACATCGCCAATGCTCTACCGACTTTGGAAATTGAAAGGTCGTACATACATGTGCAGTACCCTGTATTAAGCGATCCCTTGAAACCGGAACACAACAATATTAAGCATTGTTGTTCGACAATACGATATATCTTGCAGTGGTGTTGGTGGAGGCACCAAGTTAGTCTTCTGCTACGTGCGCTAAGTGAATGTAATTAAATTTATTTCATTAGTTTTTAGTGTCTATTTTCCCGTTACATATGTTACATTCAGATTATTACGAGCGAGCCTTTTCTGCCCCATATTTTGACGAGTAGAATCTATGGTGGTCACGCTGACCTGGAACCAAAAACGTGACCGACGGTGCAGATCCACGTGTTTTATATTCCAGTTAGGTTTTGTATTTAATATAATTATTCCTATTTAGTTCAAGTTTTTCAAGTTCTTTATAACTTGGATCATTAAAAGAAGGTGACTATAGTTTTCAAAAACGTTTCCATTCTTAGTTACAGAGAAAGTTTTGTGTCTTTGTATGTTCGTATTTGTATAAGTTAACGGATCAAGTTGAGATTTGGTTGAGACACAGTCATATCTTTTATAACTAAGATTAGTCAAGTTACTTCGATCTTGTGTGAAGATTAAACTTAGTATTATGTTGAAAATTTGCTTGGAATTCGTGATCGCCATTCTGCTTAAGATTTCCTCTTAATATTAACATACTATTACAGGATGTGCTTAATACTAGTTTACGTCTGCGTCATCGCCTGTTTTTAACATACTTATATAAACTAATAAACGTTATAATAGATCTATATATTAATGGTTTCTATATGTGCTTGAGATTAAAATACTTTTTTTTTTATGTATTTAAAATTGGTAGGCGAGAAAGTAGTCAATTTAGCTTCCGATCCCGTGATGCCGCCCAAAGAGACGTAGAGGGTACCGCTGGTTTTACTGAAAATTTCAGTGCACCGAGGAGCGCGTAGCGCGTTTTTTCAGGAAGAACAAAAAACGGACGGACAGGTGGCAAAATTGGACAACCAAATGTGTGGTCACCATTGCCTATAGATATCGGAGCCGTAAGAAATATAAATACTTCGAAAACAACCTTGGAAACAGAGATGTTATGTTATTTGTGCTTGTACATTGACTCAAACACCCTTTAAACCGGAACACAACAATGCTGAGTTTTGTCGTTTAGCCGACAGGAACTTTCGAGCTCGACAATGTTTGACTGATCACCAAGAAAGATGCACAACACATTCTATATATATTTTTTTTGGGAATATTTTGCAACTCACCGTTAGATGGCGCTGTAGTACATCAACTGTCATACTATCATTCAACCGTTCTTTGGGAAAACTTTAAATAAAAAATAAAAATCATAATTGTCTTAAGTCAAGTGAGCTCATAAAAGCAAATTCATAGAAGCACATATTATACTCTTTTTCACCATTTTCATTACAGAGTATCCCAATCAAGTACAATTAAATTTATTTATATAGGTTCTAGAAATTAATAATTTTTTTATCCGTTTTTTATCCTTAATATAATCTTGTATTGATTAATAAGCCTAATTTATCTTTTTTTTTTAAAAGAGCTTTAAATTTTTTAATAGACCAAGTGAAATAATGTTGAGTGAACTGTATTCATGTAATAATTATTAGATAATTATTATGCGGACAGATTATTTGGGTGATCAAAGAATGATACAAGAATTCCCACATCTTTCTCATTTTTATTTAATCTGCACAATTATTGTACAGTTTTATTCTAGTTTTATTACTTTTAAAAATTGATACTTCACTTGGTGGTAGGGCTTTGTGCAAACCCGCCTGTTTAGATACTACCCACTCATCTGATATTCTGCCGCCAAATTCTTGGTATTGTTGTTCTCCGGTTTGAAGGATAAGTGAGTCAGTGTAACTACAGGCACAACGGACATAACATTTTAGTTCCCAAGGTTGGAGGCGCATTGGCGAAGTAAGAGATGAGTAATATTTCTAACAGCGTCAATGTATATGAGCTGTGGTGACCTCTTAACATCTGGTGGCCATTTGCCGGTCCGCCTACCTATTACATAAAAAAATACATTTTCTCCATACGCCAATACAATAAACCAGTAATATGTGCCAGTGCCAGTCACATTATAGACCATTATATTTATTTGATACGACTTGGAAACCTTCAAGAAAAGAGCATACACATTTGTTAAAGGCCGGCAACGCTCCTGCAAGCCCCCTGGTGTGTCGGTGGTCCATGGGTGGTAGTAGTATTTTTCCATCAGATGAGCCTCCTGCCCGTTGCCACCTATACCATAGATAGACGCCTGGCGTACCTCCATAAGCTGATCTATGTATTAATGTGCGGACATTTGGGTTTCCTGCCAATCTCCGTATGAACATGTATTGAAGACTATCTCCGACGGTAATTTATTTAACAATCTCATTAGACTGTTGACAAAGCCACAATAAAATGCCCTTACTTAAGTCAATAAGGTCAAAAGGGTCTGATGATGTCGGTAATAAATCCAAATAGTCCATAACCGCTTATTGCCTTTAAATTTTCGTCTAATCATAAACATATATGATACGATTATATAAGTTTTAACCTTGAGGCAAGTGCTTTTTTAAATTGTAATATAAACAGTTATTCTGGTACAATCTGCTTTTAAAGCAGGGTTAATAGTAAGGATAACCATACAAAAATAAAATGGAATAGTAATATTTGCTAATCTGTACTTCAAAACGTAACATAAACATTTGTAAGCACAATATTATACCTTCAAAGAGCTTGACAAACATTTTGAAGTTATACTTTGTTTGGCTCGTTATGAAAAATGATGAGAGTAAATTTTATAATACGCTCGTGATGGGTGGTACGAAAAATACATAATGAAGTTGCTCGCTAAACTGTCATTTAAATGTCAAGTCGCTCGAGACAACTTCATACCTTATTTTATTTTATAATGTTTATTTTATCACAAAGTTCAATAGTGAACTTTAAAACTTGTGAGTGAGCGTTGAATGTTACTTAAACAATAATAATTAATTTATAATAAATAAGTAGATTATTATTATTTTATTGTAATTAGTTATTTGCATGCAATTTAAAATTTAAATACAAAATATTTTAATAACGTCGTAGAAGTAGAACTTCACACGCACGTTCATAAGTCACGCGAATTATTTTTTTTTTAATATTTTTTATTGGTCATAATATGGTCGACATTCTGGATTCAATTTTAGGACTATAATAATATTTTTTTTTAAGCATGATCGTTGTAGCTTCTTTGATTATTTACTGATTTTGATATTATTTTTTAAGTTGAGCTCAGTCAAGTTTAATTTCATTCCTATTGGACATTGTTAAGTTTTTATTTGACGTAAATGTATTTAATTATATTATTAGTTTTTCTGGAGTTGTTTTTGTTGGATGTTTTACGTACTTTTATTCTTCAAACCGTGCACAAAGCTATGGTTATAAATTCCGTTATAAATAAGATAAATACAAGGCACGACGAATGAAACCTGGTTCATTTCGATTTCTGATCGATTTCGACTAGACAGACGGTTTAATGTTTGAACTTATGCTTAGAGATCCGAATCAATCTAATAAAAGTAATTTCGTCAAAGACGCTGTTGGACCGTGAATCCAGCAATTTATCTGCTTTTAATATGATTATAGATTCTGAGGGAACTGTCTGGGGCGCTTAATTGCTGTTTACAATCTAGATTTGATCACGATGTTATTGATTTTGGTTGTGTCGGTCTGGTGATGACTGACGAGTGATATTCTCGAGTAATTCTTGGTAACTGCAGAGAAAATTTCACATGCTGGCGGTTTTTCCAATTCGATATGACTTGGGGATCTTCACGAAACAAGTTATCTTTCCTCAAAGCCGGCAATGCATCAGCTAAGGCTAACGCTTTTGCAGATGACCATGAGTGTGGGTAGTCACTTTCTATTAGATGAGCTTTCTGCTCGTTTACCAGATATTTCATAAACAAAAGTAACCACTCGGACTCTCAACTGACAACTCGGAGTTGCAAAGGCTTACATTCACGTGCCTTACATGTTCTCCAAGGCACGTGAGTGTATAAATATTTTGTTATAATATTTGCATTTTTTTTAGATACGATTAAGAATCGACGATCCTCGTCCGAATATTTTGATACACAAGAACAAAACCTAACTTGGCTTTAAAGATAAAAACTAGCATAAAACTGGAATATTGGCTAAAATGGATCACAGTCAATATTTTCATTCCTATAAGGTTGTTACACTTGCTTTTTTCTTATAATGTTGGTGGATGGACGGGAAAATGGCTGATGGTAAGAAGTCACAAATGCTCATAGACATTGACACTATAAGAAATATTAAACATTCCTTACTTCCTTAAACATTTTTCTCATATATAATTTGGTTTACAATAAAATTATTAGTATTACCTATAAAAAAGTAAGTAAGTAACAGCCTTCATATGTCCCACTGCAGGACTAATTCATTCGCTCCCTTTGATAAGAAGGTTGCGAGTGTATTCCATCAAGCTGCTCCAATGCAAGTTGGTGGATATATATATGACAGCATTTCATTGAAATTTTAAACATGTAGGCTTCGTCATGATGTTAATTGCCATGAGGTGAATTATAGCCAGAACCACTGATCGTTTGAATAGGTATGGATCCGCAATCATCTATTGAGATACACACGTTCTAACCACTGGACCATCTTGGTTCTTATTATCTATATTTTACCTGGACTGGCTTGATTTCGCCAATGGCCTTGACATTTCTTCATTAGTTGAAAAGGCCGAGAACTGATATATCTATGAAACCTTATAAATTCCTGTAAGAACCTTGACTTAGGATGTTGTCGAAACGAACGAGGGTCTATACGGGGTCGCGTACCTTTGTCACGTCCATTGACGAAACGTCGCAAGCCGGGGGTCTCATTTCCGTCGGCGGAGACGGTACAAGTGTGGTGTCTCTTAGTCTTGTTCTTGCAAAGGGAGCACGTGCTTGGGGTATCGTTATACTATCGTATTTATCATTCAGGACATGCATCGCTGGTTTGAGTATATATGGTCCCCACGATAAAATTTTGATAAAAACTTATAAACATTTTACAAAGCCAAACATAAGCGTAATTCAGAACTAACTCGACACAAAAATACACTGTCGCAGGTCCTAAAAATAGTGGAATAAAATACAGTTGTTATTTCAGCAGCGCGTGCGTTCGCACCCACCGAAATTGCTGTCATTATTAACAAATACTGCTACAGATTGGAATGCTTTTAACTCAACGTAAACATTCCTCTCTTTTTCAACTGTCATCTAACCAGATGTACTATTTCCTTGCCAAATGTTTTCTTATTGTTCCTACGATTTTTTGGCAGTCTTCTATATAATTTGTTATTTCGCATTAAAAGATATTGGAGCTGTTTTGTGATCAGATTTAATCGCATGGTGAGAACGAAAGTGCCAAATACCTCTGTACTAATATTACATAATGATAACAATAAATGTTAACGGTAGCTTTATATGTAATTCGACTTTGTAACATGACGATTCAAAAGTACTTTTATGAGCCTACTTGGATAAAGAATATTATGATTTTGACTGTTGCTCTTTCACGGTCAAGCCATTGAACCGAGTTTGATGATATTTGGTTTACCTTACAACCAATCTAAAAATAAGCCGCTAGTGAAAAGTAATTTTAAATATGGAAATGTTCTGGATTATCCTTTTGCTGATGTGGTCCAAAAACCTCTGAACTCATTTAAATGGTACAGTATCATTATTTAAATTATTTATTTATTATTTATACTTAAACTGCAATAACTAGAATTATAGCGTATATAAAAAAGTCAAAGAGAATCTTTGTGTTGAGGATTGATTATAGAATATGTGGGAAGGGTAAGTGTAAGGTACCTGATGGTAAGTGATCACCACCGCCCATAGACAATGGCGTTGTGGTAAGAAATATGAACCAATCCTTACATCACCAATGCGCCACCAACCTTGGGAACTAAGATGTTACGTCCCTTGGGCCTGTAGTTACACTGGCTCACTCACCCTTCAAACCGGAACACAACAATACTGAGTAGTGCTGTTTAGCGGTAGAATATCTGATTAGTGGGTGGTACCTACCTAGACGGGCTTGCAAAAAGCCCTACCACCAATTAAATCCACTATATTTTTAAGCGAAATAAAAAAATTATAGAAGACTGCCATTATTAACAAATATTGGAATGCTTTTAAATCAATTATTTATTAACGCCGTAACAGACAGAAAGAAAATCTTTCGTATTTATAATATTAGTATTGATGTACAATTGAAATAAATAAGTGCATGTTATTATAAAAAAAAACATGTATTAAACGTTGTTGAAATCTTGCAGTATTCTTCATCATCATCATCATCCTCCTGCCCTTATCCCAATTTTACTTGGGGTCGGCGCAGCATGTCTTCTTCTTCCATACTTCTCTGTCGGACGTCATCTCACAAGTAACATTCTTTCTAACCATATCTTCTTTCACACAATCCATTAAAATAAATCCATTAAATCTTGCAGTATTCTTGTCACCGGTAATTTGATTAACACAGCAAATGTTCGCTATGATGATTACGTATTTAATTCATCCTATTCAGTGAATAATGCAGGTATTATCCGCTACAAATTTTTTTTTATGTACCCCCTTCACGCAAAAAGCCGTAACATGATTTTTGGCCAAAATAAGATTTTGATACTATAATGTAATATTAAATAAATTTTACACATCCGAGAAAATCATTTTTTCATATTTTCTCTAAATATCGAGATTTTAACTCACGTATAGTCTTAACATATTTAAACTCCCGCGCATATAGTCGTGTTCTCAAACATAATATTACTAAGGTGTTATATATTTTAATGTTTTGTGACAAAATGACATATGTCCGAAGCAAAACATTGCAACACGGAATTTGCGACTTTAAGCGTGGTCGATGTTTGTTAATTGTACGTCGTAAGTATAACTTACGATTACATACGTCGTTTGATATTAAAGTAAAGACCTTGCCAACAACAAGAATAAATTCGTAAGTTTTTATTTTTGACCTATTTTTACTAAAATATGAATTTTAATTCAATGAAAATTCCTTATCATACTCTCTAACCTACAATCAGTGCTGTGTTTCAAAATTAATCCCTAACAGTATTCGGTGACTGAGCAATGCCGAGATGAAAGTAAAAAATCGCTCTCCTGAACAAAATTTGTCACAGGTACGACTTAATGCGCGGGACGGTTCGATATATAGGAACATAAAGATAATACAAACAGAACAAACATTAAAATTACATATTAACTGTTGTCAATGATTAATTTTATTCCTATTATGTTACAGTTTGAAGGGCGAGTGAGTCAGTGTAACGACAGACCCAAGAGACATAACGTCTTATTTCTCAAGGTCGGTGGCCTGTTGGCGATCCAAGAAATGGTTAAGCAACACACACTAGTATAATATGTCTTCATATATATAACTAGGTATAATATTATATATTTTATACTAATTTTATATAATTGATATATATGCGTGACGTCACCAACCTATACCTTATTAATATATATTATTGAATATTAACATATTATGGCTACTGATGGGGCCGTTATAGGAGAAAAACAAAAGACAATGAATTGGAGTGATAAGGACGGGAGATACGTGAAGAGAAAAGGAAACAGACAAAAATTACAATATTAGTAGGGACAGTTGATTGCGAATCAGATTAATTACTAAATTGTATCTTGTTGTAACGAGCTACTAATAAGAAGTTATTACCGTCTCTTGAAATAATTAAGAAACATTACAAGCGTTTCATGTTTTACTTAATATCCTATGATTAATTGTTATTATTATTTGCTGTTAAACAAGTATCCTCTAACGTATTACATATAACAAGTAAAAATGTACTTTCTAGATAGAATAGGCTTATTTCTACGTCCACCTTAAGGGCTTCTTTATTTATGTAGAAAAACTAGTTGTTACGGGGGTTTCGCTCGCGTTTAAGCGTTGGTCAGCAGGTTTTAGGTATGATGAGTATCCTATGGTTCAAGTATGCTTCATTAAATGAATGGTTTTGTCGTGAAAGCGAAATAGACAGACAGAATTACTTTTCTATTTAATAATATTAGTATAGTTATATTTAACTTGTCCTTAAGTTTTCAAAAGAACAGTTACTTACAGAAGTTAGAAGCCATAAATTATTTGTCTAAGTAGATGATTATATCTACATACGTATAATACACTCAGTGGTAAAACTATATGAGTTTAGTTAGGACAAGATACACTAAAGACTTTTTTAGCAAATATTATTTTTCATTTCATATAATTTTTTTATAATTTAAATTAATGTATCTATTAGTCTAATATTATTATTTTTTAAAATTAAATTATGCTCCGATGGGTGTCATTGAGCGTCAAAATTGTTAAAGGTCTACTTCAAAAGATGGTTGTTATAAAACGTAAAATGAATATTTGGTCGCTTTTTGTATACATTTCCTTAGGCTCTATTTCGAGAGTTTGAAGTTAATGTTCTAAAAGTTTTTTCTCTAATGGATTTTCTTTGTAACTATCATTTATGTTCAGGCAGTTATCGAAATGTGTAGGTATGTTGTCTACGTGACATCCTAAGCTTATTAAATTATCTCAGATAAAATATTATATTTCATTAAACTTTCCTTCAAAGAAGCATTTAATTACATGGATTAAGATTGTCTATCTAGGTACAACCCACTCATTTTATATTATATTATATTATACCGCCAAAGCAATACTTAGTATTGTGTTAAGAGTCAGTGAGACAGATGTAACATTATAGTTCACAAAGTAAATGATAATTTATAATCTTGGAGCTAGAGACTTTGGGATGTTTTTAACAAAGTATGAAAACTCACTGTTGCGTCACAATATATTTACAACAATATTATGTATATTCACAGTAGCGTTGATCACTTTGATAAAATCAGTGATAATCATTGTATGTGCACAAGAAGTAAGGATAAGCTTAGAACGCCAAGTTTCCGACTCCGCAAAGTCAATAAATCATTCTTGGGGCAAGGTATCCGTTTCTATAATAAAATTCCGCAGACATTTTTAACTTTGCCGTTTCGTAAATTCAAATAATTTCTAAAAAATATTAACTAACATGACTGTATTTTTAGATGTTGAAATAGAGTAAATACTGAGTTTCTTGCCGGTTCTTCTCGGTAGAATTTACATTCCGAACCGGTGGTAGCTTTACTTAAAATAGCTTGTTAAATAACGATTCAAAAGTGTTTGTAAAAAGCCTATTTGAATAAAGTATATTTTGATTTTGATTTTGAATATTTCCTGCCTATGTCTGTGGGCGGTACTTAACCACTTACCATCAGGTGGTTTGTTAGCCAGTTTACAAAGCGACTAGAAATAATCAAAATTATTTAAACCAATCTGAACTTGGTATATTTTTTTTGTTACAATTTATATTATATTAAATTATACGTAATGACCACATTAAATTCCAACTACAAGTATGAATTAAAATAAAAGGATATTAAAAAAGGTCACGCAGGTTCAGCGTGATACTTATATCTACTAACGATCGGTGATTAGTTGGGTTTAAATTTTACTGTAGATATAATACGTAGAGTACTAATAATGCAATACAAATTGAATTAGTAGATAATTTTGCAAATGTCACCTCTGTTTCTCTTCTCACCGTACCTTACCGCAACACTCCACTTTACATCGCTTAGAACATCTTTTCTGCCCACCGCATAACATCACCGTCACATATATTTCACGCTACTAGTGTTACGATAGATTTTAGTTTATATACAGCAAAATAAAATGAAATATATAAGAGCAATCATGTTTTAAGACTTAACGCTTTATGTAACATATTATACAATAATAGACTGTACCCATTTCAACTATCATTTGTGTTTGTATAGAAAATATTTTCAATTTTGATTTTTATATTCCTAATGAACTTTTCAAAGCTAATTATTCTTATAAATAAACATATGTTTTCTTTCTTCATTATGTAAGTAAAACATATTGGTAAATGCAAATAGTATATTTTCATAATAAAGATATATTAAACACGAGTTACCTACATCGAAGGTGTCTAACGCTAGAAGCATTAGACGTTTTCAATCTCTTTTGATACAGCCAGATGATTTTCAAAAGCTATCTATCTTATGAAGATTTTTTTCCCAGTAACGGGTTTTCTAGATCTCACAAAATATTTCATATCTGCTAGACTCGATCCAATTTCGCACAGATATAGCAATTTTATTAATAAATTCTCATATATTAATAAAATCTCATTCATGAGGTTGTTCGTCAATATATTAATATACTAGGTGTCGCCTGCGACTTCATTAATCTTTCAGGGATTGGTTGTCCAGTGTTAGGTGAAAAAAAGCCTATTTACTTCCTTGTGGTTTAAGCTTGCTTAATAACAAATTTTATCAAATTCGCTTCAGTGGTTTGGTTGTGAAAGAGTAACAGATAGACTTAATTTTGCATTTATTATATTAATATAACTAGACGCCATTATATCACAGCATTTGTAGTAAAACCAAGGATTTCTTTAGTGTATATGAAACCATTTTAAAATACTTATTACTTATTTCATGTCTAATGTTTGAATTGTGAATTTGATTATTCTACTATTGAATACCAATTAATTTAATTAAATATTTTTATTTATCAATGCTACATTCGTGTACTATTTCAGAGGAACATAGATGATATCATTATAATCTAGTATTTAAGGTAAAGGTATTTTTATTTTAAAAATAATGAGGTTTATTCACCGATCAATAATATTTAGTGTATGTTAAGTACTCAAAATAAAAGGTGAGTCATTTATCTATATGAGGAAGAGAAAAGTACTAAAAACAGACCCCCATAGGTCCCCTACAGTTAATATATCTGGTAGATATCTTCTATCTTCAAAACGAATTGATTGCGCAGATTGAAATTAGAGTGATGTACTAGCGTATAACGTATAACCTTGCCAGTGTTTTATATTTATTGGTAACCGTCAATTCTGTTGCTCTATGAGTGAGTAATTATTATTTATTTTAAAGATGTGTATGAGCCGAGATGGCCCATTGGTTAGAACGCTTGCATCTTAACCGATGATTTCGTTTTCAAACCTTTATAATCCATCTCGTGCTCGGCGGTGAAGGAAAACATCGTGAGGAAACCTGCATGTGTCTAATTTCAATGAAATTCTGCCATTTATTCCACCACCTCGCATTGGAGCAACGTGGTGGAATATGCTCCATACATTCTCCTCAAAGGTAGAGGAGGCCTTAGCCTAGCAGTGGGAAATTTAAAACCTATTAATAAAAAAATAATAATAATTAAAGATGTATGAGTGACTCATGATGATTGTATGAACTCGGTTAATAAAAGCTTCCTACTATGATATTAAAATTCAAACCAATCAAATGCGTATTCACAAAATAAACACAACTCACCTAAAATGTTGGTAAATATAATCTGTGTACATTATTCTTACGCATATGTTAAGTATACTATGAACCATTAGTATATTTATGTCGCCGGTGGCTTAATTGGGTTAGATAAACAGATTCGACAGTAAAATGACGGATGGGTCACATTGAAAACAATATCATTATTGATATTGTTTTCAATGTGACCCATGTTTTCAATATCAATAATGATAGTTGATATTATTAATATTTCAAGTTCTTTACTTTGATTTCTAATGAATAAAAATCACACGTGTTACCAATTTTTATATTTGTGTGCATAAAGGCATCACGAGTACGAGATAGCCCAGCAGTTAGAACGCGTGTATCTAAACACGATGCAGTTTTCAAATCCAGACAAGCACCACTGAATTTTCATGTGTTTAATTTGTTGTTTGAAGGGTGAGTGAGCTAGTGTAATCACAGGCACAAGGGACATGACATCTTAGTTCCCAAGGTTGGTGGTGCATAGGTGATTTAAGGAATGGTTAATATTTCTTACAGCGCCTTTGTCTATGGGCGGTGGTGACCACTTACCATCAGGTGGCCCATATGCTCGTCCGCCAACCAATGCCATAAAAAAAAAGACGAATGGCTTTATGAACTTTTCGAGAGTATATTCTGCCAATTTTCTTACTTTTGGGGTTACTGAGAAAATCTTAGGAAATAATATATCAGTGGACTAGCCCAAAATTCGAACCCGAAACCTCGGACTCTCCAGCCGTACAGAACGTAGTAACTACCAATGAGGTCGACTTAAATCCATTTTCATTATCATTCAATTGTACTTTTATTTGAACTATTAAAGCATGCACTTTATAGACCAATAATTCAATCGTTCTTTATTCGAATATTCGTTTGAAAAATTCGTTTGTGAACGTGTTCCAACTACACTTCGATTACTAGAATTATTCTATTTAATGACGTAGAACAATTTCGACAAACAGATTAAATACGTAATCTATGAACACCGTAGCCGAGCGACCACGCTTCTAGTAATAAAATTTTCAATGTTGTAACAAATTCCTTGAGCGGGTATAAAATGTAATGAGACTAGTCTTCAAGATTTAAGCAATAATTAAGGGAAGTTTGGGAAGCGAATGGAAATTTAAGTGCTCTTTTCCTATTGTTTTCAACATTTAGTGCAATTCAAACTGATAATAATCATTTACGAGTTGAGATATAACGGAATTTTATGCAAGTTTTTTTTTTTTTTTTTAATTCTTACTTATCTAGGTGCTAAGGTTTTATGCAGGCCTCGACCAATGACAAATTATTGTACCGTCATTTTGTTACTGTATTAATGATCTGTATGCTGTGAGTCAGCGTAATTACAGGCAAAGTAGTGTGATTAGGGCGTAGTTTTCATATCTTGCAGATTGTCTATGAGTGAAGGTATACGAGATACGGCGAGCCGAGATGGTCCAGTGGTTAAAACGCGTGCATCTTAATCGATGATTGAGGATTTAAACCCAGACAAGTGCTACTGAATTTTCATGTGCTTAATTTGTGTTTATAATTCATTTCGTGCTCGGCGGTGAAGGGACACATCGTGAGGAAACTTGCATGTGTCTAATTTCAACGAAATTCTGCCACATGTGTATCCAACAACCCGCATTGGAGCAGCGTGGTGCTCCAAACCTTTTCCTCAAATGGAGGGGAGGCCTTGGCCCGGCAGTGGGACAGCAGTTTACAGGCTGTTTCTGTGTAGTCACTAAACATTCGTTTCACCCAAATATATTTTAACGTTATTATAACGTAATATGGTATTGCTTTCCCTTATATCAATATTTATCAGTACGAATATTATGTATCGACGCTCCCGACAATAAGCTGATTATGAGATATTACAAAGTTGTATTGCTATGTCGAATTGATTAATTATTGTTAATAATACATATTATTATTTTTTAGCTTTTTGGTAATAAATATAATAGAATTGTCCATTGTAATGTGAAAAAAAAATCATCAATCAATGAGAGAGAGAGAGAGAGAGATTGAGAAAGCGAGAAAGAGGGTATGATAGCATTGGTTGTATCTTACCCTACTCGAATAAAGGCTTTTTATGGCATAGCAGGCAAACGGACTGAAGGTTCCAGGAACGTACTACTACTTGGACATATGCAACATCGGAAGGCTTGCGTGTCTGGCATTTAATAATAAATATTGGACAACATCACATACATTACTCTGATCCCAATGTAAGTAGCTAAAGCACTTGTTTTATGGAAAATCAGAAGTAACGACGGTACTACATACACCCAGACCCAAGACAACATAGAAAACTAATGAACTTTTTCTACGTCTACTCGGCCGGGAATCGAACCCGGAGTGGCGTACCCATGAAAACCGGTGTACACACTACTCGACCACGGAGGTCATCTATATCGTCGTCGTTAAGATTTATTAGTATAATGAGACTTTTTTCTTCTATCTAATATTTAACATTTTAAACATTACAGTTATGGCAAAGGAGATTGCGTGCGTCTTAATCGATGAGGTTCATATCCAGGCAAGCACCACAGATTTTTTGATGAGCTTTATTTATTTTTATAATTGATCTCGAGCTCGACGACGAAGGAAAAAGTGAGGAAACCAGCATGTGTCTAACTTCAATGAAGTTCTGCAATATGTTTATCCAATCCGTATTGGAACAGCGTTGTATACTCTCCTCGATAGGAGAGAATTCATTTGGCTAACTCGAGAAATTAAATATAAATTATTAAAGATAAAAAAAGTAAGCAGGTATGCGGTATAAATGTTGTATCTTCGTTCGTTTAGTCGAACTTAATCCGATTACAAGCTCACTCAACTTTCATATCAGAAAATAAGCGAAATTATTTCTTCTTCGATCGGAATGTATCTGATCGGTTAGTATCGTTACGTCGTACATATCTCAATCAGTAAATGACCGACGAGCATGTTCAACCTTTATCTTAGTTCTATTTTATTCTAGAACGTTTTACTAGAATATTCTCGGATTAAAAAGGCTTATAATTATTTTAATTGCATTAACATTTCATATAATTACGAGCGTTGCGTGGGCATTAAACAGCTTATTATAATCTAAGCTTAAATTACATGCTAGATGTTCATTAAAAGATTTAAAACATCATAACGTTTTTGAAATTTGTTTTATAATATATAATAAATTAATTAAAGATTAAAGCGATTAAAACGACTGTTTAATATTTCTTACCACGCCAATGGCTATGTTGTTGGTGACCACTTACCATCAAGTGACCCACTTGCTCGACATCCTACGTATATATATATTGATAAATTCTTAGAAAGTCCAGTCTTAACAACAGATGTGATTTTCACTCTTTAAACTCTTCAAAATTTAAACTCTTATGAAACAACTTTATAGTAAAATAAAATTCATTATATGAGGCCATACATAAAGATATTTTCTTATCAACATTATTTCTTTCTCAAACTTTCATACTTACTGAAAGTACAGCGAAACTTGGTATAAACCGTTCGCCTGAAAGAAGTTCTGTTGCAATTTCCACTTTAATTTTTTCTGTTCAAGTCGCAGTATAATAAAAAAACTAATAAATAATTTTATGTTCAATCATTCTATTCATCGTTTTTAAAACGTTATATAAGCTAAATTCGACGTTAACAGGATTGGCATAAGTACGGTAATCTCTTGCACTCAGTGAGCTATCTCATGTAGTTACTATAATCTCAATTTAATTAAACATTAAGTCATTGTTACTGGCGATGTTTACATATACACATACGCTACGAGCTACTGTATAATAGATATATCATCAGTGCAAAGGAAGGATCGCTAAAGTGGCTAACTGTTACTTTTGGATAGTGAGGTTTACTAACATAATTTTAAACCTCATTTTCCATAATACCATAATGGCGCTTGAGCTTTTCTTCGCTTGTATTACGATATATACGACTAACTGCCTCGTTGATTTACGAACTAGCTTATATGACTTCAGAAATCGACTAAAACCAGGGTCTAAACAATAAAAACAATAAAAAGTTTTTGGGGTCTTGTGTCAAGAATTCATTGGAAAGTCGATAATGTTTATACTCCCGTGAAACTCAGAAAGCATTAAGCATCTGAGCTCAATTTCTCCGGCCGTGTCTAAATTTGTCATCATAATGGACTGTTAGAACGAATAATAGAAAAAAAAAAAAAAAAAATTCTAAAATTAGCCATTTATTTTTTAAGGGCATTGTGCAAGCCCATCTCGTTAGGTACCACCTACTCAACATTATATACAAAAATGGTATTCGTTTTTCAAAAATTTTCATTTTAAATATTATTTTTATAGTACTATTAGTACTTTTTTAATATTTATCTTTCAAGTTTTATTTAAATTTACATCAGTCGATATCTTTGCACTCGACATAATTAAGGCAAGACAAAAGACGCTATATTCAAAAATATATTTACAAAACGTGAACACAGATATCCTTCTTCAATGGGACATATGTCTCCAATTAATCTCGACCTCGATATTAGTCCCAAAGCGCCCAAAGAAGTTTAACATCGAAAAAAATATATACGCAGAGACACCAGCCCTATTACTGCTTCAATATATGTTGGTATATATTTACTCGTGTGTCAAAGGAGACGAGTAAACATATAATAATAACATTGACGTGATAGTAACAGCTTGTATGTTGACACTACGGGGTGGAAATTTGAGACAGGGCTGTTACTTAACTATTGAAGCTAGAAACATTATCTAAGTAAGTTCTTCTGTAATTTAAGATGAAGGAACTGACGCAACTTCTTATTTTATTTATTTAAATGAGTTTTTGGTGAACAAATTTTTTTTATGGCGTTGGTTGGCGGACGAGCATATAGGCCATCTTATGGTAAGTGGTCACCACCGCCCATAAACAATGGTGCTGTAAGAAATATTAACCATTCCTTAAACTAAGATGTTATGTCCTTTGTGCCTGTAGTTACACTGGCTCACTCACCTTTGAAATCGGAACACAACAATACTAAGTACTGTTATTTGGCGGTAGAATATCTGATGAGTGGGTGGTAACTGCCCAGACGGGCTTGCACAAAGCCAAATGGTTAATATTTCTTACAGCGCCTTTGTCTATGGGCGGTGGTGACCACTTACCATCAGGTGGCCCATATGCTTGTCCGCCAATCAATGCCATAAAGAAACCATTTTTTTTTTTAAATTTTAATAAGGAACAATGTTGAGCATCCTGTAACAGTCCTATTTGTTTTTTTTAAATACAATGGCATTCAAGATATGCGGCCAAAATAAAATAAGTCAGAAAATTACTGATGCAATTTTTTCCTGCTACAAAGATATACCAAAGGCTGTGTGATGGTAGAATAATTGATCGGCTATCCCAAAGTCACAAAACCTTATTACAAATGAAAACGTAAACATAATTAAACAGTAAAAATATAAATGCATTTGAAAGTGTAAATTCTAATCTTAATGTCAATTAACTCAAAACTTTAAGTTATAAAGCGAAATTGATAATTAAATGTATTAGTTATGCTCGAGTTACATAATTAATTAAATCACTCTCCATAAATGCTAATTTGACTTTTGAGCTTCTGATTCACGAATGATTACTTTACCAAGCCGTTTCGTGTTTCAATTGTTTTCAGTTCACTAATGAGTCCAAATCGTTCATTGATTTGCCTCAGAATGATCTCTGAACTGATAATGGAGAAATACATATTTGTCTTCGTAAAAGTACTAGCAGTATTTTTTATGATATAGTAGGTGAACGGTTAAATAGGCAACTAGATGCTAAGTGGTCACCACCGCAAATAGACATTGGTGCTGTAAAATATATTATTTATCCCTTACATCGCAGATGCGCTTTGGGCAAGCCCTTTTGAGTTGGTAGCCCATTTATCAGATATTCTACAGATGAATAGCAATAATTAATATTATTGTGTTCCTGTTTGAAGGGTGAGTGAGCCAGTGTAATTACAGGTACAACCTTAGTGCCCAAGTCGGCGCATTGGCGATGTAAGGAATGGTTAATATTCCTTGCAGCACCAATGTCTGTGTAACCACTTAACATCAGGGGTCCATTTGTCCCTCTGCCTAATAACCATAAAGTGAAATGTATTTTGAAAGTGATTTAATATTTCGTGTCAAATAAAACAATTTATTCGACGCGCATTCTGGGATTTAATTTTTGTATTTATAATCAAACTAAAACCACAAAAGCTTGTACTAACCAATCCATAAACGCAGTATTTAGACGCTGATATTAACGAAGGTGACTAAAAATTTTAGCAGAAAATTATAAAATTCGTTCAATATATTCTTCAACGTAAACAAACAGTGTCTCAACATTGAAAGAAAGTGCTCAATAGCCGCACATAAAGTTCGAATAGGTACTTCAATCACTCTTAGACTGCTACTTAGAATACCATAATTATTTTATTTATGAGGTCGTTAACAAGAATTATATTTCCCGCGAGTTACAGCGTTATATTTTTTAAATGTATAATATTAATAAGAAGTTAATGGCCGGTATGGGTTGTAAATATAAACATTGATGATGTATGATCCAGGGGTATGCTAGGTATTTTGGAATTGACCACGTGGAATTATTATTAGATAGTATATAATTTATTAAATAAGTAGCAATAAGTATGCTTTGATTGCTATTCCGCGTCGGTTCTCGCTCGGTTAACTGGATAATCTTTGCGCTGAGGGTAAAATTTAGGCTTAAAATGGAGGCCAAATTATATACTAATAAAAACCAAACCGCATTGGAGCAGCGTGGTGGAATATGCTCCAAATCTTCTCCTCAAAGTGAGAGAAGGCCTTAGCCCAGCAGTGGGAAATTTACAGGCTGTTAATGTATGTAAATAATGTAATGTAATTTTTTTTTATGTTAACCGTACTGATCTTATGCGGTATCACTCGTCTGCCTCGTATAGCAAGTGTGAGATGACTTTATGGTTCCAATATCAATCTTAACCAAACATTGCGGGTTCTAGTTCTGCATTATTGAATTTTAATATGCTTAATTTGTGTTTATAATTCGTCCTAAATACTTCATATGTGTCTGACACATAAATATCCATTCCATCCATCCCGCAAGAAGATCCTAGAAGCAGATCCCATACTAGAAGAGAGGCAGCCTTTTCCATTGGTGACGTTTACAGGTAGTTACGATACGGTTTGAGAACTCTTGGCCGAGAGATTCCAAGACGTAAATCTTAACTGATGATCTAAGTTCAAATCCGGGAAAGCAATAGTCATAGGAATGTAACCAAATACACGGTGGATGAGAGTCTGCCACGTGTATCTACCAGCCCGCATTGGAGCAGTGTAAGACTTTTTCTCCGAAACGATTTCACGATCTAACTTGGCAAGTGTTGGATCTTAGTGATGCGCAAAAAATATATTACAGTAATTTGAATAAAAGGAATTTAATATTACTTAATGAAATTAAGTAATTATTACGAAGCAAGAAATATTACATAAAATTTTTATTAAACCTTTTACTTGCATCAATATTTTCCCGTTATACTCGTACATTAAGAGGTATTTATTTTTAGTTTTAGTTATTTTATTCAACGTACTTTTCTAGTCATAATTAAAGTCAGTAAATTACAAGACTGAACGGAACTTTCAAATAAGAAAAGTTGTTATAATGAGATGGACGCTATGACAATGTAGATCGGACTTTGTCAAAGCACATTGAATAAAACAGTTCGCGAGGGCCAAGAAAAAATTTCCGGGACAACAACTATCTGTCTCCGTCAAAGTCAAAGAAGTACATAATTTTGTGTATTAGTGTTTATACGTATGTTTAATTGTTATAATAATTTCTTGCTTGTTTGTTCAAAATGTTACGTCTCGTTACGTTACGTTACGTTACGTTACGTTACGTTACGTTATTGTATTATCAAAGATTATGGAGTAAATAATCTCTAGCAAAAATCCACACTAAAATATGAGTAATAATGTCTGATGAGCATCGACGCGAGTTTGCCGTCGTTAACGAGCGGACCACGCGTGTCGCAGTTCCAAAAAGTCGCATCCCATTTTGATCGAGCGCGGATTATAGTATCAACTACATATAAGCTGTTCAACGAATGTCACTGGAGGTCACACGATTTCACGCGTTGGATCAACGACTGTGTTCGTTAGACATCACAACGGGTGATCAATTGATACTTTGTTAATTAATGTATGATTTTTTTTATATTTAATTAATTTGCAATTTAGAGTTATAAGTCTCATTGATGCAAATGAATACAAAACAATTATTGTTTATGTTGTGCAGGAAAACCAACTAATTCTAACTATCATTTTTATAATGCTTGGAATCTTCTATTGAGAATATTAGCAGCCTGTAAATTTCCCACTGCAGGGCTAAGGCCTCCTCTCCCTTTGAGGAGAAATTTTTGGAGCATATTCCACCTCGCTGGTCCAATGCGGGTTGGTGGAACTATTGAGAACAATGCCTAATTATATATCATTATAAGTTTGGGAGAAAGGGTTTAAATTTTCCGGGATAAAAAGTCACCATCTACTATAGTCTGAGCGAATTTTTCATTCAATTTCGTTCACCAGTTCTTGAGTGATTGAGTAACAAACATCCATCCAAACGTTCGCATTTAGAATATTAGTGTAGAGAGACGATTTAGAAGGAGTGATAAGCGAGTTAGTCGAAGGAAAACAGTTATAGATAGAAATGACAGTTTATTTAAAGTTAAAAACACTAACACACACTAGAAGTCAGAAGAGGTAGAAGAAACGCAAGATTAGCACAGAATTACACAGAGACAGTCGTTACAGATTGATTATATTTTAAAAGGACGCGGCGAATACAATTTGCAAGAATATTGAGATGAGTTGGTAGCGTATAAGCGTACAGCTGACTGCTGATCGGCGCGAGCGCCGCCCCTCGGTGACGTAGCTACGGTAAAACAATGGGAGCGGTCGATCTATCGATTCACTACGAATGGACGATCTTTGCTTATATTTTTACAATATTAATTTTTTTGTTTTAATATTTATATAATTATGCTACATTAGTAAGATTAATATTGATTTGACATGAGATGTCAATCTATTAAATCAAATCAGATGGTCCGATAGTTCACAAACAAATGTATTATTGATTATTGAAGTACACATATGACCAGGCGAGCTCATTAGTCCCCAAGTATATCTCAAAGCTGCTAAGTCAAAGTAATCATGGCCCTTTAATTATGTCATAAAATCAGAGCAGATATCTTACACGAGAAGCAAAGAAGTGTTCCCTTTGAAATCTACATTATATGTCTGTCAGCCTCGTATGCCTAGTAGCTTATGAGACTGCAGATCTTAAGGTCCTAGGTTCAAATACCCATTTAAAAATTATTGGCATATTTTTCGTTCAGAAAGTCGATTAAAATGCGCAATGTTTAAACGTGCCTTCTAAAACACGTAGAGCCTTTCGCATTGGAAATGAGAGAGAAGATGTTGCACTTATGTTTGCACACATACTTGTATACTATATATATATATATATATTATATCCTTATATCACGTGTAGTGTTAACTGAAATCGGTCAGGACATCACGTACGTAACCACTAATTACTATACGAACTACCTCGTTGGTGCAGTAGCTCTAGTTCACATCCAGGGATCCGGATCGAATTCCGGATGGGGTCAATGTTTTAGGGTTGTTTTGTCACAAAATTTAGTACTAATTAGATATTTAGCAGTATAGTCCAATACTTTGGAAAGCAGTAATACGTGTGCCCTGTGATTTGCTCCTTGTTCGGATCGAATTGCTGCTCCATCGGATTACGAGAGTGAGGGAATAGAGAGTGTATCTAAATGAAAAATGCATTGTTCTTATTGTAAGTTTTCACGTATTATATGCCTCGTTGATTATTTGTCAATAAATGGTTTCATGAATTGTAGTAAAAGTTATACACAGTGTCATTTCAGGTACAAGGTTGGTGGCGCATTGGTCATGTAAGGAATGGTTATTATTTCTTACAGTGCTAATGTCTATCGGTTCTTGCCCATTTGGTCACCCGCCTATACATATGCGAAACTAAGTAGTCTGTTGCTCTTTCACGGCCAAATCACTGTACCGATTTTGATGAGTTTTGGCATGAAGTATACTTGAACCCCAAGGAAGGACATAGGATGCCTTTTTGTGCCTAATACTCTTAAAAAAACACCAATCCCTAAAAAGCAAGCTATGCTGCGGGTGAAAAGTACCTTACTGTAAAATTATGCTTTTATATTAGCAAATAGATATTGCTTTTGTCATGCATCTTGATGATATTATATATATAGCCCATTCCAATCGAAGAAATAATAATGATAAACAAACCTCAGATTTACGTACTCCATACAATTGGCTAATAGCTCAGCTATATGCACTACTAACAGTTCTTGATTAATATATCTTTATTTATAAAACGACACTATTGCACGTAACTACTTACATCCGATATAATTTAACTTCCAAAATTCCGATAGCTTCGTCGATATTTGAAACGCCATTTTTTTTGCGTAACCGGTACAAATATCATAGGTTATTCAAACTATCTACAAATTATATCGTCAATTCGACGTTAAATGTATATAGTCTATTCGGCTTGTATCCACATGTTGGAATGGGCTATACATGAAAACTCGGTCGCTTCTTCGAAATTGAATACCTGAAAATTATATTTATATAGTTTATCTTAGTTATTATGTGTTTTGTAATTAATTGATTGATTACTGATTTAAAATCTATCATATTAATCGTTACTGCTACTGTTAATTTCGGTTACAAACCAACCCTAATTTTAACTTTCATCTTAACATTTGATGTCCATTTCAAAAGGTAATTTTACGCACAATAAAATGGCAAGTTATAGTGTATGCTCTACGAAATACTTTGTGGGTTGTATTTTAATTAATGTATACCAATATTTCAGGCAAGAAGGCTTCGTTCCGATTGGGTGGGTATCATCAATTTATATTTAACATTACAGAAGTTCTAAGCTTGTTTTTAATAAGCTATAGTGAATATGCCTTTTTTTTAATCATATCAAAAAGTTTGCATGAGTAATTTAAGGAATACGATATTTTAATACTAGACCGTTACGACGAAAGGAGCTTGTTGCTAATTAAATTTGGTAGAACTGATATAGAATTCATTTGAAAGATTTGATATTTACATATAAAATAAGGTAATTAAATTATTAATTTTTATTTTTTTTTTGTTTTATATGATAGGTAGGTGGACAGGCAAATATGCCACCTTATGGTAAGTGGTCACCACCGCCCATAGATATCGATGCTGTAAGAAATAGTAACCATTCCTTACATTACACCAATGCGCCACCAAGCTTGGGCGCTGAGATGTTATGTCCCTTGTGCCTGTAGTTACACCTGCTCACTCACCCTTCGAGAACACAACAATACTAAATATTGCTGTTTGGCGGTAAAACATCTGAGGAGTTAGTGGTACCTACCCAGACAGGCTTGCACAAAGCCCAGCCGATATAACCGTAAAATAGTAAATACCTTTAGATTATAATCTATCTCGCGGGAATGTAAACTGTCGAATGATTGTAAACAGTTGTTCAACTGACAATAAAACGTATAAAATTTCATTTTTATTTTTTCGCTATAACTTTACAGATTATAATCTAGGGCTATTCACAATTTTACGTCGACATATTATTGAAGATATATGACGTATAAATAATGTTTCTTGATTTATTTTATGTGCAGGCAGTATTTTATTGCTATCAGGTGTAAGGAACATTATTATGAGATAAGAAGTATCCTTCGTGCTATTCCGGACTATAGTCTATCTCTGTGCTTTAAATGATATTTCATCATTTAAATCGGTTCAGCCTGTTATTATTGTGATTAAATAACAAACATATATTAAAACTTGCATTTATAATATTAATAAGATATACAAAAAAAAGTACCCTATATATTTTTCCTTCTGTAATTTTCTTTCGAATCTACGTGAAAACTCGGGAGTAGCCATGTTGTATGAATCTTGTAACGACTATTGAAACGTGCTTGAAAGAGCCTATTTTAATGTAGTATGTTTTGATTTTGAATAAGTTAGAATATCGCCAAAAGGCTACGAGGGCTACGAGGGTTACGGCATTCTCGTAGATCAGAAATTTAGATTTTTTTTTTTGAAATTTTTCTATTTCATATTTTAAAATTGTAATTAAACAAAGAGGGAAATATTTATATTCGAAATATATTAAATAAATTCAAATAAGAAAAGAAACAACATGAAAATGTCCAAACATGCATTTTGCTGTCACCACGAATTTTCAATAATGATTATGCTTGAATTTTGATCAGTATACGAATACCAGGGCACCACGTGACCTTTTAGGATGTCCATCACGCCTCATTAACTCGATACTATGGTTACTATCCTGTCTGTTGCCATGCCTGTGTCAGTCGCATTGTTTAGTGTGGATTGAACACAGTTTTGTTGTCAAACTAACTTTCATTCTAGTTTCGCATAAAGCTTATCAAAGTCTAAAGGGAACTGAATAGATTTGTTTTGAAAACCTTCTATGTACGGCCAGATTGCAGGCGGAAGCGACATTTCTAATTATATTAACTAGAGCTTCAAATTTAGATAAAGTCATATGTTTCCGTATACATTTTTTTCAAAGTTCTATATCTGTAAAATGTATGTAAAATAGTATTTTATATAATAAAGTCTTCCCTTGAGAATACAGTATTATATGTTAATTAATAAAGGAATAATACGTACTCTCTGTTAGCTATGTAATCATTGTAAAATGAAAACAAAAGAAAAAGTAAATTTGAATTTCGAATATAAAATACACACCATCATTGTAGGCAGGCAATAAAAAAATTAAAAGCGTAAATTTAATTTTAAATTCGAATAAAAGCAGCCCGCGAACCAATTTGTCGGTAGGCATTTTGCTGATAATTGCTTGCCCATGGTTTAATCGCTGGATATGTGTGCTAGGTGCATAATTTGGAATTTGTGCGGTGAAGCAATATGTGACATAATTTCCAGTAATCGCTTAACTATTGTAATTAATAATACTGTTATTGCATATAATAGTCACTATTAAATAAGCAAATAAGCGGCTCTAATTAGCAGATCTCAAGGTTTTGGATTCAAAACTCGTGACAGGTCAGTAAAAACTTACTGGGTTTCCCTTTTAAGATATTCTCAAGTGCAGGCGATGTACATAAATTCCTTAGTATTGCGTCCTGAACTGCTTCGCATCGCTTCAGGTTGCAGGTTGGGAATGAAGGAATAGACATTGATCGTGTTTGCACATATATTTTAACACTTGAATAACTTCAGCATGGTCGGCAACTTCCTCAAAAATCATCAGTATGACCAAAACATCAGTATTAACTACTAGTTTAATCGTTAATCACAATCGTAACTGTTCAATGGCGAGAAGATACTATTGCTAAAATTTTCATTGGATATCGATAGTGACGTAATTGTTATTTTGACAGCAATTCAAAACAGACGAAAAGTTGGCTACAGTTGATAACTTCTAACAGATAACTTAACAGTTTGATAAAATATTGGTCAAATTTAAAAGGCCAGAAGACAGGAGGTCTGAAATGAAACGTCTATGCTAATGTCAGTTTGCGAAGCCCAAGCTTCCACATTTTATATAACATGAATTAAAATAATATACGCTTCCAGTTAGCACAAACCCTAAATTTCATTATACACACGGTAGTACTGACGTCTGGATTAGACACGCCTATTCCGTGTCCCGTTCCAACTTAGTAAGACATTGTTTTGACACTTTATATAATTTTTATATATTATTAATTATTTAGCCTGAATGGGCTTTGTGATTTCATATAGGTTGAATTGTTTTTGCTATAAACAAATAAAGTGCGGTCTTTGTACTATTTGGTTCTCGTTGGTGATTTATTTGTTGCAGAGGCAGACGTACGCCAATAGTGCTTCTAATAAAGATCATGTATTGATATTATTCGGGCCAAATATTATAAGTAACAGCAGCCGAAGATCTGATGCATAGGCCTCCTATCTTATTATGGATATTCCATCAGGCTGCTCTAGTGTGGTTTGCAAGACAACAAGTATTTTAAGAAATTTATGTGGTGCTTGCAAGTTTCCTTACGATTTTTTTACCACTGTGCATACCTTTGAGCACAGTTTTTTTTTATAATTAAATTTTAATCGAAATAATCTGAAAATATTCTGCCAGTTTATTAAAAGTTGCAAACCTAGTAGTGATTATTATTAATTAAAAAAACAATTTATCTAGCAGAAAATCATTTAAATTTATACAGGACTTTAATCGACTTTACAACAGGATTTGTTGAAGTACAAATGAATAATGTTCCTCCAGAAATTATGCGGTTCGCCAAAACTTACAAACCTTTAGTATCCTTCCATTTAGTAAAGGTTCTCTCCTTTTGTAGGCCTGACTCTTTTGAAGCTTAACGCTGACTTAAAGGGCGTTTGAGTTACCAACACATATAACATTTTATTATTGAATGTCGTATACTTTTAATTAGCTATTTTATTACCAAATATTACTTTGTAGTGCTAAACCAGGAAGGAAGTGAACAGTGTCATGAAGTCTTTATGACCGCAATTTGACAAGAAATAGCCAACTGCACTGAAGATGTTATCGTGAACAACTACCCAATTTCGATTGTCTCACTCTCATAATAAAATGCGATGGCAATCTGACATCAGTCGATCTGACAAGATGAGGAGGATGAAGAGGGAGTGTCACTTCCAAATACCTAATTCATAAATAAAGAAATAAATTGTCTGTAAAAAAAAAAAACAATAGGACAGGAAAAGGAGGCAGTCGAGTTAGTATAATTCATTCACAAATGATATACCAACTTCGATTCCATGGTTAGCGCCACTAGTGATATGAAAAATTAAATATATTTCTTGAAGTGGCAGCGCGTCTTACCCCGGCGCCAGAAATGTCTTCAAATATGTAATCAAATTATGTGTCACGGGTGTGGCACGCACATTTGAAACTGCTGTCACATGTTTTGCTGTTCCGTGTCGGTTTTTTTTAACGCACATCAAAGGGATCAAAGTTCGAATGTGTGGGTGCCCGCCACACTTGTGCGAAGCCGAGTTGCGCTAGCGTCACCGTTGAGAGCTGCCATGCGCAAACCTATATAAATTGTGGCTAAACAAATTAAAGTTGGACTGGAGCAACGAGAGCGTTTTCGAGTTTATAGAATTTATGCAAGGAGAGCCAGATATATGGGACTCAAAGGAGTGATCAAATATTTGAACACATATCTGGCAGGTATAACAGTATGTGACCAAATGTGTAAGCATAGTCTTCAAAGAATCGACCACTGCTGTGAGGACATGTCTGTCGCTGGCTTTAGTCAAAGGCGAAACCATTTTTGTGTAAGAAATATTCTATCAAATTTTACGTAGCACTCAGATCCAAGTTTAAAAAATACTTTTCATTGCGTGCAACGAAGTTTCACATCAAAATAAAAACGACATACAGTTAATAAAAACGCTTTGACCGTCCAAAATTATTAATGTTTATTTCGTCAAGTTATTTGAATCGTTAAATCCCTAACACGAGAACTCAGAATAAAACAGAGCAACTTTGAGGTTAAAGTTTTATGTATGCTATTTGAGTTTACGGTGCGCTAACATTTGGATTGTTGTTCTCGAAGTTTATTTCGTGAAAATCACCGAATATCATTTGGTTGGGAGACAAATTAATCACATTGTAAAGTGTGAATTATGGCTTTTCAGAAATTAAACTGTTTAATTATCATCGTAAATAAATAATTATATCTCGGTCTCGCTGGAAATGGATGAATATGTTTTTGATGTTTTCATTGTAGGCAAATATGAATCGTAAATACCAAAGTATATTAAAACTTAGTTTAACATATATTTTAAAACTAGACGTTTGGTTAGTATCGATATATAATACTTAGACCATGATTATTTTTTATTTATTTATGAACGTTATAAAAATTGCACTGCCCATAAATATTGGTGCCATAAGTAATTTTAACAATTTCTTACATGTCCACACCACCAACCATGGACACTACGGTATTATATCGCTTGCGCCATCAGTTATATTGGCTCACTCATCATGTTGCTGTTTGTTGGTAGAATATATAATGAGTGGGGACCTGACTCAGAAATGTCTAGCGTTAAGTAAATATTAAGTTATAAAAAAAAGGAATAATAACAACAATTCATTTATTTTATTGACTATAAAACTATATGTTTTTATTTGTTATAGTCCTGTATTTAAATTAAAATTTCAAATAATAGTACATCTTCATATTTTAATTATTTTGTTTATTTATTTTGTTCGCACGAATCCGATTGGTTTAAATTTACAACTTATATAACTGTAATACTTAAGCATGAGACTCAAAATATCAACATATAAATGCCGTAAACAAATAATTTCGTGTTTTAAATTTCCTAGAAAAGGCAGTAAAGTTTAGAAGCAATTAAAACAAAGGATATAAAACTGAACGTAAATAAACTTGCCTGAATAAATATTGTCAATGTGTTTTATGAAAGTGAAATAGCGACCGTAACACGCCAAGTTGTCAGCTCGGTACTTGTATATGAAAATATATTGTACAGTTTGCTTTTACACGATCACGGAAGATCGGAAAAAACATTTATTCTTGGTATGGTTAATTGTTATATATTGGATTTATTCTTTGTGTAGTATCCAGTTTACAATTATGAAGATCTCGATTTTTTGCGTTCATTAGCAGTCAGGGCTGTATCTGAGAATCTTTCCATCAACGATTTGTCTGGACGTTGGAATTATGTATACTGCCATACCATTTGCATCATTCGGTTATTTCGCATTGCCGTTCCGTCATCGGATAAAAAGAACGAAATTTTAATTTACTCCTAACCGATTTCGGTTACCGCAAGCAATCTTAATTAACTAGCCAACTATGCAGGATATAATATCGTACACAATATAAATAATATTAGGTATGTAGGTGTATAGTGCAAAATACGTTTCCATATCCAAAACGGCTAACAAAAGTAATTAATAGCATCTGTCCTCTCTAATGAGGCAAATATTTGGCTGTTTGATTTATCACGTTATTAAAATTATAACAAAAGAAAACACATACTTTTTTTAGTTTTATTTTTGTTTGTGATTTAGACCAATAGGTATAGGAAAATAACTTGATAATCGAATCAAAGCATGAGATGGTAACAGTGAACGAATCTGTCGGCACTGTGCTGATATTGTTACAAGAGTTTAATTTCTTTTAAAAATATATCTTTGGGTAAAATCTTTATTATACCTGCATGGCAGTGGATCGAGGTTCTAGTTACAGCATTGTACAAAGAATAAAGATCCTAAAATGTTTTATCCTTCTAAGACATATCGCATCTTTTCTAAAAAATCTTCAATTAGTCGGGCCTTTGTGGCTTAGACCTCATTTAATAGATGGACTGTCTTATATAACCTTTTTTGTCGTTACATAATACTTTTTATAATGTTTTAATAACACTATATTATAACACTATTATATATATAATATATAATAACACTATTATATACTATTCTAAGATTATATATATATCTTAAAAATGAAACTTAAACAATTGTCTTGGTGCGCGTGACAGCTTGACACTCAAACGTCATAATATACTATATTCCAACCATAACAGGAAAACAGCCAAATAAACAACATTTGACAATAAATTCAAACTTGAATATGCTAAATTTTTGTGTTCCATTGATTTATACTCAAAACAAAATAAGGGCTACTTATAAAATTTTCGCCTCAAATACAACCTCCAAAAACTGCCCCCTAAAAGCCTTCAAAAATCCCAAAATTCAACTGTTTAATCTAGCAGATTTCATAGCATACTTGAGGCTATGAGATCTCAAAGGGGGAGATAAACGAGAAATCTATATTAGTTTAGTTTTTTCATCGAACGTATCTAAAATGAAATACATACGAAAATATTTTTCCAACAAAGCTTTTACTTCAGGTTCAAAGTAAATAATAATAAAAAGGTTTATAGGATTCCGGGCCTAAAAGCTAGTTAGAAATGAAATTAACATTTCCGATACAACAAAACGATGTGAAACCGTACGGGAATTTAATCAGCGTCGCAACGTGCATGCTGGCACGCGATATTTACCTTTATGAATGTAGAACAAGCACTTCTTTATTAAGTTTATTTAGTTTTCTTTGAAATATTTTTCCTTATATCTGATCATTTTTAATTAATTTTCTACGTAAGATGTGTAAGATTTGTTATGTTGTTCCTGTAATTGTCTGGCTCATGCAATATTTGTTTGAGCTCTGTAAGTGTTTGTAACATTAATTTTTAGATGATCGGTGTACTCTGGGCATTTACTGGTCAACAAGCGTCCAGTTCAACATTATTTGACCATAGATAATATTATAATTGTTTGAAAAAAAAAATCAACAACGATAAATATTTAGTAAGTGGTTTCATAAAGTATTATTTTTGTTCGTGATTGTTCTTAGTCCTTAAAGGCCGATTTTTGATGATAATGATGATGATCTTAAATGAAATATTATTAATAGGTTTCATACTAAGTTCTGAGTGCCTGTAGCTGATACAGCATTATTGTAAAATCAAGACCTGTATTAATATATAAGCGTTAATAACATATTAACCAATGGACCAAAATAATAAAATCAAGAAAGAATTGTTGTTCGATATTTTTTGTATTTAATAATTAAATCGAACTCGAGTACTAACCAAAAATTTCATGCAACTCCAAAAAATATGTCTCATCCGATAAAATTTTTGGATCAGGTGTAAATACTAGACGTTGGAAATAAAATAACAGCGAACACATAGAATTATTTCTATTTTATTTCCACATGAAACGATAACATGACTGTTTTCCTTTTAACTAATTCATTTGTTTTCAAAGATATAAATAACTTTCTCTAACGTAGGTTATTTTTTCATTTCTGTCCAATTTCCATTAGTCTTCGTCTTGACTAGACAACATGTGGTGTAGAAATTACAACGAACAGAAAATACGAACGTTATATAAATATACTTGAAATGTTAGACAGTTCAAATGATACTTCAAATATGATGTGATTTATATGATTTTGTGGAGTTATATGATATTCGTAGTCTCATATAGGTTCCACTCCTGTTGCCGATTGAATGATTTGGGGATTCTTACCGACTGAATGATTTTCACTTCGCTCGGTCACTGAGAATCTTTCGATAGAAAACCCAATCAATTTTTAAACGACCAACCTAGAGTTTGAAATCAGCTATGACCTAATATTTAGCCATTAGACAAACGAGGCAGTCAAAGTTACATAGATGATGATGATAGATCTCAACATATATAAATGAAATGCTATGTCATGATATTCTGACTATCACCGCAGAAGTTAAGCTGAAGGGCATAGATACTTTAAATTTAGAGTAGGTATCATAGGGTAATACAGTCTCTAAAAAAAAGATTTTAAATGGCGATGACAGTTGAATCTATGAATGAAGTATTATTTTATACATCTTTTTACCGAACTTGTCCAAAAGTAGAACCTGTTTGGTTCAGTTATCAGTTCAACAGTTCGTTCATGTAAACGTGTTTAAAATCCAACATTTTTTTTATTTTTTATTTAAGTTAAATATTTATAATTAAGTTATTAAAGTGATCAAAGTCATAATCAAAATATTCTTTATTCGAGTAGGCTCATGAAAGCATTTTTGAATCGTCATGTTTCAGTGTTGAATTAATTGTAAAGCTACTACAGGTTCGGAAAGTAGATTAGTAGAGAAAAACTGGCATGAAACTCAGTAGTTACTCTTTTCAATTTTAATTACAAAGTAAGTCAGTAAAGTACAATTATATCTAGTCCTATGTTGATACACAACCTTTCCAGTTACTTTATAACCCATGATTTGAGTCCATTTGAATTTTTTTCTCTTATATATTTGTGTTTTCACTTATATTATTCACTTTTGTTATATATTTATGTGTGACTGCCTCGCTAGTCTAGTAACTAGCTTATGAAGTTGAAGATCCTTCATACTATCCGTGTCGAACTAATAAAAAGTTATATACTTTTTAAGTCAAGTAATTCTCACCAGCAACCAGGAGGCTGGAAATTTGAAGTGTTAACACTCCAGCCTCGGAGGTGACGTAAAGTAATACTCCTGAAGTATCTGCGGTCGTGTATCTTTTTCCGTTTCTTCTGATAATGAGAATGAGGGAAAAGGGAGTGTTCTCGTGTCTGCGTACACTTGTGTGCTGTAACTTATCCGCCGTAGATATCTAGATTGTCTTGAGGATATCAATCCGTGGCTAAAATAAGCCAAAACGTTAAAATCATGATGACTATATTTATTTCATTTATTTTATATATTCGGTTCACTGAAAATCACTTCTCCAAACATAAGGGAAAAAAAGTCATTAAAAAAGATAAATATAGTGATTAATAGTAAGAAAACACATCAAGGATACTAAAACATATTATAAGTTGAATAATATCATATTTTTTTTTGTATTTTTCAAAATTATATTATTTTTATTCAAATAAATAATATATATACATAAGTGATTACTTAAACTGTCTGAAATACGGCAAGCGCTGTGAGTTAGAGTGAGAGAGGAGGAGCTTTCCTACCGCTGCCGTATGCGTAAGAGAAAGGGAAGCCAGACGGACTGGCGCCGTCACGCGTTACGTAACAAAGCGGTTTACCCTCCCATAAGAAGTTATCATTTCAAAATCTATTGAGTAACTATATATGAAATAATTGTATTTAACGAAATTCAATTTACGAGAATTTGAATATCGAGTAAATTCCAAACATTTCAAGTATGTCATCTTACTGGGAAACTATCAGAACTGTCTTTGAAACAGAACAGTTTATGTAATCAAAAGACAGGAGGCACTAAGTTTTCGCGATCTGAGCTGAGAAGTTATTTGCATTTGCTTCAGCGGTTAGTATCATACAACTATTATTGAATAGATCAAGAATCCCACAGGTGGATTCGGTGAACGGCCTTGTGACACGTACAGATTTTATTATTTATTATGTCGCATCAATATATTACAATAATTGAAATCAAAATCACCTACGTATCATTAGAAAAAAAAACCTTCCTATATCTGTATCGTTAAAATTATGAGTTAAACTATTAAAAACTTATTTTTTTTTTTTAATAATTTTTCTATTTCAATTTACTTTTTTTTACAAATAAATAAAAACCTTTGACTTGGAAACGAAATGTCTCATTGCTAGTAAAATATATCTGTTTCACCATTAAGGAGATTTTTTGAAGATTATTCCATCTAGCTGCTGCAGAGCAGTTTCATAACACATCTGGCTACAACAAAAAATCTCAAAACTCACCAGAACATGATCATCAAGTACCAGAAAGTGATTTGAGACACCGTTATGATTAAAACATTTAAGGGCGGTCCCTCACCGAGATCATTTAGCAGTAATTTAATAATAAGTTTCGATTAGAGCATTACGTAATAAGGTTATTAAGTTATTTAAATTACGTTTTTTCAAATGTCGCAAAAATTGTTTAATTACAGGTTATGCTCAGTTTTCATGGTATAGGTGGCTCATCTGATAGAAAGTGGACATCTGCAATAACGGGGGGCTTGCAGGTGCGTTGCCGGCCTTTAAGAAATGTATACCCTCTTTTCTTAACGGTTCCCCAGTCGCATCGATTCAAAAAACCCCCGCGAAAGCTAGTTTCACAGAGGAGTTGTGCGAGGCAGGAATGCCTTAAAAATCGCGCTGTTGTGGATTTTCAGACATGTAGGTGGTGCGTATGAAACTTCAAATTCTATTACGATGTCCGAAGGTGAAATTCAGCTGTCGGAACTAAACCAAACAATTCCTCGGAAGATTCCCAGTGAGTGATCCACATCTCTACGTAAGGCCAAAGGATCAAGCAGGTCGAAAAGGGCTTGATCGTCGATAATTCGAACGAAAGAAACTGGTACTGGGAGCTCCCGCCCAGAGGTGAGAGCTGTGTTCCTTGTGAGGCCGAATTTGGCCCATGTATATTTTAGGCGATGGGCTGACGTGAAGTACCGTCTTGTCTTGCTGAACACACCAAGATCATTAGATGTCAATTTGGCTTATAATAGTCTACAATTAGACGTATTGTAACTGTAGACTTAATTAGTTTAGATGACGGCCATTCTATATTGTAATAAGATCTGCCGTTTAATACAATAGATGTAGTTTCTAACATACTTGTTTAATTTCAATAATTCAGAATTAAACAATGATTCTGCTGGAGACATGTTGTTAACGATCTGAAATACTTGAATAATGTGGCATTGTTTTGTATTACTACTAATTTGCTTGATGAAAATTGCAACTTATGTATCATGTAATAAAGATAAAATTTCCTTGTTTTTCAGTTAATCACAAAGGTCTTGGAATTTCAATTGCAAGCAACCTTAATATATAATCTGTATTCATAAAGTAATGAATAGCCTTTAAATGCTTCTCTTCTTGGCGAAGGTCTCCTCTTAAGAAAAGGGCTTGCAGCTCAACCCACGTAGCTGATTTTTTTTTCTTTTATAAACAAAGTGACAGTAAAGGAAACGAAAAAATTACCTTTTTTTTTAATTTGACTTTATTTGTTGGCTAAATAAATAAATATTGGACAACATCACCCCGAATATACGACCTCCATGGTCGAGTAGTGTGTACACCGGTTTTCATGGGTACGCCCCTCCGAGGTCTCGGGTTCGATTCCCGGCCGAGTCGAAGTAGAAAAATGTCACTAGTTTTCTATGTTGTCTTGGGTCTGGGTGTTTGTGGTACCGTCGTTACTTCTGATTTTCCATGACACAAGTGCTTTAGCTACTTACATTGGAATCAGAGTAATGTATGTGATGTTGTCCAGTATATATTTATTTATTATATTTATAATATGTGTAGACGTAACAAATAATTGAATGGTAACTTTTGACCTTTTTCGTCTAACAAGGTATTTTTATGCTCCAAAATATGAGATTTAAAAGTTTTCAAGGTCAACATTAATGTAGACTTAAGTCTTTCATAACAGCCGTTACATGACTCGCGATTAGTTTGGACTTTAGCGCTTTGTGTTGTCACAAGAGAGAAATTAACATAAATACACGAAACTGAATTAATTAATTCTACAACTGGTCTTGACCAAAATTAGAAGCCGTTCATTTCCATGACGCAAAATATATTCTAGTGAACAAATCGAAGTCAACGTCAAAAATCTTTATTCAATATAGAAGTGTTTACACTTGCTTATTGATAGTCAAAAATCTACCACCGGTTCGGAATTTAAGACTTCGAACCTGAGAAGAACCGGCGAAAGAAACTCAGCGGGATATATATTTTTTTTATTTTGATGTTACATGTAGAATAATAAACTTATTTTTAAAATTTGAGAATCTTTTGAATTTTATAATTGAATAATTTAAAATTATTTTTTGAATTCAGAATTAAATTTAATAATTTATATATACCAGTAAAACCTTCAAATTTAATTATTTTTTTTACTTTAATTGTCTTATGAGATGGTAATTGAACATCCGTGAGTATATGATCCTGAGGTTTCCGTCACGTGAATATTCGTGACATGGACCACGAGTTTTATAACCGCCAGGTTTCTAGCATCATTGCAACTTCTCGACAGAAAACTTGACTGAAAAACCAAAATAGGTTTTATTTGAGAGCTGAGATAACCCAGTGATTGATGTGACATGTGAATTTAATTTATTTATTAGCCCTGAGGTTAAAGAAAATCATAGTTTTCCTTCAAATAAGAAAGTCCTTAGCCCAGCAGTTGTACATTAACAGGCCGTTGCTTTTCCTTTTTATGAGCACAACTTCAGAATTAATCCAAGAAACTTATGATTTAGATCTGTGTGATCTGGAGACGAAACTATCGCATCAAAATTAATACAATCCCAATCATCAAAAAGCCAATTTTTATGTCACAATGGAAGACTATGACACGCTGATAAATCTAAGCTCTCATCTCCGTCTTAAGGTTTTTAGTAATTTAAATCTTATTACTTTGTTAGAGATAAGCTTAGGTAACTAATTAGTACAATAATGAAATCGGATAAGGGCGACATTAAACGTAAAATCACTGGTTATAATAGTTTCATGTTACTAATTGAATTTCTTACTTCGTATATGGAACGGTCCAATTAGTGTCTGCAATTACTAGGTAATAATAATTATGTCTATTCCCAGACATTTTCTTGGTCTAGTAGTTAGCTTATGAGGCTGAAGGTCTTGGTTAATCTTACTTGGTTGTCGGACTCTGAGCTCGTCTGAGTAGGTACCATCCACTCATCGGATATTCTGTATTCTATCGCCCAACTTCAATATGTAGTATTGTTGTGTTTCGGTTTGATGGGTGAGTGAGCCAGCGTAATTACTGGCAGGAGGGACAGCTTCCAAGGTTGGTCGCGCATCGGTGTGACGTAAGGGAGTTTTGACGCAGTTGTGACCACCATCTGGTGACCCATTGGACCGTCTGCCTACCCATTACATTAAAATAAATGTTACAGTCTCGAGTATTCAAAATTTTCGCCCGTGGTTTCGCTCGTCTTTTAGGGGTTGGTCATCCGGGGTTTCCAGGCATAAAAAAGTACCCTATATCCAATTATGAAGTTCAAGCTTGTTTTATAGTAAATTACATTTGATTTTAAAATTGATGAAATTTACATGATGAAAATTACATTAAATACATCCGCTTCAGTGGTTTGGCTGTGAAAGAGCAACTAACAGACAGAGAGGCTGACACACAGAGTTACTTTCGCATTTATAATAATAGTATAGTCCCTCATAAATATATATATATGTATATATATATATATTGAATAATGACTATGATTGTACATACTTTAACACTATAATATAATTTGCTAAGTAGGCTTGATACTGACACTGTACCCGTAACTTAGTAAGAATTTTATCAAGTATCCTTAGAAACATAACTTTTTAGAATTAAACGTTAACTCAAATTGGGAATTTAAAAAAAAAACAAACCTTTACACTAAATTAAATATTAGTAATTCTTCGTAGAAGCTAATGCCAGGCTAATCCTTTCCTTTTAATGAGAAAAATTTGAGCTAATTCCCAAGCGGATTGTTAGATACAGTCCACGCTTATCGTTTCAATACTTAAAATGTATTTAACATTTCATTTTAAATGGAATAACTATTAATCACAACGTACTTGATAAAGTGAGTTGCGATTCAGCGAACGGTTAAAATATTTAATAATAGGTTTATTACGCTAGTTATAATAAGAATAACTTTTTATTGGTTATGGGTAAACCACCAAATGATAACCAAGTATTTTTCTGCCGATTTAAATAAGAACCCAAGTGTGACGTCATTGTTCATATTTCTCTTCCTTTAAAAACACGGGATGCGAATGAAACTCGTGATCCCCATTGCATAATATTCGAAGGCGTTATGGTAGAACTTTTTTTATTTTCTGAACCTATTCATGCCATGAATTAATTTATTCCTTTAGGCTTATTATCGTCGGGTGTTAAGGGCCTTATTTATCACGTATATCTGAAGGTTTCTTAATTGTTTTTTGGAACGAAGTTCTTTTATGCAGCTTACAGTAAAACTGGCTGAAATCATCACGTAAGGAAAATGTGGCACGTGGGCGTTCTGCCCACTCTGGGTGCTTTATCTGCGTCTCTTTCTATGGTATACGATTTTATATAATACTCTTTAAACTTACTTCTGTTATTGTTTTAATTTTTAATAAAAAAAAATATTTCTTGCCCTATTAACATTCTTAAATCTTCTCAATTCTCGTTGCTTATTATTTATTTAATTGTGTTTGTTATTTAATATACATATAATGTTGTATAGCAAACAGCAACTTCTTTCCAACCAGGTGTCCAAAAAAATCATCTTTTGTCTTAGTTTCTTTCCCTTTAGACTTTTTTTTCTTCTCATACATAAATATTTGTGTTAAATTTTTGCATTTTTTTTTAAATATTTTAATAAGTATAACAAGCTTTGGTTCTTTGTAATACAGATGTGAATTTTGCTAACGATGTTTACGCTAAGAAACGGTTAATATTAGTCGCAACCCTCCATTTTGGTCCGACAACAGTTCGGCTTATTTAATCCGCATTCGTAAATGTATATACATTTATTTCTTTTGTTTTACTTGTTAATTTTTAAATACATCTTTATATTTATAAATTTTCTGTACACGTGGAACACATCCTAAATAGTTCGAACTATTTTGATAAAATATTTTGTATGTCTTTGATGTCTGGATATTTTGGATTGGATTCAGCAGATGGCGCTGAAAATTAAACTCTTTTAACCCGGATCAACTCAGGCTAAATAGATCGTATGTTAAGAATACAATGATCGATGCTCAATACTACAGGCCTTTTCCAGTTTTGCTGCGGCCCAGCATATCAGCGTTTAATTGTAAAAGGTAATCTCTTAGATTACACACTTCGCGATTGTGATTTTTTTATAAGTACAGACACACAACAACACACAAGGGACATAACATCTCAGTACCCAAGCTAAGTAACGCATTGGTGTGTTACAGTACAAGTACAAATATTTTAAAAAATCGTGTCATTTTCAAAGGATGTACAATCTCAATACAGATGGACTTGGATTGTGCATTCAGTGATATAAGCAGCTTACGGATTCGACGGTCTAGTATATCTAGTTCAGTTCAAGTACCCCGACGAGTACCAAAGGTATAAATGATTAAGGGCATAGCCTTGCCGTTAAAAGCATACCGGACCGTACCTATTTTACTATACAAAAGACTATTAATCTTTTTTTTCGGTTTGCCAATGAAAGGTTCCTCTACTGGTTTGATAAATCAATCTATAGTCTGAATGTCTAATTTCTCCAATAGATAAGGTAATGCTCATCATATTTAGGGTCAGCAAGACTATCGTTACAATCTTGAAGCTGAAGTATCGAAATCATTTCGTCGAAGTTACAAAATATTTCTGAACTTTTAATTCACAAATTCAAAAAGTATTAATAAATAATTCTATTCAACACTAGATAATATACCTAGATGATAAAATAGTGCGGAGCTAGTTTCTTTGAATAGAAGTAGCAGACGGTACTGTTTTACAATCGATTTCAAACTTTACTTACCTAAAGTCAAAGAAAGATTTATTTCAATAGTATTAACAGTCGTACAGTCGCAGATTGAGTATGGAATAATTGAGGCAATCGCACGTCGAACCGCCTTTTGTAGAGCGTTAAACGATAATAGACTCTATTGTATTCGAATTAAGCTCGTATTTCAATTGAAAATTTTCAATCGTAACGAAAATTGCTATCTTCCGCTTAGCTGCAAGACAGATTGGCTGTTAAAATCGCAGATATAGAGTGACTGGATGTGTCAAATGAAAATTTTTAAACTTAATAAAATGGAATTATATATATTTTTTAATTAGCTTCCTAAAAGGCCGGTAACGCACCTGCAAGTCCCCCAGTGTTGCAGATGTCCATGGGCGGTGGTAATCACTTTCCATCAGGTGAGCCTCCTGCTCGTTTGCCGCTATAACATAAAATAAGAAAAAAAAGGAAACAAGTGCGTATACTTATTTGCGGGCGCGTCTTCTAATTCTTTGGTGTTATTAAAAATAGTTTTTAATTGCATGTTAATAGTACATTATAATAAAATGATAGTATAATTATTAATAAATACTTTGTTGCCCACAGCTACTGCGTTTTAGGGGTTGCTCGTCAAGTGTCACGTATAATAAGTAACCTATGTCCTTCCTTCGGGTTCAAGTTTGCTGCTCACCAAATTTCATCAAATTCGGTTTTATGGTTTATCCATGGAAGAGCTTCAAGCAGACAGACAGATGGAGTTACTTTCGCATATATAACATTAATATAGACTGTATTCCAAACCATAACAGGAAAAAAGCCAAATAAACAAATTTTGACGGCAAATTGATATCATTGGTTGAGAGCTTGATTAGTCTATGACATTCACAATGGATTTGCGAATAAATGGCGTTTTGAACGTCGACGACACTATTGTCCGAATTTTGGAAGTAAAATTAAAGTGGAAATAAGTAGTTGAGTGTAGTAGTTTTGTATTATAAATAAATGTATATTAATCATAATCTCTCAGTATTGCACAATATAGCTGAGTTATTATCAATCGCAATACGTAAACCTATGGTTTGTTTATCTTTTTTCCTACTTTCATTGGAATAGGCTATAGATTTATAATGATTCTTGTTTTTTCACCACATTTAAAACTTGCTCGCAAATTTGTGCATTTACAGTTTAAATTTGTCAAAAGTGAAACAAGATAAGATACGAAGTTCTCTAGTTCAATAATCCAGTGGATAAAGACATTGCACTTCGGAAAAATTAGAGGAAAGCTGGATTTTTGAATGAACCTTCCTTTTGTGGTTACAAACAAAAACCCAAACGTCACCATTAATCCATTTACCGCTAAGAAAGTAATTTAGGCGTATGGAATCGGAATTACGATTCTTTTTTTTATGATTTAGGTTGGACGAACAAATGTGCCACGTAATGTAAACTGGTCCATAGACAATGGAGCTGTTAGAAATATTAACCATTCTTTACATAGCCAATACGGCACGAAACTTTTAAGATTGATTTATGATTTTTGTTAATAACTGATACTGGAATATTGTAAAACTTTGTTGTATAAATTTAGACATGTCAAAGCTGAAGTTCCTGCACCTGAACTGTTCCCGGTCGTGTCGTGTCTTGGTCGTTGTAAAAAGAGGTATTTTTTTTTTAAATTAAATAAAGTATACAAGCAATGCCCCAAATTAATAAAGGAATTACTATATTGCTATTTAACCCTCCTTTTAAGTTTATCACTTGTGTTAGGAGTGGGGACGACAATAGCCAAAGCCAGGATCGATCCTGCGACTTTTTACATTCCCATAAACCATTGCGCTATTGACATTAATACTTTGTTGTGATAAATTTAACAATTTTATTAATTGTCCACATTTTTACAATATCATTATGAATTTTGATGAAAGTCAGCGCCTTTATATAAATATAGTGGGCAATGTCTTTACACTAAGGTGTGACGTCAGGGGTCATAAACAATATTTATTTCCAAAGGTTTTGACAATTGAATGTGTTCCTTACGTGGGTCGGTACCGTAATATTTTTATATCACGAAGCGCTTGCATAAAAGCCCACGCGATACGGTTTTCGCTTACAAAATGATTTTAAATCATTCAACGAGTGATCGAGTATCACGTATTCATTCACGTTCATTTATGTAATCAGCTCATTTCGTGTGCTAATGAATAATTTTTAATTAAACAACAAAATATATTGAATGAATTGTAAACAAAAATTTTCTCATTATATATTATCGTTCATTTAAATTAATATTGTAATATTTTATTCGTTTATTCAACAAAATAACCTCTTCTCTTGGTAATTAATCAACACTGCAAATTCTTACTTAACCAACGCGCCACCAACCTTACTAGCGAGATGTTCCGTCCCTTGTGCCTGTAGTTAAACTGGCTTATTCACTATTCAAACCGGAACACAACAATACTAATTATTGTTGCTTTGCGGTAGAATATCTGATGAGTGGTACCTAGACAGACGGGCTTCCACAAAGCGTTACCGCCAAGTAAATAAATATTCTATATATAATAATATATATAAGGCTTTTTATTATAATAAACTCATACATGGTCAAAAAGGGTCGAGTTGGTATTCGTTGAAATCCACACATGAAATGTAAATTCGATTACGTATAGTTCACGATAAACTTCACGTGAGAGAAATATCAAAATTTAACAAAAAACACTGTCTTCTAATAATACTATGAAAAATATGATATAAAATTTCAACACGTAAAAAAATCATCACATCATCAACTTTTTTTTTCTTACTTATATTTGGTATTTCTTAAAGTCAACTAGGATCAAAAGGGAAATATACTCTCCCAAAGGAAAAAAATATTTTCCTAGTCCATAGCCCGGTTCATAAATTACAGTTCTGAGGTAACAAACATAAAAAACCGACTTGCCATTAACCTCTTTATTACTTTAATGACGGTTAAAAGAGTGACAACTTAATTTTTGGTAACATAGAAAACATAAATAAGGCATATTAGCTCGACACAAGATTATATTAATGTTAAAAAACCGATAATTGTGGGTTCAACCCGTGACCCTGAGATTAAGAGTCTCATAACGACTGAGCTAGCCGGGCATTTGTTTAATTTCAACGAAATTGTGCCACATGTGAATCCACCAACCCGCATTGGAGGAATATGCTCCTAACCTTCTCCTCAAAGAGAGAGGAGGCCTTAGCCTAGCAGTGGAAATTTACAGGCTGTACATGTCGTGGATTCAAACCCAGATAAGCACCACTGAAGTGTCATGTGCTTAATTTGTGTTTATTCATCTCGTGCTCGGCGGTGAAGGAAAACATCGTGAGGAAACTGTTTTTCCACCAAACTATGTATATTAGGCATTGTGGTGGAATAAACTTTCTCCTCAAAAAACAGAGAGGAGGCCTTAACTCAGCAGTGGAACAATTACAGGCAGTTATTTACTCTCAAACCGTGTATATCGTAAGAACCCTCTAAGTGCATTATCCATCAATCGAGTAAGATGCTTCAAACAACCATATCGTGACGGGTCACATACCCACACAAACAATAATTCTCTCGTATTGTATTTTCAACATAAATGTGATTTAATTTGCGTTTCCGTTGTTCAATAAAATACGATTTCGAAATAGAAACTCAATGGTCATAACCGTTTGTTGATAACGACTTACTTGAAGTTAGGTTCGAGATAAGCCACGTTCATAAGATAAAAGTAAATTTTAAACGTAATTTTCCTGGTTTTGTTGAAATATATTTTATGTTATATACAAATATTTATACGAGAACTGACACTTTTCACCAAGGCTTTACCAGTAGAAAATGAAACAAATATTATTATTTTTTATTACTTTTACTGCGAAAAGTAATTTATTTGATTGTTATTTACATGTCTAGATAGAGTGATAAAGCTGAGAAATGCGTCGAAAATAATAATGGCCAACCGTTGGATACTAAGTAAACGCATACTAGTACCGTAGTTTGATGTTTGGCGAATGTCAAGCGTAGGTGGCCCTTCCACCAAGATAATACAGTTGGCTCTTTAAGTTCAGTTGGATAAATAACATGCGCGTAATATAATATATAAAAAAATCTATTTATAACTCGAGTTACTTTAATTATTTATTTATTATTAAGTCGGTATTTATGAATTTTAAAATTATTGTCATCAGCTTAAACTTAATATTTATTTGTCTTAGAATTCCAAAAAATATAATTCTATGTACTATTCGATAGGTATCGAGGGGTTGCAACAAAATAGTTACAATCAATATAAAGTAAAATTCTACCTAAAATTGTTGTCTACATTACACGGGTTTCATAATTATTTCTGACAGCTAAAACCGTGTATTGAGAGTCAGTAAAAATTAGATTTATGTATGTCAGAGTTAAAATAGTATGAGTTCTAATTTGTGTAAGGTGTTAAGCCACAGTGACATAAGACGTTTTGACAGTTACGTGAGTTGATGTGAGCCAATAGAGCGGGAATCAAATAATTCTAATGAGAATTCTCGACTTTGCCACACGTACATACTCCGCGTTCAATAAACGAATATTTACCTAAAAAATTAATATTAACCTTATTTCGATTTCTGTTAAAAGTCTTTCTACTTTACTTTACACAGGTATTTATAATCAATAGGCAAGTGCAATAACTCTTTTTTTTTTTTTTGAATAATTCTTACGCTCACGGAAAAGGAATGTTGCAGAAATACTAGGTCGCGGTTCTATTAGATATTTTGGCGTTATGGTAACTTGAAACAACTCCTCAACTCCCTACCTACCCGTATGAAACTTCTCCAACAGAAGATACGAAATATAAGATTCAGGAAATACATCTTATCTCGAGGATTCCCTTACTCTTACTGTCTGATGTGAAGGCAATTACGTAACGGAAGAGAGATCAAGGTTTTACGTCATTTTCGATCTGCGGAAATCGGTGCTGCATTTGGCTCACTGGTCTTTAAATAACATTGGACTTATAAATATTAAGTAACAAATATATTTTTTGTTTGTTCGTAGATTTTTATTTAACTCATTAAATAAGTGACGCAGCTTTTCAATTTCCTCATTGAAAACTTCTCGCGAGCCAATTTTAAATATCGAACGAGCGTAGAGTATAATCTCACTTTCACATCTAGTCGATTTAATTCAGTTGCAATTCTGATTGATTTGAATTTTTGAATCCGTTGAAACGCTCCAGAAGTTCGATGTGGAAGTTTATTAATTGAATGGTAAGGATTCGAACGAGCGATTAGTTTTCTTTCTAAAATACGATAAAAACAACAAAGATATTTATCTAGTGGTAGATTTAGTGTCTAACGACGTTGGAAGATGGAGTATTTTTTATGATATATTTTAGATGGACGAGCAAAAAGGCAATTAGTCCTGAGTTTTTTCCATAATAGAACTTGTTCATCATCAAGTTACAGTCCTTAATATCGTTTGAATAGTTGTTAAATCGTTTGCAACGTGAGAAATAGATACTTCCAATGCCAATATGTTTGAGCCAATGTTGGCGAAATTTAATACGTCAAGATAGATTTGTCCTTGTATCTCTTACAAGTTTATTCACAGAGTATCCAATAATCTCACACAGATTAAATTACGTCTGAATGAATACGAATTCAGAATTTTACTTATATATAATATAAGATTTGATTTTCCTTCTTTTGTTTCTGTTTTGAATGTATTTTTACAACCGGAAAATAAAAACGATAAAAGAATTATGTTTGAATATTGTTTCATTACAGTAGAAAATTGTGATGGAGTGTCGCTACGTATTATATTTGACTGCTTTGTCGGTTTTAGTAGCAAGTTTATTGCGTGCTAGTCAAAAATTTACGGATTCAAACAATGCGTTCGGTCAGTAAAATAATTGTTGGGTTTGGTGTCTAAAGTTGGCAGTTTTTACACTCACATGCCTGCTCCCTCGTCTGGAGAATTCTATACAAGATATTCTAGTCATTGTCAAATGCAAAATTAAAAGAAAAGCAACGTTTGAGGTAAAGTATACTAATAAACTCTTGCTGGAGTTCTTGCACCGGTTCTTATCAGGTCTGAGTTTTTTCTCTCCGAAACGGTGTACCTTTTTTTTCTTGACAATAAATAAGTAATGTAATTACTTAAATGTACTTCTTTATTCACCGAGATTTTTTACTTTCTCAATGCTCAATGAAAAAACAAACAAACTCTATTTTATATAAGTATTCACGCTAATCTCACCTCACTGATTCGAAAAATATTTTTGTTCATTTTTCGGGAAAGATTTCTGAATCACTAACAATTTTCTACAAAGCTTTTATATAATGTCGGCCGGATTTTTTTATACCTATCGCAAAAACAAAATAAAATACAATGATTTTATTATTTGGTGGAAGATCTTTGAGTAAACGTCTGGGTAGGTACCACCCACTCATCAGATATTGTACCACGAAACAGCAGCACTTGTTGAGTTCCAGTTTGTAGGGTGAGTGAGTAACTACAGGCACAAGATATATAATAACTTAGTTCCCAAGTTTGCTTGCCCATTTCAGATGAATGATTAAAATTTCTTACGGTGCTAGTATTTATGGGGGTAGAGATCACTTGCTTGCCCGTCCGCTTTACCTATTTCATAAACAATATAAATAAAAAAATAAAGTACGTATTTCGTGTTCAGTTTAATTCCACCGCTTTGCTAATTCCTAAATAAGAAACCACCTGAGATTGGATTGAAGTAAATTTAAGCAACATTAGCTTATCTATAGCAACGGAATAGGTTCTTATTTTTAGTTTATTCAATCATCTTTTACTGGTGTTAGAACCGTGTAAACGAAACGGGTGATTAGACACCTACACGGTCACTAGATATTCAACTGCTAACTGAAAAAGGGACGTTATATTGTTTAGATGAAACGATTGGTTCTATTTTTCACGACATTTTTATTACAGCATTACGTCTTTTTTTTAATTCAATATAAAATTTCTGTAGGTTCGGAAAATAACTCCTTAGACATATAACATAAAAAAAAACAAAATCTCTCTTTAACCTAGGGAACTACAGCTTACAAAAAGTCCTAACCACCAATTAAAGTATAATTCACTCAATCCATTAAATAATTGAAATGTTCGCTGATAAATTAAGTGAGTTATTCAAAATCTCAAAAGGTGAATCTCAATGTCACATCTCGAAATTAGAAAAAAATATCTGAGAAAAAAATTCTTAAATAAATCAGATAGAATTTCATTATAATTTTTTTAAAGTTAATTATGAACTACCAGTTAAAACAAATTATTTTGCCAATTATGATTATGTCAGAATTTAATCTAAAAACTATTGGCTCTGGATTGGTCTGATGATCTGAGGATGTTGGGTAGAGGATGTGTCAAGAGGAGATTGTCAACTTTAGCGCACCATTGGGGGCAGATCCAGAAACATATCGCTAAAGTTTTAGTGCCTACCAGATATAGGAAATAATATTTGTTGTTAATTGTTTATAGTTTCAAGTACTTTTTACTGTTTTAAAAATTAGATTTTTGAGAAATAAAAAAATGATAAGCTCATTAATAGTTTCTATTCAAAGGATTTTATTCAGTACAAACTTTCTTTTAGTTTCATACTTTATTGAAAATATTTTTATCGCGAGTTAATAAGCGTCCGTCGTTTTGGAAATGGACTCCTAGGAATTTATATCAAAACAAACTTTTATAAACTAGAAATAGAAGTGTATGAAATGAACTTTACTTAAGAGTTTTCTAGAAGATCTTTATATAATAACTAAGTAGACTAATACCACACCTTCAAATGTAATTTGTTCTTAGTTCACACAAAGTTTCTATTTTTCCCTGCCTTAAATTACTGAAGAACAAATTTTTGCTTTTATAATTTTTTACTGGCGCGCTTTGGGGGTAATACCGAATCTTGCACCTTGAAAGCAAACAGCATAACGCTCCCTTATGCCATTATAGAGGGGGCCCTTTACGCCGTCGCTGTATGCGCCTTTTTATCAACGTTACACATATTATATACGACACGTACTATAAATATTATTCTAATAATAAAGAAAATATATTTATTTCATGAATAAAACTATGTCTTTAATTATTTTACTCCATTTTTATTTACTGGTTTTCTTTTATTGTATACTAGTTCAACAACTAAAAATTTGATTGGTTCACAACTGTCGGACGGTCCATTTTTGTACTTTAATATTAATTTTGGTATTAAATAATTTATATTCATCATTCATTAGATATTCTTCCGCCAATCAGCAACATTTATTATTGTTGTAGTCCGGTTAGAAGGGTTAGAACCAGTGTAACTCCAGACACTAGGGAGATTGGCGGTGGAAGGAATGTTAAATATTTCTTTAAATGTCATTTGCCCAGTATACAAAATGTTGTCAACATTTATTTTGTTTAAATCTTATTCATCTGTAAACTTATTTTTTCTTGTCCTATATCTTCTTGTTTATAAATAAAAAATATCCTATTATATATTATTAATCCGATTGTGATGAAACTTTGGTGATTGTCTGCGCCCAATCGCGAATGTCGAAGAACTGCCAAAACCTTTTAATCTTGCCTTTGATTGGTATGTAAAAGTATAAAGTATTTAAAGTATAAAGTAATAACATTATTATAGTAAAATAAATACTAATAAGTAACCGATTTTTGATTCATATTTATAAGTGCAGCGTTTCCACGTGTAACGATATCTTCAGACCTCTATGTGTATTTTATTTTATTTTCAGGACAACCAACAATAGATACAATAACAAATTAAAAAAAAAAAATTACATTTCAAAATTATCTTGGCAAATCTACCATTTACAGGAAGCCTCACCATGCACTATAACATTACAAAATATGTATTAAAATATATCAAACATAATCAATCTATTGAAATATACGCAGTCTTTTTTATTCACATAGAGAGCAATTTCCACCTGACTCCCACATCGTTACGAGCACAACATTAGCCCAATGGATTAGAATAATTCCCACCAAAAGATAACGATTACCATATGTCTGTGATAACAACCGGAACTAACGACTTAATGTACTCTCAGGGGCATGGCGGGCATGGCGGCGGCAGACACGCTAGGTATGTTTTCGTTATACGTCTAAAAATATACGTATTCTACCGCTAAACAGTAAAATTTATTAATATAGTATTCCGGTTTGAAAGGCGAGTGAGCCGCTGGAACTAGAGCGCGAGGAACGTAAAACCTTGGTTTCCAAGGTTGTAAGGTAATGTAAGGTATGGCTAATATTACTTACCATCAGGTCGTCCATTCACAAGTCTGGTTTTCCTCACAAAAAAAGAACTCGATAATGCTTCGTCGGTTTCACTACTTCTATCTTCTTGCCAATAGATCATCTCGGCTTGAGATCAGATCATTAGGTTACCCAATTCCTGTTAGGTTTCACAAACCGTCATCCACCCTTTTTACTCCTCGAGGGGTGAATAAAACAAAGTAGCATATGTCCTTTGACACATTCATCGAGAGGTATCACATTTTTTTTTATGGCATTGGTTGGCGGACGAGCATATGGGCCACCTGATGGTAAGTGGTCACCACCGCTCATAGACAAAGGCGCTTTGAGAAATATTAACCATTCTTTACATCACCTATGCACCACCAACCTCGGGAACTAAGATGTTATGTCTTTATAAGTACAGATGCACGAAATAATGTCAATTTGAAATTCATCGAATTCAAAATGTCATCATATGCCGACGACAGACACGTGTTCGTGCTCCGTTAAGGAAACGCCAGTTTAACAGACAATTTACTTTGAACTGTTCCACCGATACTAATGAAAATTCACATCGATTTGAAAGACTACGATTCCAATACTCTTAAGGTTGTGTTAGTGACTTTAGCAGTTGATTAAGGAAGAATAAAATGTAATCGAAATGATAAAATGACACAGAACAGGACGGGACTGATACGTACGAAGCAAAATGATTTGAAAGGGAAGGAAATATTCTTTTACCGCAGGTCCAGTTAAACTTAAGTCACACGGTTTTGAAGCGTATAGGGCTCAGTGCAAAAGAAAATGACCCAGCGTTAACTAAAAGCTAAATACTCGTAACTATGCATGAACAGATTACAACAAATAGATTTCCTTAAATTATTTTCGAATTCGAAAAGAGTGTCTCCTAGTGTGCCTCTGAATATGATTCCCGATTTTCCAATCTGATGTTATTACTTGAAATTTTGTTGTCTGTTGTTTGAGTGTTACAATAAAATTAACACTTGGAAACTAGCTCATATAAAAACACATAGTTTTCAACCGTCTCAAACCCTTAGTGACTTTTTACTAGGAACTGTCATACGTTTCGTTGCCCTATAATATTTAATGTTATTATGATTAAATTGATAATTGTAATCAACTTATTAACTAGATTACCTTTTTACTTTATATATCTGCTTGCTTTTTCAATAATAGATACAGTGTTGTCTTTATCTTAAACTCACTGCGATAGACCATTAGTCTATAACATATATTAGCAGACAAGACAAGTTTGACAGTTCCATTTTAAAGCATTAAAACCTCTTTTACTCTGACCTTTTTGTTATTAAGTTCCTATTCGAAATTTAAAACTAGCATTTAATAAGATATTATATTGTAACATTTGTTTCGTAATAATTGTTTGAATTTGCCCTTTGAATGCAGCCTTTGAAAAACTTTCAACATGTGGGATCTGCATCAGACAACTGTTTGATTTTGTGGTTCGTCTGCTTGTGTAGTTGGAATACGCTGGCCTCAATGATTTTTTTTACAAAAGAGTTACAATAAAATTTATCTTTCTGTTCGTATCTGAGGTTATAGTAGCAATAGCTTGTAAATGATCCACTGCAGGTAAATGCTTCTCCTATTCATCGTGATGAGATTTGGAGTAAATTCCACCATGAGGCTCAAAGGAAATGAAATAAAGTATGAAAAATTAGGGCCCAGCTTTCAACAGGATACGTCGGTTAAGGTCCACGTTTAATTGACTGAGCAGAATCAGACTGTAAATAAATAATAATTATATAATAAATAAAGCATTTAAGTACATATATAAATACGATTGTATCGACATTTAAGGTGAGAAGACATTCGACATCAATAACATTTAGAAATACTGCTAGAATTCAGAAAATAATTAAAAACGGGTTCTATAACATTTGAAACTAGTCAGAATTTAGGTTTTCAAAAATCGAACTAAAGTTCTTAATTGGAAAATGAAATGTCCGTCACAAGGAACTTCAAAATTCACGATTCATGAAAGGACTTATAAAAATAAAGCGATAAATATGGAGTTAAATAAATAAAAAAAAACAAAAGATAAATAAATGTATTGGTCTTAAATTTTAATAGTAAGTAAAAAAGTAGGGGGCTGTCCCGGAACATAACGGCATAAGAGAGCGTTCAGCCGTTCATGGCTCACGAATCGGGATTACTTACGGTACCAATGCGCGCCGAGAGTTGTATCACATAAAAAAATATATATTTGTGAAGAAATAATCGTATTAGTATTAAGTTTTAGCGAATTATATTTAGATATGTTGTAGGAAAGTTACATTTTAACAGTAATATATCGAACATTACAGTGTAACATTGAGAAATCCGGTACGTTTAATAATAGAAATTCTCGAATTGTTACAAGATTAACATGATTGATATATGACCTAAGGTGTGGAAATATTTGAAATCGACATTGATTTAAAATGTCATGATTTTTAAATTTGTATTTGCAAATAAATTCTGAGAGCCGAGGTGGCCCAGTGGTTAGAACGCTGCACGCGTTCTAACTCTTAACCGATGATTTCGGGTTCAAACCCAGGCAACCACCACTGAATTTTCATATTCTTAATTTGTGCTAATGCTAATTATTATCAAATGAGTAATTCATGATCACTCATTTATATTCATATTATTCAATCAATCCATCAAAATAGACTTTATTTAAGTAGGCTTTTACAAGGACTTTTGAATAATTATTTAACAAACTATGAATATTAAGTGAAGTTACCGCCGGTTCGGAATGTAGATTCTACCAAGAAGAACCGGCAAGAAACTCAGTAGTTACTCAGAAGTCAACAAGCATTAACTCCGCGCTTTTTTATAATTTGTATAATCTTGTATCGATTAATATGCCTTCTTTAACAATATTTTTTTACATATGATTTTGAATTAATGAATTATTAACAATATCTTTCCCAAACTTAAGCTATTCTTACTTGACTCTTTACATAACTTTGTCCAACTGCTTTTAGTTCGAACGACTGTCTTAATTAGTTTGAAGTAATTTTATATAACTTGACATATGTTTCTATTATTTTAAATTTTTTTTTTAAATATTTTCCGTCTCATATCAAGGAAACAATGTTCACCGGAGCAGCCGCGGAAAAAGTTTTATTGAATAAACGATCCAAATATTCGTGTCTTATTCCAAATTATGTTTTAGTATCATTTGCTGTTAAAACACATGGACCTTGGAGCAGTAATGCAAAAACTTCAAAAGTATAACGCTTAATAAAGGGCTGGTTCATTTTTGTCCAGAGGATCGGAATTGCGATTCAACGGGGAAATGCTGCCAGCATTCTTGCCTCCATTCCACGCGGTCATGGTTTGTACAATAACTATTTTTAGTTTTTATTTATATTAGGTTAGGGAATTGATGTTAATAATCCTCATGTTAATAAAAACTTATAATTTATTCTTGACGTGTGATATATTGCTCTTCACGTATTGTTTAATTTTGGCTTTATTGGTTTATGTGTTTGTTTCTTCAATTATAAATAAATAAACCATAACTTTATTACTAATCTAGCCTTGTCATAATTAATTATTTATAACAATTGAGTCATTTGGTTTTATAATTATATGGAAATCGCCAGGAAATCTAAGTCAAGTGGAGCAGTGTGTTGGAATAAGTTCCAAACTCACATTACCTTATATAAACGAGAAAGTTACTTTTCTTGACATTATATACAGATATAACATAACCCATTCCCTCTGGGCCTTCTCTCTGAAGGTTTTCACTGATTAAAAAAAAGTCATGAAGACTGTCGACAGAAGTGAGAACTCAAAACTTTTTTAAATTTTAATTCAGTTATAGTCTGAATTATTTTAATTTTATAATTTGTTAATTTAAATTATTAGCATCAATCTGTTTTTTACGTATATTGAAACACAGAGCAATATTTTTATACATTTTTAGATAGTTTATAAATCAAAAAAATTTCGCTACAAATATCAATACAACTTAATTGAAACAATAATTAGTTTACAGTTATATTATTTTTAAATTTTGTTTGTATTTACATAGATTCGAACAATTTCTTTAAACAATATATTTTATTGATAGTAGAAAATAAACATTTCATATTAAAAAATTATATGTATTTTAATTGTTTGTCCAAAATAGAAATATTTTATTAAAATAAAAGATTATTCATTTGCTTTTTACTAGATTATTGTCATTCGGAAAAACGTGAATGTTGCCAGTATATAAAATTGAAATTAGTATTATTAATGGTAATATTTAAAGGCGACTTATGATTTTATTGTTATAATATTTTGAATAAAACGATAAACATAAAGATACCTAGTATGTAATAATGACTGATTTACATATAAATAAAAAGGATAATAATCTGTAGAGTATATCAAAAGAACAGGTTTAATAAAACAGATGGCAACACTTTTATTTCTGTCGTGTCATAAGCATGATACTCACTCATGTGTTTTGTGACTCGGATTGCGAATATTTTTAATATGGTGTCCTAAAATATATTTTATGTGTTTCCTGATATCCGTTGTTTGCTTACCCAATTGACATCTGTTATATGATGAAGTGAGGATCTACGCATTAGAATTTACCTCGGCTTTACGCATTATAGACCACGAATTTCGCGTATATCGCACCTCAATGATATATAAGTTATACTTACATAATGTTCATTGAAATATAAAGTTCAAATAGAATTCAAGTCTCCGTCTTCATTGAGTTAGTAACATAATATCACAAATTTCCTGTATTCTATACTTAAGTAATATAATCATGTACACTTTCATGGTTTTATATATTTTGAATTTCGAACTTTTAACGTTTAAAAAGATATAGGACAAAATAACACTTATACCTAAATGATATATAAGCTGTTTTTTAAATGTCCATCCCAGGCCGGGTTTGTATGGGTTGTTTATCGCGCGCTGATTAATCGCGTTTAAGAGCTTGATGCCCAGGTGTGAGGCATAAAAAGTAACCTACCTTGGAGTTGAAGTTTTCTTTATGCTTAATTGAATTAAATTCGGTTTAGTGATCGTGAAAGAGCAGCAAACAGACATATAGACAGACGCATACTCTCGCTTTTATAATATTAGTATAGATAATTACAACAATATTTACACAGGAGTCTACGTGTTGCCAGTTTACCTCGATGCGTTGTGAGCATGTCACGTGAACCCGCACCATTAATCGCTAAAAGCAACAGTTATACGCTCTAAGATTTAAGTTAAGTTTGAAGCTGATAACAAATTCAGAATATGAATGCTGCAAGATGCTAAATATTTGTACCTTATGAAAAGTTCACAAGTTCTATATTTTAAGTGAAACTAATTAATGTGTTCACAAAGGCAATGTTTCATATTTTACCGCTTTTAAGTTCAGTTCATTGGAAACTCAACCCGTTCACGTTCAGTCCTTTACCGACAATTATTATATCGGTTGAAGAAATACTCGATATTTCTTTGAAACTGTGAACGTTGTATTCTCTATGAAATAAGATATAAAACTAAAAAATAACAAGACGTTTAAAATTGATGAAACGTGTATTGGAATTTATTTTTACTTAATCGGAATTTTCTAGAATTAATAAATAACTATTCAGACTATTCAGTGCAGAAGAAGATTACGGACTTACGAACAATGTTAAGATATTTTTTATGATGTATTTAGGCGGAGTGGAGTAGTGATAACTACCTTCCATAGACGTTGAAGCTTTAAAAAATAATTAAGGATTCCTTAGATCGTTGGGAACTAAGATATATCACTTTTGTCTGTAGTAACACTGACTCAGTCACAATACTAACCGCTACATAAAGTAGGTACTTTGGTTGTACCTACCTAGATTGGCTTGCACCATAATAATTTACTATTACAATACGTGTAATATTACTTCGTAATCTACTTTTTAGTTTTCCATTATCTCCACAAACGTGAAATTCGTGCCTATGTTATATCTTCTCTATAGTTTTATTTATGTTATTTTTATGGGGCTGTTAATACATATGTATAAATACCATCGATTATGGTCAATAAAGCAGTTGTCGTCGTAAACTGGTACGATAACCTTAAAAATTTCTTTATTGATAAACGATTTTATTCTGTTTATATATTTTTTAAAACATCTTATTGTTACTACATTTAAGATGTTACATGTTCCTCTTTAGATGAAAATAGAACTACCTGCATGGTGAATGGAACTCAGAGTATTAATGTTTGGCGGTAGAAAGATAATACTTTGGTCGTACCCGTCCAGGGGCAGAGATCCCTGGCGGAAAAATATGGACATCCAGCATTTTTTCCAGCAGAAGGGACTAAAATTTAGGTGATGAAGATTACAAAATTTTCATGCAATATAATTCTCATGTGAAGATGACGAGAATATATCTTAGAATCTGAAGAAAACGATCCTCAGAAATATACTGAGTTCAATAATAATGCAACAGTCATCAAAACAAAATATTCTTTATTAACATAGACTCATAAAATACCATTTTAATCGCCATGTCAAAGGATTGAATTAAATGTTAAGTTAGCACCGGTTCGAAAAGTACATGCTACCATGAAGAACCGTTGAGAAACTCAGTAGTCACTCTTGTCCACTATTTTATTTACAGACTATGTTACACCTTGTATGGTTTCGGTAAGGCGGAATAACCATAACGTTCTCGGTTTATTCCGCTTCGACGCCGTTAATAGAAAATATTGGAGGTGACATTACAGCGAAGTTTTTGATCTTATACGCAGATCTCTTTGATATTGTATTTTTCTATTTCAATATATTTTTTATATTTATATTTGTTTGTTTGCTTTGAGTGTAGTATAGTTATGGGAATATGTATACAACGTATCAGAATAAATAAATTATCAACTGTATTCCACTTAGTGGTTAGATGTGAACCAGCGCCCTTCTGAAATGATCCAGGGTGTATCTAATATCCTGAAATATCTCATGTAGATAATGTACGGGCACTTACTGATTCATTTGCCCCCTTTTCTCGGCAGAATTTTTATTCTGAACTGTAATACGTATATCATTAATTTCTATTGTAGATTTATAACATGATCATTCAAAACTATTTTTAAAAGTCGATTCGAATAAAATATACTTTTATTATCTGATATTAATCTAATATTTTACTTCAATTTCCACCTAACATAGCCTGTTTAAATTTGTTTGTAAACTATGATCCAATAAAGCGCTCAAAAGTATCAATATTGTTGCGATCGGTTAAACGGTGTACAAGTTTATGTGCTGCAGCGGCATCGGGCACAACTAATTGGATAACTTCACCAAGAAAAAAATCGTCAGAAAAAAAAATAGCTTTTATGATGTTTGGCCAAACAGTGTCGAGATTTTAACGTCAATAGCGATTTACCAACATCCAAAATTATTATTTATAAGGCGTACTCGTGACACAGTGACAGATTTTTTTTTTTATTTAGAAAAAACGTGGAATGAATCTCACCCACCTTAATACGTCACGTCATGCATCGTAATGATCTCACATCAACATATAAATTGCTTCTCTCTTTATTGCGTGTTATTCCTTGCAAGTAAATTTTCCTGCAAAGAAATACTGCTATTATATACAATAAGAACAATTAAAAAACGCCATGAAAACTTATAAAAATTTTAAAAAGTTATAGAAAATCTGTTTGCTAGAGGATACAGCGTGATTGCAAACTGCTCTAACCACGACCTTGTTAGCATAGATATTGAATTTTCAGAATTTCTAGCTATTGTTTGGAAACTCTATAATCTGTAATCATAGTTTTATGGATCCTTCAAACTTTTTCGACGAATTTATATTTATGTCTCTTGTAACTGTGATAGTTGAACACCTGTACTTTGAACGAAGTCTGTGAATTCAAGCCTCTGAAAGCATCACTGAATTTTCTTGAGCATAATTTTGGTTTATATTATATCGTGACTAGCAGGTTGGAATCTGGAAGCTGTTGGTTTAAACTCGTGCCTCGGATAACAAGTTAAACAGTCGATCCTGCATCTGAATCGTTTTCAGTCATATTTGCGATTCCATTGGACTTTAAGACGGAAAAAAGAACGTTTATTGCTATTATATATATTGCGTAGTTAAATAGTTTCCCTTGGTAAAAGTCACCTTAGCTGTACACAGTCAAGAAACAATACTTTTACAGGAAAATTATATAAAAACTAATTATAAGTCTGAAGTTCGGTATGAAATATACTTAAATCATGAATCAAGTTCATGAATCATATAAATAAAGTGCAAACAATGCAATAACGCTATACATTCCTCGCATCATTGAAGGTACAATGTACTAACGCCGGTATATTTAACCCAAAACAAATTATTCCAGAATAGCTCGGAAACGGAGCTATTCCGATCTTTGACATTGCATATTGACTGCACTCTAAGAGTAAAGAGATCATTGAAAGTGGCATGCTTTTTGCAATAGCTATTAATATTATAAACTGTATATATATATGTGTAAGCATATTTCAAGGTCATTGTTCCTGACGTACCGACATTTCACTTCAGTCACTAAGTTGCAAAAATTTTATGTTAAATATATTATAGGCTTAGTTTGTAAGGCTGGCATTAAAAACAGAAAAACATTGTGGAACTAGAACTGTATTGAACCGTACACTGTTGAATTTAAGATGATAAAAAATATATTTTAGTACGATCCAGTTGATACATTCTTATGAAAATTCATGATCCTTCAAGTACTTGAAGCAATTCAGTACTTGAAGGATGTTCACATGTATAATCTGCGTCATCGGTCTATTGAAAAGCGAGTTCGACGGAAGATCATTAAAAAGTATTTATCGTTTAGATCAAGAAATTTTTAGTAGCAACAGAATCGGAACCTATGCGAGGCCATTGGTTTTGTGCCTGATCTGTCTACAGTTTTGTCGGATTTTCATTCACATGGACTAAAAGAGTGAGAGAATAATGAATACCTCGATGATTTAATAATACTCAACATATATTTATTCACATAATTGCCCTAGGAACTCCAATAGTAATACCTTTTATAGTATTAATTGAAACAATTAGTAATATTATATAAGGAACTTTAGCTGTACGTTTAACAGCCAATATAATTGCAGGACATTTATTAATTACTTTATTAATAAGAACAGGAATTAATATGCCTAATTATTTATTAATTATTTTAATTTTTATTGAATTTTTATTATTAATTTTAGAATCAGCAGTGTCTATTATTCAAGCTTATGTAATTACTATTTCTATTTTTATTACTTAGAAAACTTTATTCTAGAGAAATTAATTAATGAAAAATATTTTCGGGCACTCTTGTGCGCTATACCAGCACACTTGGCTAATCTACATTGCTAATTTTTAAAAAGCACCTGGCGATTGGTCTCCTTGCAAGTCTGTCTGGACTCATCACATATTCTAGCGTCATAAAGCAATACTTTGTATTGTTGAGTTCTGGATTAAAGCGTAAGTGAGCGCTACTACAGACACAATTACATAGCATCAAAATTACCATATGGTGGTGTTGGGGCGATGTAAGTAATGGTAAATGTTACTTACAGCGCTTGCGTCCATGGTGAGTGGTGACCACTTAGCATTAAGTGGCTCATTTGCCCGCCCCCCTATCTATATTATTGTAATAAGTGGCCACTGTCACAGAAATGACTGAACATCAGGCATCGTATAAACATGTGACATTTCCAATGCTGTCATTGTTCTAAGGTACTCTCATACCAGTACGTATTCTTATTTAAATTCACGATAAGATCATATTACGTCAATATTTGCTTTGATCCCTTCGTTGGATAGAATTAGAACGGATTTATGTAAGCAACAAACATTCTAAACGTTTTATTTGTAATTCATTACGACACAGAAAATAGTCCAACTCTTTATACAAGCTGAATCCTGCCATTTTACCTGCATTCAATTTAAATGCTTCGCGTATTATTTCATATATTTTTCCGTATTTGTTGACATGTAAAGCTAATAATTTGCTTGTAACTTAAAACCTTCCTCAAAAAGTAAACAATGCAATAAGACTTAATCTGATTCATGATCAAGACTGATTCTTTCTGAGATTATCGTTTTCAACGTCACAAATTCTTCGTCTTTATAATATAACGTAGTATGGTTACAAATCTGTGTATATTTTTGCAGTTTATTTCGTACGCATATATATAACAGTGGTATTCATTAAAAAAATCTTTTATCATTTCTGTGACACTATCAACATTAAAGCTGAATGTCTTTAAATGCAATAATTAACTCTTCGACAAGTTTATTTTTAATAATAGGAATAAATTCTACTCTTACTAGTGTTGGAGCTCTGTGGAAATGTATAAGGCTACCCATTTGTCAGTTTTACACCCAAGGCCATTGGTTTCTAGTGTTGTTTTTCGATTTGAAACGCCATTTTCGACTGAACTACAGGAGACATAAATCTATGTACGTCTCTTAGTATAATGGCCTATTGACAGTATGAAAAATTGCTTGTACTTCTTGCATTGCCAGTGACATTAAGCAAAGTTAAACCTTTATCATTATTGCTTATCAGCTTATCAAATAAATGATTGGAGAAAGCACAAAAGATAACTATAATTACTTTTAGTATCACCCCCAATTAGAGTATGTTTCTTGGATGGTCAGTTTAAACTCGAATAAAACAAATTACATCCATACGTGTAAATGAAAGGCTTTGTTGTTTCTTTGTTTATTAAATACATACACTTGATTCGTTCTGTTTATATAATATAATTACTATCTTATTGTGATACTAAAACGATTCTGTGCAGATTGAAAATAAAATTTCAAGGCATAATTTAAGATTAATGTTTCGTTATTGTAAAAAAAATCAAGAAGAAACGCAGATTCTAACATTTTTTTTATATCATACACTGTATAAAGGACAACTTTTATGTTTTGTGTATTTTAGACAAATTTTTAAGCGTACGTTTTATTATTTTTTGCTATAAAAACAATGTTTTGATATTTATTATTTTAGGAATATAAAACTATATGTACAGCCTGTAAATTTCGCACTAATGGGCTAAGGCCTTCTCTCCCTTTGAGGAGAAGGTTAGGAGAATATTCCACTACGCTGTTCCAGTGTAGGTTGGTAGATTTCACATCTGGCAGAATTTCATTGATATTAGATAGATACATACATGTTTCCTCACGATGTTTTCCTTCACCGCCGAGCACGAGGTGAATTATAAACACAAATTAAGCACATGAAAATTCAGTGGTGCTTGGGATTGAACCCGTAATCATCGGTTAAAATGTACGCGTTCTAACCTCTGGTCTATCTTGGCTCGACTGTGCCATCCAATAAAATCTGGGTATCCAAATCACGTGAATTACGCCAAAATATAAATACGATTACATATATTTAGTGTAGACTTTAAAACCGATACAATCTCCCAATGGCTACAGCCGATTGCATACAATACATTGTTGATTCCAACGGAATTTAGATCTGTTTGTTCTACCACAATATTGGATACTAGCGTTCGGAATTTGTATAACAATTGTTTTCTCACCACGATATTTTTGCGTACTTTTTATTGAAATACATTTTGCGTGACCTAAAACAAACAATTATATTTATATCGGCATCCTTATATGTTCTTATTTAACTATCTATTCAAGTTTATTTCTAGTCCTTATAAGATACTTTTGAATTGACAAGCGTTACTACTTATTCAAGATCTTGAATTTAATAAAAAACTACGTATGACTCAATTGTTGTTTGTTTACAAATCATAAATTAATTAAAAAAAAAATAACTTCCTCTAAACAACACGATGAGTTTCAATGGTGTTCTCACCGTTAATAAGGTGAATTCTGTTTTTTCAATTCTAAATGTTACTTAATTGCGGGATTCAGCAATCAATAATATACTTGCCGATATGTGATCATACATTTTGTAACTCAACACTTTGTACTCTTGTGTTCCAGTTTGAAGGTCGAGTGAGCCAGTGTACCAAGGCTGTCAATAGCGCATTGTCAATGCAAGAAATTTATTACGGCGCCAATGTCTATAGATAACAGTGACCACTTAGCATCAGGTGATCATTTTATAAAAATAATCAAAGCATTTATGCAGATATGTTTACCTACATACATTCATATTAAAAAGTATTACTTTTTTATAAAAAAAATATATCATGTTTAAATCATGAACAGGTATAAATTTACCTATGAGATTATTTCTAAAGACATCTTTAAGTGTTCAGTGACATTTAAACATAAGCTGAGACTTTTTTCAAGTTGGATTTCGTTGGATGCGATGAAGTTTTAGTTCAAGGTCAAAGAGTATAAAATTGTAAGATAATGTTTCAGCCGCAAAATGTTTTACTTCTGTCACGTTATAGATTATTTACTAGACACGCGCATTTTTTTTAAATTAAACATGTGTAGTTTTTGATTTCAACAACAAACAACAATGCTGATAAAATACAACAATTGTATCGGTAGAGCCAGATCACGAAACTAATCCAAGCTACAGCTAATTACTTGGTGATAGGGGAATGTACACGCCTACCCGATTTTACATACTTGTAGGTACCACTTACTCTTCATATATAACGTTCAACAGCTACACATAATATTGTTTTGTTCTAGTTTGAAAAGTGAATGATCAATGCAAGTACAGGCATAGACGGCATAACAGAGACGTTCCCGTATTGATGCTATGACATTTGGCTTAAACTTTTTACAGGACCAATGTCTATGGACGGTGGTGATCACCTACGAGATCGTTTATTTTTATTATAAATAAGAACACAGTTAATTTCCCGTCTAGTTATGGCTAAAGGCCTTATTGTCAACTTGTTCAGGAAAAATATACGGCTCCTAACCACGCTGCTCAGGAACGAATTAATATATATCGAAATGTTTCAAAAGCCTAAATGCTATTTAGTAATAATTCTATAACAAATTAGGTACTTCAATGGCACTTGTCCGATTTTGAACCAACGACCTTAACTTGAAGCCCACGTATAGATCCACTTGACCATTTCTATTGTGTTTAATAAGTTATTTATAGTACTCGTCTCAAGAGAGATTTTCAATGTGTAATCGACTAATGTCCAATTTATTTATTAAGAAAGAATTCGTTTTTTGTTAGGTACCACCCACTCATCAGATATTCTACCACCAAATAACAGTAGTCTGTATTGTTGTGTTCCAGTTTGAAGGGGAGTGAGCCAGTGCAACTACAGGTACAAGGGACGTAACATCTTAGTTCCCAAGGTTGGTGGCGCATTTGTGATGAAAGGATTCATATTTCTTACAACGCCATTGTCTATGGGTGGTGGTGACTACTTACCCTCAGGTGGCCCATCTCGTCCGCCTACCGATATCATAAAAAAGTTTAACTTACGGATATTAGAATTGTCAGTGAAATAGAACGAGAGAACGGTATGTCGTTTTTCATAAAAAAGTCTCATGTAAAATCTTGAAGGAATAAACTTGACAGTTTACTCGTAGCTCAAATCTGATTGGTTAATGAATATTGATTAGAATAGAATAATTCTTTATTTACAACAACACACTATACATATTTTCTATACTTAGACAATACAGCTGAAGAAGTACATATCATTTAGAATAAAAAAAAAAAACAAAAGATAATTAATTATTTGTACAGCGGTGTGTTGTTATAAAAGGAAGATTATGCGTAACGATTTATTAATTACATGAACTCAGCAAAGATCTTAAGATTAGATTATAGTACACGTGTGCCACTATATTAAATAGAACGTTAAACATTACAAAATAACCCCTTTTTCCTATAGCCACTCTTTTCGCGCCGTAATGTTTAGCCAAAGCTGTAAAGAATCGCCAGCTGTCATAATTTGCATTGCGTATCGTGATAATTGTATTTTATTCATCGCTTCTTAAATCAAAATCAAAATATACTTTTTTTTATTTGCGTAAGGCTTTGATGGCGTTATTTCACAATGGTAATCTGAGTGCTTAGTTAAACTCGTATCGACTAAAAGTTTGAACTGTGGATTCAAACAACAGTTGTGTAAATGAAGTCCACTAGATTGAATATCGTCCTCAGTAGCTAATTTCAAATGCTAGTCAGATATCTAGTATGTGTGTTTGTATTCGTGCACAAATATGTGTACAAACATACTCACACATACTGTGTGATCACTCAGTCACATACTGTGTCGTGACTCCCATAATCCAATGATAAGGATTCTAACAGAACGTTTTTTTATCTCGCTGGAAATACGCTTTTACGCCATTCCATCAAATGAAGCAGGGTGTATCTGGGATCCATTGGCGCCAAAACCCACCGGGATACCCCAAGATAAAAACCAGTGGCACCAACTAACTTTCTTATCAGTGGACTCATAGTATCATTTGCAAACAATCCCGTTGCCCCAACGCTTGGCTCGTCTGCGCAGGCTTCTCTCATTAGTGGATTTCCCAGGGTACAGAGAACCCATCTAGAAATCTTCCCATCTTTTATCACCGGAATCATTGCTCCCCAGCAATGATTCCGGCGGCAGCACATAGAATCGACACCTTCTCCCCTTCTTCTTCAGTGGCGTAGGCCACTGGCACTCCCTGCTCACTCCCGCTTCATGGTCTCCTTCTGCAATATGATTTTTTTGCAGAAATACTCTCTATTCAGTAGCTCTTGCTAGCAAGCATGGCATTAATCATGCTCGGTAGTGAAATATTTACGCCTGTACAGGACTGGACTAAGATCTTCACTTACTTCCTGAGGCCCTTGAGTCTTACATGGACGGACTGGCATTAAAAATATCTTGACAGAAAATACACCAAATTTTAATCTGATCATGGAATTTTGCTCACGTTCTTCAATTTTATAAGCTAGCCACAGTCGTAATATATAGAAATATAATATTTTATGTATAGCATGATAATTTAAAAGTTTCGAAATGAAAAGGCATGTAGGACGGTAATAAAATTCTCGTACATTACAGATTTGTTTTCGGCCGAATCCGTCTACTTTAATTCTAGCTAAGTTTAAATTTGTTTCCATTTAATTTACACAGTTTTAGTTGAAGTTGAAAATTACACCAGAAATTGCGCCCAAGTCGCTCTTAATTGCTTTGGTTACAACTAAAGTAACCGTAAGTGGTATTTAATTTAATTGTAAATACCAAGTAACACATTTTCGATGAAAACATAGAAGGCGCAGTAGAATTTAAATCTACTTTACTGAAACTACTCTGAACCTACTTCCATTGTAAGAAATTTAACTTCTTATATCATCAAAATTTTGCGGTTTCTTAACTTCCAGAACAAATAGGCAGGCGGTTTATGGTTGGAAGTAATTGGACAGTTATTGAGAGGTGGGGCTAACTCTGGAATTTGCGGGATTGGGTGCTTATGTGCCATAAATTGATAGTACTTACTTACCGGTTACTTAGTGGTAGGGCTTTTGTGCAAGCCTGCCTGGGTAGGTGCCACCTAGTTTTTGCTATATTTCTGGTGAATATGTATTTGCAAAATATCAAAAACCTATATCGGACTTTATAAAAACTACGTAACATCGATACTTTAAAATAAAATTGTGTAATCAAAACAAACCGTGGGTCTCTGATATTGGTCCAGTGGAAAAAGAGATGCAGTAATATTCAAAACACCCATGATTAGACGAGAACCATAAAACCACCATGACGACTGCTACTTCTGCGTTGTGAAAATTAACGGAATTAACCCTGGAAATCGAAATAAGTCGTCATATCCTAACTTATCTTCTGCTCAACGATCTCAATTAAAATCATTAGAGATTCTACCCAGCAAATCTAAATCTAATGATCCAAATCCCTGTGATCCCGAACGTAATACATCAAGTGAAAATTCCGATTCAGACTACAAATTTAGCCAAGTACCTCAATAATTTAAAATTTTAAAGCTGGTATTTTTGATGGGCTACAGATTAGGCAACTCGTGAAAGATTCTAATTTTTTCAAATCAATGACTGAAGACGAAAGCTTTAAATCAATTTGTTTTGGTTATGAGTAATTTCTTAATAATTATTAGGCACAAAAGACATATCATCTTAGTTCCCAAGGTTGGTGACGCATTAGCGATATAAACGCCATCGTCTATGGGCGCTGGTGACCACATACTATCAGGTGGCTCATATGCTCGTCCGCCAACCTATATCATAAAAAAAACAGAGAAAATGGTATCAATTTTCAAAAATATTCTCAAACTCTCCAACATAGAGTCGATAAATTAAACCGTTCAGTTTCTTAGTTTTTCTTGGACTAAATTAAGTTTAAACATTTAGGTATTTAAGGTAAGCGAAGAGTCTATATTATCAAGAACACGTGGACATATCTGGACAAGTGAAAATAAGTCAAGAACGATGATTAAATAAAGCATTGCGAGAAAGTATATTTTATTGAGAGTTTTTTTCAATATAAGTATTATATATTCGCATTAGAACAGAGAGGAGGAAAAAGTCTTAAAATCCATCCTTCAATCCAATCTCCTTAACAGGAAAAAAGTATTTCCAGCAGAGGGATTAACATATTGTTACTGTAGTTACATCCTATTTCTATTTCAAATAACTCAATTGATAATGTGCTTTTGGTTTAAACTAATATTTAACATTTATTTTCAAAAATACATTTTCTCATTAATCTTATTTCGTCAAGAAAATCGAACTATGTGCGCTCAAACGATTTAGAAAGAACGGGTCATATACAATACTCTGTCAGATCCAACAAAACGACTTGTATTGTGAAATTGGGTTCTACCTTCAGAATAACGATTTCTAATCGATAATTTTAAATGCTTGATTAGGCTTTGATAAAATAGCGTAATGTATTAAGTAACAAAATAAAATTTCAATTTTCCTAATTTTCTAAGCCGTATTTTACAATACTCTTTCGAATGCTACAAATATATATACGACTAAACAACTAAACCGATAGTAAATAATTTTGGCATAGAAGTAGACTTTGACCTGGATGCAGAAATGATCATACAAATTTCAGGATTTACAGGTAAAATGAAAAGATTAATACAAATTACTAATGTTTAAGTTGTAAGAACAACACAATCTTAAGATTAATCTAAAGCGCAATTTATATGAAAGCCGACTTTGTACGTGAGATTATTACGAAGTCGTCTCACATTCGTCAGTTATTAAAAAATATTACGTACAGAATTACACGAAATACCTTCAAAATAATCTAATAATAGGTTTCAATACATACCATGTATTTCATTATCACACTTCTGGATATTTGAAATGAAATGATCCCTAAGAAACAAAAGGAATATTTAGGAGTTGTGACGGATGTGTACCGAAGACTATTTTTTTTAATGGTATAGGTAGCAAACGACCAGTAGGATCACCTGATGAAAAGTGATTACCACCGCCCATGGATATATGCAACACCAGGGGCTTGCAGGTGCGTTACCGGCCTTTAAGAATGATGATGATTAGACTCTTTTCTTGAAGGTTTCCATGGCGTTACGACTTGGGTTGTTGATTTTTGGACATCGTGGTAGTGCGGATGGAACTATATATATATATATATATATATACTATATAATATATAGTATAAGCAAACATATCGTCAAGGCTCTTGGAATTAGAATCTAATGTCACAAAACAAACCGACATTAATATATGGTCATATATAGCACACTAATCAATATTTCTACCATCAGGTTCTCCATTTTCCTGATTACATAACTATTTTTAATTTTATAAGACATTATTATTTATTAGTCCGCAAAATTGACTATCATTGCTTCATTTAGGTTAAAAAATCAAAATTAAGTTATTGTTCTTGTTTATCTTCATTAAAATCAAATTATTATGATTACACCGAAAATGCATCACCAACATTGAAAACTAAGACGGCTCTTGTACCTGTCATAGTGCTCTCAAAGTGCCTATCAAAATGGCTCATACAAAACAAATCGGAACACAACAATATTAAGTATTATTCTTTGGCGGTAAAATATGTGATGAAGAAGTGATACCTGCCCAGATGGACTAGCACAAAGTTCCACAGTTAAATGTATTGTAAAGGAAATCCACCACATGTAACCTTAAGCATGCCTAAAATACTTGGCTAGTTCAGACGATGGTACACATGAAGTTAAACCCAATGTGGCTAACAGATGATGTTACATTAATCAAATTCAATCTCCATTATGATGTAGCCTTCATCAGTAATCTAATACCATTCAATTAAAAGGTTGTTACGCGTTAATAATATATAAGGCTCAATATGACGTTGCAAATTGCTGTCTTAGTTGAAACAGACGTGTTTCAACCAATATGATGTCAATTTTAAATCTATACATACGAAATATCAGAGTCTAAATTAATTATAAGACAGGTTAACTCTAGACCGCGGTTATGTTCCATAAATATGAGAAACATTCAATACATAGTTCTAACAATGCGCCTGTAGCTGCGTACTTAATTATTACCAGTTATAATCTGAACTAGTTTTAAGGAAAAAAACTGTTGTAATTAAACATGAATTCATAATACAACGAAAGAAAATATGCATTTTAACAATAGAGTAACATTCTTTTGACAATTGAACACGAGCTGAGTGTACCCAACTATATCCTGTTACATTTTTCTCGCGTATTGTTTGTTCACTTCGCTTTGGACCAGATAATACACATATTTTGCTTTACTTGGTGGTCTCTACCACTTTATGACCACGGTTCTCAAAACCTGGTTTGTGGATACATATATGGCTGCATTTCTGACGTTTTAGTCATCGACGAGCACGAGATGGATTATAAACAGATACATATAAAGAACATTGAAAATTTAGTAATCAAGTATTATTTGGACTGTAACCCGAAATCTTTAGTTAAATTTCAGGTGTTTTTCCCACAGTTCAAAGTCAAAGTCAAGTCAAAGTCAAAAATCTTTATTCAATATAGAAATGTTTACACTTGCTTATTGATTGTCAAAAATCTACCACCGGTTCGGAATCTAGCACCTCGGACCTGAGAAGAACCGGCGAAAGAAATTCAGCGGGATATATTTTACCAAAGCCATCATTTGTTTGTCGAATTTGTTATGGCAACTCTATAAATTCAATAATAGCTACACCTGCCTTATTAATTGTTGTCTTATGATAATTAGTACTCACCCTTTCAAGCGCAAAGGGTTGTCCGTGTCAGTGTTTGCATATTTTAATTTATATTGTTAACATTTGCAAATGGCACGTTGAGGCAATTATTATCAGATAATTTATAATATTGTATAACTAAAATCTATCAACGCTAAAGCCATAATTAATCTATTATATAAAATAATGATCAGTGTGGAATTTTATGTTCGCATATCACAGGTCGTTGAAAGGTAATTTGTTATCTGTAATTTATTAATGCTGTTAGTTCAGAGGACTTATCTTAATTAATTGTTTGTTTGTATCAATTTTTATTTTCGCCTGCCATAATTTTGTATGTACGTAAACTCTGTAACTAATGATCTAATTCTAAAAAAAATGATAGGATGCTATAACATTCCTGAGTGCTATAAAGTATAAATTATTTATGCACATAAGACGGAGTTATCATGGTTTTTGTCCAATAAGTCGGAAAAATACCTCTTAAAACGTAATATCAGTAGAAGATATCACCGATTCCAAATTATGAGCATCCAAAAAATCGTTCGCTGCTAAAGCGGGAGTCATATAACTGGTTGTAATAAAAAAAAAAGATCTTTTATTTTATATATACCCATGCGAAGCCAGGATGGGTCGACAGTTGCTTCTGCCTATGATCCAGCAGTCCTTTGCTATGAAAAAATATTCAGTGTAATGACTGAAGTCAGAAAGTTAGCAGTGCTTACATCCTCGGGAAGTACGCGAAGCCGTTGGTCTGAAGTCTTTCCGTTTATGCGTTACTGTTTCACTATTGATGGGTATAAATGAAAAATAATTTCATTTGACATCTACGGTTTTATCCTTATGGACTTATAGAACTAGCACGATGACAATTATAAATAATAATTGAGCTTCAAATCAGCCGTCCTGCTTTATTATATGACTGATATTAAATCAAATCAATTCATTCAAGTAAACTTCACAACGAAGCGTTTTTGAATCGTCAATATTAAAATACTACCACAGTTTCGGAAAGCAGCCTCTAGCTAGAAGAAACGGCAAGAAACTCGCATAGTTGTTCTTTTCAAATAAACAGATTTACAATGCTGTTTTTTTTACAAAAATTAGTGTCCGGTGATGGAACCCGAGCCTAAACCCAGGCATTTTTTTTCTAAAAAGTACTCTTTTAATGAATAATAAGACTTATTTATTAATTTAATCTTAATAAACTTTTTAAATTTCGTAAATGGTAAATTGGTTACATTTCCCGGTATCTTATTATATATGCGTATACCATTGCCCAAAAACGTTCTCTGTACCGTATGCAAACGGAAAGTAGGGGTTACGAGTTTATTCTTATTTCTTGTATTAATAGTATGTATATCAGCTTTTATGGAATACTTTTGTATATTCTTCTGTATAAACATTATATTATCATAAATATATTGTGAAGCAGCCGTTAATACACCTATTTCTTTAAATATTTCGCGTAATGATGTCCTAGAGCTAATATTGTAAATAGTTCGGATAGCTCTTTTCTGCAGAATAAATACTATTTCAATATCTGCTGCATTACCCCATAACAACATTCCATATGACATAAGACTGTGAAAATTACTAAAATAAACTAGTCTCGCAGTCAGCAGTACTTATGTCCGTGAGTTTTCTTATTGTTTTTATTGCATAAATGGCACTACTTAGTTAAAATACTTAATTAAACGTAAACAATCGTAATTTCAAAAAATAGTGGCATTTTTTAACCTATTCCTATTCACACGGAGAACAGTTTAAGAAACCCGTGCTCCTTAAACGACAGTCAATTTATCAGGTGAAAACTAGCATTATTTTAAAATTTTAACTAAAGAGCGGACTCGTGCTGCGATTTGTAAAATAAGACTTCGAATACGATGTAATATTGCATCTTTTGTTTTAGAATACTAATAACTGGAACTTGATAAAATTGTCTCTAGAATAAGTATATTCTGTTTGAATGCTTTAGTCTTCAATATTGTTTAATCTAGTTCTTTGGCTTAGTGGCAAGTTTGTAAGGCTACAGATTCCAAGGGTTCATACTCGGTGCAGCTTCACGTGGCACCTACATAGTTCCAATTTAATCAGATAAACGATACGATGTTAAATTTCTAGAATATAATAACTTAATATCTATCTAATCTACAATTTGGAATATTATCAATCTTGAATTTATAAATCTTAATAATATAAAAAAACACAAAATTTTAGATGAATGGATATTTGTAATCAGGTTGAACGGTCTGAATGAAATTTGGTACAGAGATAGATTTTACTTTAATAAAGCACATAGGACAAGGCATTCACAAACTTCTATAACATACACGGATTTTCAAAAAAAAATGTATCCTATTTTGAGTAGGTTCTTATTTAGCTTCGGGTAATTATCATCGCTACTTATTAAATGGTTAGTCTTGACTGATTTAATGAATAGCTAAAACTACTAAGCCTAGGAAGATGAAATTTGCAGCATAGGTTTATTTTGTAGCATAGACATTACCTAAGGAAGGATTATTCAAATAACAATTTTAAGAGGATGATAAGGAAGACTTCAAACAGTTCGTTACATGCACAAACATACATGAATACTTTTTCTATCTTTGACGAGTGGGGATGATCAGATAGTATTGTATATATGTCATCCGTGTCACAATAATCATGTTGTATTTTCGTATTGAAAACCGATGAGTTCAACAAGCCCTTGAACATACCTAGTTTTATAAATACACAGCAATATAATTTAGATAAATACTTGTTAGTGAATTATCCCATATATTCAATACGGATTCGCGAAAAAACGGTGCATTGAATATTTACGAAGCTACTCCTCTTCCCCACTCTACTCTTTCTTAAATAGGAATAGGTTATATGTTAATGTAGGAAAATGTGCGAGAACTACGTTTTTTTCGATAGTGATTTTTTAATTGAATTGGTTTTAAATTAATGAGTTTTATGAAACTTTTTTTAAGACATTTAAATAAGAAGGAAGAAAGACAAGACAGACAACAAGAAATTGTAGGACTTCATCAGTGCAAAGGTTTAGGCGATGGTTGGTCATTTTACACTAAATATTTTTAATGATAATATTGAGATTATGTGTGCTTATTTTGTAGTAGATCAAACCTGTAGGTACCACTCACTATATTCTTCCGCCAAACAGTAATACTAAGTAGTGTTTTGTTCCGGTTTGAAGGGTGAGTGAGCCAGTGTAACTACAGACATAAGGGACATAACGTTTTAGTCTCTAAGGATTGGAGGAAGGAGGTCACGCATTGATGAGGTTAGAAATCGTTCATATGTATTACAGAACCAATGTTTATAGTAGTAACCTCTTACATCTTCAATTTCTCGATAGAATCCAGTAGTCTTCCTACTATCTGGAAAGATGGTCAAATAATTCCAATATCAAAAAATCCAATCCGAGTAGTTACTCTGTATTCAGTTCAATATCGTTTTATCCTTCTTTAACAAAAGTATTTGAGCGTCTTATATATCAACAAATTACTTTTTTCCAAACATAACCTTCTGAATCCTTTCGAATCCGTTTTCGTTGTGGTCGTAGAGCGACAAATGCTCTTGGACAAATAAAATACGACATCAGACTTGGTACGTTCAACCAATACATCTGTTAGCACAGCTGGATTCCAGTAATCCATAGCATCTATACTAGCTATAATACGTTATCTTAACATGTCTCCTGTTGATTAAGGTGACTGATCAAAGTCAGTGTCACATTCAGTTTACGGGCGTCTGCAACGTGTACTTACTAAAGATCGCAACTCAGACTGGTGATATGCTCACCGATGGCGTTCCCCAAGGTGGCGTATTGTCTCCTTTATTGTTTTCTGTATTCATTTCCTCTATCACTAATGACATTTCTTTTCTCTACTATTTGTACGCAGACGATCTCAAAATATATTCACAGACTTAATTTAGCAGGCTCTTCGAAAGCATTGATTCATTATAGAAGGGCTTAATGTGCATTAGACGATGAAGTAAATCACATGGTCTGAGAATGAAACCCAATGAAAGAAAGATCACTGGTAGTGAAAAACTTCTTTCACAGATTGACTGAAATAATAATAAGCTCCCGTTCATTTTTGTGATGTCTGCGTACCAATCTGCGTATAAGCAAAAAATGTCGATGTTATCTTTGATGGGAATCTTTCTTGGGCACCTCAAATAAACGAGGTGAGTAAAAAGATATTCTCTGCCATGGGTTCACTTAGGAGATTGCGTAACTTTTACTCGTTCCAATTAAAGTAACGCTGGCACAATCTCTCTTTCTACCGTGTCTTGGCTATGCTGACACTTGTTATGTTTAACTTAAATGAAGAAAATCTAAATGATTTAACCTTAGAAAGCCTATGTATGCCGTTCGTTATTACCAAATATGATCACGTCTCTGAATATCGTAAAATATCTCTAGTTGTCCTATTATCCTCTATTATGTTAATTACTAATCTGGAAAGACGACCTCCGTGGTCGAGTAGTGTGTACACCGGTTTTCATGGGTACGCCACTCCGAGGTCCCGGGTTCGATTCCCGGCCGAGTCTGTTGTCTTGGGTCTGGGTGTTTGTGGTACCGTCGTTACTTCTGATTTCCATAACACAAGTGCTTTAGCTACTTAAATTGGGATCAGAGTAATGTATGTGATGTTGTCCAATATTTATTTATTTCTTTATTTATGTTAAAATAATTCCAATATAAATTTGTTGTCCAACGAATAATCGTTAACTCTAACTCTACTCTAAAACTAACACCCTTTAAATTGAACCCAAAAAGGATTAAGTCACTGGCCCTATAAAGTCACAGTCAAAGTACGGCGAAATGCTGCTAGCATTTACAGTAACTATTTTTAATTAATATTTGTATATACTTAAGAACTTGGTATTAAATTGTAATTCAAGGGTCATCTTTATTTGTTCTCCACTATTTTTATGTATAATTATAACAAAAGGGTCACCGTTACCGTCCGTCTGTCGATATCACAAAAAATTGTTAATATAACGTACTGCAACGAATGAATCCTATTATATTCATTTGCTCTATAATCAAGCAACATATTATAATATAAGGTAGTTATATAAAAATATGATTTTGGAGATATATCTAAATATCATATTGTTATTTAATTTTTGTCTTAATGTATTATTTCACAATCATTTTTCCATCTTGGATCATCTTGAAGTTCTATAGATATTTCCAGAATATATCTGTCAAAGCTTCGTCGAGTAAGTCTGTCCAGGTGTTAACTAGTAATTATCGGTTACAATTTACACGTCCTAACCACCAGACCACCAGACCGTGTGAAACACAATCATGTATCATCTAAACAGACTATCAATACTATAAATATTCAAAATAATTATATTATAAGCCTTGAAAAAATATAAATTAATATCTGTAATATATTTATAGAATTTCGTACGTGGTATTCGAGTACAAAAAAATAGATTATTTGTACATCGTAATACTCGTATCATAATGTACGACACACAATACGTGCCTAATTTCATTATGATATTTGATTCATGGAACTTGTGATCGTATTATATCCGATCGTATTAAAGCCGAAATATGTGGTGAATATTAGCTGAATACTGCTTAATTTGGGGAAAATTTAAGAAAAACTGCGTAATACGTATTAGGTCGAATTCTTCTCTACAAAAAGAAAGAGGCTTAAGGCCAACTGTGGTACTTTCTCCATAGTATCTTCAATGTGCAATAGAGGGTTAAAGTCGTATCGTAGTTGGTTGTATAGTCTATTCCAATCGGAGAAGGAATAAGGATTAACAAACTTTATATTTACCTATTCCATACGATTTAATTATATCTGAGCTATGTTGTTTAATAATAAAAAAACTGTTAGTTTTTGACAATTATATCTTTATTTTTAATACAATACTATTCGACTTAAATCACTTAAATACTTATATCCATATTGATTTTACTTTCAAAATTCTGTTACTAGGATATTTGACGTTCGAAGAGCAATTTTTTCGAAAATCCATAATGAATATCAAAGATCAAGCTCTCGACCAATGATATCGCGTCGATTCAATGTCAAATTTTGTTTATTTTGCTTTTGTCATCATATTTCGCTGAATAGCAATACTCGGTATTTTTGTGTTCCCAATTGAAGAGTAAGTGAAGCAATTGTAATTACACACAAAATATCCGTTTCTATAATAATATTCCGCAGATATTTTTAACTTTGCCGATTCGTAAATTCAAATCATTTGTGAAAAATACATTAATAAAACAGCATATTATTCAAGATTATATAGATGATAGAAAGGCGTGGAACTAATACTTTTTGACTTCCAGGCAGGATATATTATATTATATAACTGTTGGTTATAATTGGCTAACATAACTTTGTATTTTAAATGTTGAAAAAGAGTGTTTACTGAGTCTCTTGCCAGTTCTTCTAGGTAGAATCTACATTCCGAACCGGTGGTAGCTTCACTTAATATAGTTTGTAAAATGACGATTCAAAAGTCCTTCTACAAGTCTACTTGAATTAAGCATATTTTGATTTTACAGGCAAAGAACAACCAGAGTCCAGTAGCAATTTCTATGGGAGTATTGATCGCTTATCATCCGTTGGCCCATTTACCAGCCTACATACTGATATTAAATAAAAAAAAAATGTACAGTATATTTGTAGTTGTGATATATTCTACTACATAAAAAACATAAAACATAATCAGCCTGTAAATTTCCCACTGCTGGGCTAAGGCCTCCTTTCCCGTTGAGGAGAAGGTATGGAGCACATTCCACCACGGTGCTCCAATGCGGGTTGGTGGAATACACATGTGGCAGAATTTCGTTGAAATTAGACACATGCAGGTTTCCTCACGATGTTTTCCTTCACCGCCGAGCACGAGATGAATTATAAACAAATTAAGCACATGTAAATTCAGTGGTGCCTGCCTGGGTTTGAACCCGAAATCATCGGTTAAGATGCACGCATTCTAACCACTGGGCCATCTCGGCTCATCCACACAATGTTCTCTAAACCATTTCCGGTAAGTGAGACATTTGTGGGCCTTCTATAAGCCGTCTCATTAACGTGATGGCAGTCTGGGTCATTTGTGGACTATTAACATACTATAAGTACTGAGAAGTGGATCAATCGATGATTAACAGATTAATACATTTTGTGACAGATTTTTTTTATTAGAACCTTTGAGTTTATTGTAATTGTTAAGTATAGTTTTTGTAAATGCTTTAGAGTAAATTATTTGGTTATTAACTTTTAAAGCAATGATTCTGAGTAAGTATAATACAGAAATAAAAAAAATAGCGAAATTTTGGTGCTTTTTTTGTAAAATAGGTAGACGGACTGGCAAATGAGACACTTGATGGTAAGTGGTCACCACTACCCAAAGACATTGACGCTGTAAGAAATTTTAACGATTACTTACATCGCCAATGCACCTCCAACCTTGGTAACCAAGATGTCATGTCCCTTGTGCCTTTAGTTACACTGACTCTTTTAAACCGGGACACAACAATCTTAAGTTTTACTGCTTGGCATAAAATATATAATGAGTGGTACCTACCCAAACGGGCTTACAAAAAGCCCAACCACCAAGTAAACATATTTTTGGGCCAATCGAATTCTTTTGGTTCTACCATTTGGCTCGGAATATCTTATTGACTGAGATACATATGTGGTTCAGGGAGAAGTACTCAAAAACGATGTTATCAAATATTTATTATTGCAGTCATATTATTATAGATTACGCCTTAAATTGTATTCGTTATCTTTTTATTGGATATTATTATTATTATTGTAAAAACGTAAAATATACTCTAAGACAAGTAAAGAAAGTTCAAAGTCGAGTATCATTTACATTTGCTTAATATGATGTGACCTATCTGTAAAGCCATATTGTAGTTTGCACTTCAGCGACGTATTTCCTTTGGGAATAACTTATACCATTAGATGTTTCTTTGGATTTTGAGCACTATGCTGTGGTAATAAGATCTACATAATTATCCTGTAAATAATTTTACATGCAAATGTTAGTTCTAGACGCCACATTGACTTGAGGGAAGTCTCTTGTATACCTTGTTTGTGGTGTAATGTCAGGAATGATAACATTATTATTATTTAAAGGACCTAAGTGAATTTGGTTATGACGATATCATATTCAATTATGGCAATTAAATAGGCGTTGCACTACAACATACTATCGTTGTGATTAGACATTGTTTCGGCATATTTTGATATAACAATATTTTGGAACGAAGTTCTTTTACGAGGCTTACAGTAGAGTGAACTGGCAAATATCGTCTCATTAGGAAAAAGCATTATTCGACCAGACAACATATTTCTCCCTTTCTCTGTTCCCTCTTTCTTTTGCATATGTTTTTTATTTAAAACTAGTTGTCGCCCGCGGCTTCGCTCGCGTTTTAGGGGTTTGGTTGTCATGTGTTAGGCAAAAGAAGCCTATACCAAATTTCATTCATTCTATACAAATTCGGTTCATTGATTTGGCAGTGAAAGAGCGACAGACAGACAGACAGACAGAGTTATTTTCACATTTATAACATTAAGTATAGATCGTTCAATTTTTACATGTATATTCTTTTTTTTATATTTTAATTCAGACGAAATTTTAATAACATGTTTTTTATATATAATTATTCTTAAACGTTGATAATTAGTTTAATTACGCCTGTTATTTATTACATAATATATAGCGAAAGGGAATTCCTTCCGCCCTGGGTGTCCCATGATACCTCTCTTTTTTTTCTATATAATATTTCTTCATTTCTCTTTATTTTATTTCAAAAATGCTTCTAATAAATCTAACAAATGTAAGCATTGATTGGGAAGTCACTGGCCTGTAAGATATTTCTCTTAGTTTAGGGTACAGGTTAACTCTTTGATATATGGAACGTATAATTGTAAATAAATATTATTATTGTTTGTTTTCTTGATTATAATGATATTAACTGTTTTTGGAACGATATTTAACGATAATAAATCAAATAAAAATATGACCATCAAGACCTTATTAAGGTGTACAATACTGTTATACTTTATTTTGATCTATGTCGGGGTGCAGTCAGAATTTGCAATGTAAGCGCAAAAAAATTTGCTGAGAGAATTCAATAACTTCTCACGTGACCTTGGGGATCATCAGCCTTTAGCAATTTTTTTTTTTTATGTGATAGTTGGTAAACGAGCAGGAGGCTCACCTGATGGAAAGTGACTACCACCGCACATGGACATCTGCAACACCGGGGGGCTTGCAGGTGCGTTGCCGGCTTTTGAAGGAGGAGTATGCTCTTTTCTTGAAGATCATGAGATCGAAAAGGCAATTATATTTAGTTTATGCTAAATAAAAAAAAAGCATTAGCATCTCTCTTTAAGTCATTAATATAATCCGAAATATCGATTCATCATCATCGTCATCAGATGATGAAATTCTGTACGAATTTTCATCCGCTATCAACCCTCGTAGAAGATTAATTTCGAAAATCCTCACTTAGTGCTCACCTACGTTCTATAAAGAACTTCTGACAGTCAGTCATTTTAAAAAGTAGATTTGAATTTCATTAGGTTTCATTTGCAATAGCAACTGAAATTGATATTGAACTTCGACGATTACGTATCTATATTAGAAGGATCTTAAAATATACTGAAATATAACAGGTATTTTGATTAATGACTTGTATAAGCCAACTGTCGTTCGTCATTTGTCAAAAGTTTATTATTTTTAGAGAGAGGAGGTCGGGATTAGTACAAGCATAAGGGACAACTTGGATCCCATATTCGGTAACCCATTAATGTTGTAAGAAGTACTTTTATACAAAAGATAGAAAAAGGTTTTTACGTACGTTTAGTAGATATTGTAAAAGTATATGTAGTATCTTTAAACATTCGTGTGCATTTGTTACATGACAGAGTTCACTTTGAAAATGTCTCGACTAACAATTTTCTCTTTGATGACGTCGAGATAAACAATATCTCAAATAAATGTGACCATTATGGGTGCGACGATCCCAAAACGAGATGTGAAATTGACGGTTGATGAAATAATTTCCAACTAAGGAACACCAATAAAAATATAACTATAGTAAAATAAATTAAAATTTTGATTTTAGTAAATAAAATCAATTTATTTTTCTTATTAGATTGGTTTATAAGGATTGATAATTACTTATGAAAAGTTACAATCAAATAAATTTTATGTGGTACGATGTCTACCGAGGCCATAGATTTATAATAATATGAAACAATGACCTATATTGCTAGTAAATGCTCCACGCACTCAGGAGGGAGAAAGATATACCCATGGATATGTCACATCAATATCTCATATCAAAGTAACCAATACGCCTAGAAACATGAGTGTTTTTAAACTAAAATAGCCAATCGTGGCAATGATTGAACAATAAACATCGATTTGCACAAAATCAAAAGCCAGAACCGTTCACACTCAATTTATTGAAGCTTTTGATGCTTGATTTTCAGTAGGTTTGTTTGTACATCAGGTTTGGGGCAATCGGTTCTTGTTTTGCTAGTAGATTATTTACATGGCTTTAAGTATGGTATATTTATATTTTTACTATTTTTGTAGCCTGTAAATTGTAACTAGTACAATTAATACATATACACGAAAAGAGCATGCTAGTTAAAAGCACTGTAACAAGACAGTCTGAAGCAGGTTAGTCTTCTAAATATCATCTTTTCTAAAAAAAAACATTTTACAAAAACTTTAAACTCAATACCCTTTATTTACTTATCTGGTAAAACAATGACTCATCTCTCGTCTATTGATTAAATGTTATTGGGTAAAACAAAACTGTTCATTAAAACTGTCCATAAAGATAAATTGACTTCAGAATACGTTTAAATTCCGTTAAAAATATTCAATCCAGTGCAAGGGAATCAATTTAAAAAATTCAATTTAACTTACCTATCAGATTATATTGATGAGAAATGTATTCAAATTAAGTTATTTATATTGAATCATACGAATCGATGGAGTTATAAGCTTTAATGGTTTATTTATTTGTCTGATTACATTGACGTGATATCATCACAATTTTATGATGTTCCTTGAACGGTTTCGACCACGATGGCATTTCTCAAAGGAGCCAACAAAGCCAACTGCGTAGGTTTATTATAGAGCCTTAATGTAAGCTCAAACACAGGTGCACTCTCATAGTCCGATGAGACGGCAAATATGACACGAAAAGAGCTCAGGCGCCGGAGTGTTGACATTTGAATTTTTGACTTCGGAGTGCTGCTAAGAACTTGTCGTCAGATTCTTTTTAATAACTTCTAATAGGCTCAATCTAGGGAAGGTAACCTTACAAGCTAAATACTAGATCAATGAAGGAATCTCAGTATATTATAATACCATACAAATCGTGGCTTTATCCAAACACGTCATCCGTCATATGGCGTCCTCTCGTTTGAAGGAGGTGATGGACCTCTTCCCCCAACGTTGCTCCAAAGCGGTGGATAAACAACACACATGTGACAGATCTTCATTCGTCATATGCAGGTTTCTTCGCGATGTTTTCCTTCCCGACGGGACGAAATAAAATATGAACACAAATTAATCACATGAAGATACATAGAAAAAATTGACCGTGTTCTGACCATTGAACATCTCGTCATCTAAGGAAGAGATGAATTTATTTAAGTCACTTTTTATATTTAATGTCGTTTTAACCCATAGGTAATTAAGAAGAAAAAACTTTGAATAAAATATAATGTGTTTGTACGGAGTCACGGTGTATACACATACTACTTGTATGATTGCTTTATGAAAACGTTGTAAAATTGACAGAGATTCATCGATGTATGTCATTTGATTCGACAGTTAAATTGAATTCTATATGTGTTTGATCAATTCGTAACGATTTCATGTTAATATACAAAATATATTTTTTCAATGGTTAATTTTATTGTTTTGTTTTTTGGACACTTACTATATAATAAAACGTATGAGTCGAACGTTTCACTGCAATAAAAGAATCACTGCAGTGAAACATTTGACTTTTATCTGCTTACGTTACGTTTGACGTTATCTGCTTAATTCCTTTTTATTATTATTATTTATTAATTTTATGGAATTGTTATGTCAAGAATATCTTATATGACTATGGAACTTCCTTACATCAAAGCATATACCTATTTGCGTATCTAAGGATCTTGAGGGTCGTATATACGCATTCGTAATGCTAAGCAACTCACTACGAGTGTCCAAGCTTCCTGAATATTTTAGTAATAAATTTATACTATTTTTTGAACGTGGCTTTGTCCGTATGTATTTGTTAGGTACCCAATATCCTTTTCTGTCTGCATGTATCACTAACAATAAAATCATACATCTCGTGCCCCTGTTAATATGCTTCGCGTTTAAATACCTCAATACAATTTTTTTTATGTTCGACGGTAGAATTACTGCTGCTACCGATTATGTGGTAACTACCCATAGGTGTTTGGTATGGCATGCCAAAAGTCTTCAACCAGTTGAGGAATAATACCATTCGTATTTTCTTTCTATCCGTCTAAATATCTTCGGATATACTATTAAATCCTTTAGTAAAAAATATAAGGATCTGGATTTCCAATATGTCCAAATCTGCCGTTAGGAATTCAATAGCTGCTTCTGAATGTTGGGTCGTTTTGTGCAAATATTTTATCGAAGGAAACACTCACTAGTTTTTATATTTATTTATTCAGAGTAAATGTGTAACGACAAAAATCTTCTATTCACATTAAAAACGTTACTGCCTTTTGTGTTCGTGGTCACATATTACATTTTATTTGAAGATATAAGTTTTTATTGTTATTTATTTATGATACATCCATAGACAATGTTTCTGTAAAAAAATAATAACCGTTTTCATTGCATATGCGTCACCAACCTTGGCAACTAAGATGTTATCACTCACCCTACAAATCGGAACACAATATCACTGAGTACTGCTGTTTGGTAGAAGAATATTTTATGAGTCGAGTTTGCACAGAGCCCCAAGAAAAATTTAATTATTTTTATTCCTATCCATCAACTGTTAACAGTTACAATATAAAACTTAACTAACAAATTCAAATATGTAATCTGTGTATGAACTAGATGAAAAAATATTAGTATTTCAGACATCAGCACACCTCCCTAGAATTCGCACAATAATAATTTTCAAGACTTCTTGTTTTAAACAGAACATTAAGTAGATTGATATTTGAAAAGATAGATCATGTCGATATAAACCGAAAATTGTGGATTCAATTCTGATCAAGTATCTGAGTCTACATATGCTCAATTTAAGTTTATGGTTCATCTCTCGTACAATTTATAAACGTTCCTTAAAAAAGATTCATGTAAGCAAGATTAGGATACTGATTTACTTTATAAGAACGACATTATCCCTCGGGTTTGAGAATAATCACCTTTTTTATGTTAAACAACATTGGGGTCAATCTTGTTTAACTGTTAGTGTAAATTAAATCTGTGTCAATGGCATTGCTAAAACGAAATGTTAATTTTATTACATGTGATATGAATAATAAGAAAAATATACAATTTATATCCGATATAACCACATTTTTCAAATTTAATTGCATTAAAATTGTCAGACAATTTCAGCATTGCTATTAAACTGTACTGTATATTACTCAGATGGACCACACATCTTCATCATAGTTAGCCTGTATTTGTCCACTGCTGGACATAGGCCTCCCCAAGGCGCGCCACTGAACCCGATCTTCGGCCTTCTCATGCACTTCCTACCAGGTAGGAAGTGAACCACATTATGAGAATAACATAAAATATTAATAATAGAAGGATAAATTACAATGGCGAAGATTTGTTATAACTAAGAATTATATTTACAATTTATGTTGCTTTATTAATATATCGATATGAAATAAAAAAAAGGAAATTAAAACAAGAGCAACTATTCATAAATTAGTTTATAGGATATATTACGATGAGTGATGGTTCATACCCAGACGTTGCACAAAGCCCTATCACCAATTGAAACCAAGTAATTTGGAATTTATTTCAGTAACGAACCAAGTATATTTTCTTACTCACTGCACTCATTATTCATTTAATATTTATATATTTATAGATACATTAAAGCGATAACTAGAACGGATCATAACAGCTTATTTATGCTTATGTCTAACCGTAAAACCGTCATATGTCTAGTTTACGAGGTATTTGTATGCAATTTTCACGGTAGATAAACCCTTGGGATATTGCCTTGGCTAAAAAAGGCATTTACACGATTCGATGCGGTAGTGTGCGAACAGATTTAAGAGCTGACATCGATGGGGTAGTAAAGTGTGCGTTAATGTCCGAACTAATTTACGATTTATCGCGTGCTTCATGGCACCCATGGTTATGTCTTGTCGCAAGAACTTGCATGGTGAAATGAGCTTCGATCTATCTTCATAAATGAGGTGAATGTTTTTGTTTAGCAAAAGGACGTTGAGTGGCTGTTACTTTACTTTTGGTTTTCTTCAATATTAAAGCATTACTTACTAACTGATGAGCAGCGATTTTTGTCAGGTATTTAATAGTTTACAATTGTTTTTATATGGAATAAGATTGTCTATTGTCTAATTATTTACTGGTAATATGTTGTAATGGCGTACACATTGCTTTTTTTAGTTGAGAGACTGAGAGAGAGGGAGTTGTAAGACTTTGTCTTGGCTTGGCAGTGTTAGATTTACGTATTTACCGAGGGCCGAGAGTATGTTATTTTATACAATATTTGTAGGTGGACGGTCCCTTAATGGTACGCGGTCACAGTTACCTATCGGTATTGGAGCGGTTAGAAATATTAATCATTCCTTACATCACCAAGGCACCATAAACCTTGGGAACTAAGACGTGTAGTCCTTTGAGACTGTAATTACATTAACTCCTTCCAACTAGAACACAAGAATACTAAGTACTAATTAGCTTGCTGTTTGAATAGATGAAGAGTGGGTTGGACATTCCCAGACGGGTTTGTACACAGCCTTACCATCAAGTCCAATACCACTGATTGCTCGACCACAATAAACTTAATACTTCTGTTAAAGAACGGATGTCGTATCGCTAGGAGCTACATTATCCCAAAGTACAAATGCCATAAGACATTGAACTTTGAAATAAATTGTAAATGCTTGTCTTGTTTTCTTAACCGCAAGCAAAGCTGAGCTGAGTCCATTCGCCAAACTATTTCTATTCATTGAAATTTTAATTCGATCATAAATTTCGTCGATCCTGTATTGGATATCTGTTACCGAAATAATATAACATGACCACTATCAGATCGTACTTTGTTTTAGGATATATATGAGTACGATGCAATTAAATAAATTAGGGTCACTCAGGGTTCTTTACTTGGTTCGTTTCTCTTCCCCGTTTATGTAAATGACTTTCCTCACCCGATAGGTAATCACCATGAAATTGTATTATTTGCTAATCTATTTTTAGTAATTTATTTATGAAGAATAAAATGAAGTTTTTGTATTATTAAAGTGTATATTAATTTTTTTAATGTTTTGTGTCAATTTCACTTGGTATAGTAAAAATTTTAAGGAGATAATACCAAAATATACGAAACGATTTAAAAATCACAAAATGTTTGTAAGAGTAATTTAAATTTTGCCTTTCTATAGTAATATCATGAAGTGTAAATTTTTTTTGTATGCAATTCGAAAAATGTTTTCATTGGTAGAAAGAACCATATAAATTTTATTTATTAATAAACTGCACAAACGCAAAGTCGGGACTGGTAGTTGTTAATAAAACAAGGAACAGAGATAAAATAGGTTACGTATTTAAAGTCAGATTTGAAATTGATGTAAAGATCAAATGTCATCGTTGCGGACGAATCAATCTTCTTCATGTTGTTTAGACAAAGGTTTTATCAGCTAGATGGGTCGCCCGATTTTGAATGTCAATAGAAATTAAACTTACAAGAGAAATTAGTCACTATACCTCTCACTTAAAGTCCAAATTTGATAAATTATAAGCATAAATCAGGCTCATGAAAAGTCAGTGAATGATTTTTGACAAACAATAAATAGAGAGTTACACTTTTATATGCAATAAAGATTTTTATAACTTTTACATGGGATTGTTGTTTTTTGTTTCCGTTTTGTGACCTTAATTTTTAACTCGCATGTTGGTTTTCTAAACCAGTTCAACCAGTCTTTTATTTATATATATATCTAGAAGATGCTTTATACCTTATGGTTATTACCTTCCTATTGGGTAGTTTTTATAATGGGAGAAATTTAAAAATGGCTAAATGATTCTTTGTAAACAGGTTGGTATCCACGTTTCAAATTGTTGTTATCAAAGTTTCTATATTTCTTAATTGATAATGTTTCTATATATTAGATAATTTATACGACTGCCTACTTAGACCCGAGGTTCTGGGTTCAATTCCCGGGTTGCGCCAATAAAAAGTTATTGGGTTTTTACTGTTGAAAATTTTCAATTACAGCCCGAAGTCTGGAAGTTGGAAGTACACTCTCGTGCCTCAGAAAGCATGTAAAGCAGTTGGTACTGCGCCTCTCACTTTCCAGTCCTGTTTTGCACACACACAATTATGCACTGTGTCTTTCATAGTTGACTGGTCTCTCATAGATTGGTCGCCGTGACCAAAATCGTTCGGATGGCATATTAATTTACATACATACGCATATATATAAGCTTCATAGTATATATGATATCATATCATATATGATAAGCTACAAGCGTGCAAAGGCGGCCTTATCGCTGTAGTGATCGCTTTCAGGCAACATTTATGTCTGAAACTATAAGAATAAAATAATTGTGTTGTTAAAATAATATGTTAAAAAATAATAAAACAATCCAATTTAATTGTATATTTCATGTGTGTTTAAATGTACTAATATCTGTGTGTGTGTGTGTATTTATTTATTTACAACGGATGATACACACATGTGTATAAGTTCTTTTAATTACAGGGAAACACTTCAAGCACATTAATTAATGCGTAAACATAATTAAAAATATACATTTAGAATAATTTAATAAATGAACGTAGCAATTAAAAAAAAACCGAAAAAGATGGTTATTAAAGACAATATTAACCAGATGTAAAATTAAGCATTAGCAGTAATTATAAATATAATTTAATATGCACGACCTATCCATTTCTTTATTTGCAAATCTCTAACCTTAAGATCTGGAAGAAATCGCTATTCAGCGCTAAGGCTTTACTGCACGAGCGTGGGTATTACGATAAGAAATTATGTATTTCTTTTATGAACATGGAGTACAATAAAAGGATATCCATCTGTCCATCTATCTTAAATGCTTTTGCTTAATATGATTATAAGTCTGTCAACATACTTGTAATATTCTGATTTATTTCTTTTTATTAGGAATTCTGACGTATCCACATTTTGATATTCCATGGGGCTTTTTGAAGTTATACCTTTTGTCGTGTTATAAAAAAAAATATCAGTGTTTTTTTTATGTGTGTGTACAGTGTGACGTGAAAACAACATGATGAAGGTGTCAAGTCGTTTGAAGTAGACAAATTCACAGTTTGTTTTCTTTATTGCATGGGACTCAACGATGACTTTTTCATTGACTCGGAAAGTGTAGTTGTGATATTATTGTGCTGCGTGGGATTCTAGGTTCCTTAACCGGTGTGGATAGTATTGACTAATCTATCAAGTCTGTAGTGAGTAAGGGGGCTAGTAAAGATTCTAACGATTTCTGGGTTTTATATTGTTGTCCGAATTTGTTCTAAAATATTCGTGCAAGTGTAACATAATTATTTTGTAGCTACTAAATAAGTAACAAGAAATACTTCTATAGTCTGTGGTAAATTGCGTTTTTTGAAGCTTTTTTAATCCATATGCTAGATTTAGTTAAAGTATTAGTGTGCACAAAAAAATAAATTAATTAAAATTGTAAGTGCACGCTTATTTTGCAGACTTACAATTTAAAAAAAAAAACCGTCTTATCAGAAAGGATGTGTAAAGTTCTACAGCTTAATCAGAACGTCATTCTCTTTTAAATTTCATCACAAAAATTAATATAATTTGTGTGAGTGTATGTTACAAAAGGCGTAACATGATTTCTCAGTAAGTGAATTTGTAACCTTTTAAAAAACATTTTTAAATGAATACTTTTGTCATCTCTTTGTTGGATGTAATCAATTATTGCGATAGTGTTGGGATACATTTGGTGATTGAAAAAAGGTCATTGAACCCGAGTAATAGAAGTGGACTGAGCAAAAATATTATGTTCAGTGGAGGATGTTGTTTGAACAATGGCTATCTCTTATGTTCAAAAGTATTCGAGCTATGTATGTATATTAATATATATATGTAATATATATATTAATCTGCACATATGTATATTAGTGAACTTGTCCTAAATGATGAAACGATGGTAGAGAAAAGAAAGTTGCCATACGAAGTCACGATCAGTAGCTAGTACAGAATATAATAAACGAACCATTGCTTAAAAAACGTACTGTCCCAGTTTAAGTAATCAAATTAAATCAATCTAATTCTTGTTTTCTACGGTTCCGTAACCAAAGGGTAAAACGGACCCTAAGGACTAAACTCCGCTGTACGTCCGTCTGTCTATACATCTGTTGCCGCTACAACAACGAATACTAAAAAACAGAATAAAATTTAACGGGGCTGCCTTACGACAGACATGATTTTTTTGCAGTTTTATAGATAATGGTACGGAACCTTTCGTGCGCGAGTCCTACTCGCACTTGGCCGTTTCTCATTTGTAGATATGCCTTTTTTGTCTGGTATATTCAGTTCATACTAGCATTGTCAATTTACCCAATAACGGCCTTTTACGTAATTTTATTTATAGCTAGCGTGTGACTTGATTTTGAGGTCAGGGTTAAAACCTACAGATTTAGAGAAGCTAGATTTTTTTTTATGTTATAGGTAGCAAACGAGCAGGAGGCTCACCTGATGGAAAGTGACTACCACCGCCCATGGACATCTGCAACACGGGGGGCCAGTTGCATTGCCGGCCTTTCAGGAAGGAGTACGCTCTTTTCTTGAAGGTTCCCAAGTCGTATCGGTTCGGAAAAACTGCCGGCGAAAGCTGGTTCCACAGGTTCCGCAGAAAATGTCTTAAAAATCGCGCTGTTGTGGATTTTCGGACAACTAGGTGGTGCGGAATATCGCCAGTCAAGGCAAGTGAGCCCGAAGTCTATGATATACACAAACTTGAAGCGCTACTTCAGTTTGTGTTCCTGTAATTGTGCCGTTATAAACTGTAAAAATCAGTAAGAAATTTTGTTGCTCAAATAGCTGTCATAGATTTTAAAATCACTTTATGATTTTTATTTATGACCTTGAGAATTTAGGAAATTAAGATGTTATGTTCCTCGTGCCTGTAGTTAGGTATACTGGCTCACTCACCTTTCAAATCGGAACACAACAATACTGAGTAATGTAGTTTGGCGGTAAAATATCTGATGAGTGGGTGGTAATACAGACGGGCTTGAATAAAGCCCTACCTATAAGTAAATGTTGTTCATGAACGGACGTGACGTCAACGTATGTATAAAATATACTACTCAGTCAGTTTTTATACTATCTAATGCACACGTGCTATCTAACCTACTATATACAGGGTTATTGGTAATTCGACGTATTCCCGTTAGTAGGTGATAGGGGTGACTATTTGCGATAATTTTAAGCCCCATATGCATTATACAAAAGAGAACCATTTTTGAGTTATCGCGTTTTTTAGATTTTTTCAAAATAAGTCAATAATGCAACTTCAAAAATGTATTTAAAAAAAAGTATCAATTAAAATCTACTTTTATCTTCTGATTTATAAAAACGATTAAACACTGGATATTTTTCAATATTTAAACAATAATTATCGGTCCAAATTTAAAAATGCGAGACGGAAAACGATATTCTTTCAATATATTTTTTATTTTTTTTCCATCAAATATGCCTGAAAAACAAAAAAAGTAATTATGAAACTTGTTCTGCAGATTATTTTAAAAACATAATCGTTTACTTAGCTTTCCGAATATGTATAAAAACTAGGAATTTATTTCAAAGCACCGAAATAAAATTATCAGAAAGGACGCTGTTGGAAATTCGTATTCGAAAATGACCGAATTCGTACTAAAGGTCGCTCTTTAAAATTCCCACAAAATTGATTTAAAATAATAACCAATGTAAAAACACTTACTTATTTACTTAACTTACTTACATAATACAAATTTAAAATAAAATTTAGATACATAAACAGTTCAGTAGCTAAGTTACAATTAAGATATTTTGTAATTTAGCCTAGTTCTTGCTCGAAGTGACTTCCCCTATTGCGAACGCAAAGTCGCATTCTTTTTCTAAGTTGTGACTTAACTACCGAACTAGTTAAATTATTCCGCATTATATTTGAAGCGTTCATAATTCTTATTTTGATTTCTGAAAGATCTGAAGGTGAAAGAAAACATCGCGAGGAAACCTGCATGTGTCTAATTTCAACGAAATTCTGACACATGTGTATCCACCAACCCGGATTGGAGTAGCTTGGTGGAATATGAACTTATATACAACCCTTTATACGCACCATTACCCTCTCAAAAAGCGAAAAAGTAGGCTCTGTTCGTCCTTGTGACTTAAACTCACTTTGTACCAAATATCAACATAATCGATTTAGTAGTTTGGAGTGAAAGCGTTAAAGACACAAAAATTCAGACCGAGTTACTTTCCTATATATAATATTAGTACATATATTATAATATATCGAAAATATTCTTGTCAAGGTCAACGTCAAAATCTTGGAGACTATAATACAAGACAATAAAGTCTATTATTCAACACAAAGTTAAATAGATGATAAAAAATCGTGGAGCGTATATTTGTTGACTTTTAGGCAGGATTTATTATATATAATTTTAACTAACATAACTTTGTATTTCAAAATTTCGGAAGAGAGTGACTAAGTAGTTTCATACCGGTTTTTTCTCTTTAGACTCTACATTCCGAACCGGTAGCTATACTTCTAAAATATTTCTGTGTGTTATGTAGTAAAGGTTTGAGTATTTATATTTTACTGCATTAACACAAAACTGGTGGTTAATATAAAGGAATCTAAATTTGATTTATTCCATTGATATTATTTCGAAAATGAGCATTACGAGGATTTCGCGAGTAGAGACAGTGATGTCTCAGTCCAATTATACGATTGAGATAGTGCCGACAGAGCTGTAACATGCTTCGTTAAGGAGAATAACAGGGTTTAGGTATATGTAGATTGCAGGTTTCAAACCGCCGAATCTACCTTCGAGTCAAGATTATCGAAGCCTGCAGTCAAATTATTGTTTACTTAATCATTAATCCTCCTTTGTTTGTGTTACCTAATTAACCTCCGTGGTCGAGTAGTGTGTACACTGATTGTATAATTATTACGGTATTGGTGATTTTCACACCCAAATGTATCTTCTTAAAGGATGAATTTTCAAAATAACTGTAACAGCTGTTTTTAACAGATTAATAGAAGCCCAAATACCGTTTACTATATTTATATTCAGAAATGACAAATTTCTATACAAACTTTCATTCAATATTTAACCCCTAAAGGAGCCTAAATTTAAGAAACTCCTTTGCGAAACTCTTAGCCATTAGATTTACATCACTTTACAGATAGAGTTTAATCGCTTTGCGAATTTATTTATAAACATCATAAATAATCATCATTATTAAAGCAATCCGAAAAGTATTGCGACTTATAACGAATTATTAATTTTGTTATACCTAAATACTATGACCAGGGCCCGCTGGATTGCAATAAATAGGATAAAAAAAAACTACTATATACAGAATTTTTTATATATTATATATATTAATGATTATGGATTATTTATATATTATTTTAAAATTAAAAAAAAAGTCAGTGTGTGCCATGTCTTCCAAGAAGACGACAAGCTTAAAGTCCAGCGAAGATCTGCTGATGTTCAGTAAAAATATAAAATAACGTTAAAATTTATAAAAGTAAAATGTAAAAAAAGGCACGGGCAACTGTGATCCCGTGGATGTTGTCAATTAAATAAAAAAAAAAAGAATACTATGACCACATAGAACAACCGGGCAAAGCCACCATCAAAAACTAGTTACAAATAAATTTCAATTCTGTAAAAGTATATTTTATTTTTTGAGACAACAATTTTTTATTTTTTATTCAAATTAAAATAATTCTTTAGAACTACCAGTTTTTCAAGTGCTTTAATTAAATATTATAAATATATTCTGTAAGCGTATAATAATTATAGGGCGCACGAAAACTTCCACTAAGCATTTTTAATATACCTAAATGAATAAAATATTTTAATAAAACGCAAACAAAACTAGGTCAATTAAATTCTATCATTAAAACAATCTCTGTTTTCTTTGTTCAACTACAATATATTTCTTAATTAAGTATTTAAAATCAACGTTGATTTTTTTTCAAAAGAACCACGATTGATCTTTACCTTATAAATAAAATAGAATATAGTTTATTTACATAACATATTATACAAGCATCAATTTATCACCTATACAATCAAATAAAAACATGAGTGAATATTCTATACGTGTGTGTGTGGTTGTGTGTGTGATGCGTAGTATTGAGAATACATTATTTTTTTATGGTATACGTTGACGGACGAGCATATGGACGACGTGATGGTAAATGGTCACCACCGCCCTTAGACAACGGTGCTGTAAGAAATATTAACCATACCTTACATCGCCAATGCGCTACTAACCTTGATAACTAAGATCTTTGTACCTTGCGCCTGTAGTTACACTGGCTCACTCTCAAGAATACTGAGTACTGTTGTTTGGTGGTAGAATATCTAATGAGTGGGTGGTACCTACCCTGACGGGCTTACACAAAGCCCTACCACCGAGTAAATTAATTTACATTTTATTCTGTTATACACAAATGGTTCATTATTTGATGCTGCGGAACTGTACGTACGTTAAAGAATACTAATCAGTACAGTCAACAACAACTCGTAAATATTCCACCACTGGACAGAGGTTGCCGCTCCTGTTTAATGTTTGACGTTTATATAATAGAAAAATACCGACCATTTTGTTGCCTACTACATTTGTAATAAGCGAGTGAAAAAAACTGTTATTAAAATTATTCATATAAATCTGAGATTCCTCGTTACAAACAGAAATTTTCATTTATATTAAAATTACGAATATTGTTATTATGGTGTCATAATAAAGTTTATTAATTATTTAATTAGTGGACATAGATGTCTTCTTACGGCGATACAAATCAAAGATTAAAATACCCAGAACGATAAAGATCAATTGCCCGCATTTAGATCGTGTTTTTTTTTTATTTAAAAAATAGTGTAATTTTAATTACAAAACAAAATCAAAATATACTTTATTCAAGTAGGCTTTTACAAGCACTTTTGAATCGTCATTTAACTATTTAAAATAAAGCTTCCACCTGTTTGGAATGTAGATTCTACCGAGAAGAACCGGCAAGAAACTCACATGATTGATCATTAATACATATTCATGAGCATTTTGGTAATACTAAAATGTATTCATTATCTAAAGTTAGTTTTCCTCGATTAGACATTTTCAAAAGCGTTCAATACGTTAATTACCATAGACTGAAACGATCCATATTGAATTTAATTAAAGTTACTCGTCACAACTTCGTACGGGTAAAATGTGTACAAAGTAACCCCTATTTCCCCCCCAAAATCTCCAATCCATTAGATAAATTGTCAATATGAAATAAACCTATATTCCAAATTTTAGGGTCAATAGTTTTACAATCGATCGAAACACGCGATTTTGTTAGTACAGATTGTAATTTTTATATATAAATACCTATTATTATACTTCATTTCACTAGAAGCCTATCCCATTCTAGAAACATCAGGCTTAGAATTACAATAATGCGTTAAGCCACTCCTTCATACACTGAGTTGGAAACTTCAATTAAACTTAATATAACTATGCGTGTAATATTTATATAAAAAAAAATCAAATTAATCTGTATTCCGAAAAACTATACATCACAGACAAACAATAAAATTAGCCCATTAGATTTATGTTTTACATTTTCGAATAAGTAACCTTAAATTTTAAATAAAGAATTTGACGGCATTAAGATCACTATGTATTTTTTTTAGGCTTTTTACAATGAAACATGGCCTTAATCGAATAGAAATTTAGGTTGGCGTTTCATTGATGAAGCGGTGCGGTAAATAAGTTATGCGATAGAGTAATAATTTTTACTTTAGCTTATTATATTATAACTATAAAATAAAATGAAGACGGGTTTTGTACGAACAAGAAATAAATTATGTGTGTGAATTACTTCGTATACAATAGGTAAACTTCATTGAATTAAAAAAAACACATGTAAAATAAACATTCAAATAATAATAAAAAAAATCCTTAATGTATATGTCTAATAAAACAATGAAATTAAACCTTCATAACGCTGTAATTACCATGCGTTAAATCGGAAAGTCGTAGGGTTAATCCTTAATTTTATTTTCGACATTTGCGGTTTTGTTAACCATCCTCAAGGGAAACAAATCGGCAGGATATTTATGATATATTAAAATACACAAGTATATGCGCAAACACATGTTTTGCGCAATCACATTGCAAACACACTGCCTGATTCCTCATTCTCATTATCAACTTGGACGGCATATCCGACTCGATCGGAAGAGTCCAGGCAACCCCTACAAACATCCTGACCCCGGACTATTACTGTAAATTTTGCAATAAAGACCTCAATAACTTTTTATTGTCTCGACACGAGACTTCAATTCCGAAGCGCGGAATTAAAATAAGCCATTAAACTAAATTTCATTATAATGTAAGCAAGATGCATTAAAAGTACTGTAATTACTAGTGTTTGCATAACATATAATCAGTGCTATATAGTTTGTAATCGCTTCATATTATAGTAGAGCGCTAGCCTTACAGTCGAGTGCAAGGCTGGCGCTCTACTATAAAATCGATTTTGACCTTTGTTATCAGTTAAAACCCCGACAATGTCGGTCCGTAATGTTTAAAGTTTGATTAAATCGAATAGGCTTAAAATAATAAAAAATAAGATATTTTTATTTAGCTATCAATACACAATATTAATGAAATCAAAACGTAATGGCGATAAATTTTCTAGATCCCAAATAAATCCAAAAATACAGTATCGTATGTAGGTATGTACTTTTTACGGTTTTAGTTTCAGGCTGCTTCAAATAACTAAAATATAATTATCATTGTACATGGAAAATGGTTAAAAAATATATATATATATATCCCGCTGAGTCTCTTTCGCCGGTTCTTTTCAGGTCCGAGGTGCTAAATTCCGAACCGGTGGTAGATTTTTGACAATCAATAAGCAAGTGTAAACACTTCTATATTGAATAAAGATTTTTGACTTTGGAACGATGTTCCTATACGCGGTTTACAGTTGAGTGAAGTGACAGATATCGTCACGCAAGGAAACTCACTCACACACAAACAGTCACACGCTCTTTCTCTCTGTATAATATACGGTTTTGTATAATATATTTGAACTTAATTTTTTTGTTCGATTTTTAAAAACAATTTTATTTCTTGCCAATAAATTATTCTCAAATGATGTTAATTTATTTAATTGTATCTCTTATTATATAATACATGTATATAGCGAAATAGTCTTCGTTCCAACCGGGTGGGGTATCCTACACATTTTAGGGTTCCCTACACGGAGGGTAAAACGGGTCCCTATTGCTAAGAGTCCGCTGTTCGTCTGTCACCAGGCTGTATCTCATGAACCGTGATAGTTGAAATTTTCGCACATGATGTATATCTTTTGCCGCTATAACAACAAATGCTAAAAAAAAAACAGAATAAAAGAAATTTTTATAGATAATGGTACGGAATCCTTCTTGAGCGAGTCCGACTCGCATTTGGCCGGTTTTATTTAATTATAAAGAATAAGATGTTATTTATTCAAATTGGCACTATGTAATAAGTATCTGTTAAATATTTTATAACAAAACATACGATCCATGCTTAAAAGCAGGCGAAACCTTTTTAACAATATTATACAATTTATTAATTAACATGGGGGTGGGGTTTTGTGCCCGTCTGGAACGGCATTCAACCTAACCGGAATACAATAATACTCGCTGTTTGGAGGAATATGTGAGGAATGGGGTAACCTAATCTACCCAGTCGGGCTTGCACAAAGCGCTACCACAGAGTAAAGAATCGTTATATTTAAGTAAGGCAGTATGACCGAAATTAACAAAAACACAGTCTACTTGTCTGTCTCATTTTGACAATATTTATAAAAATATATTCTATCCATCACACAGATAACACCTTTCATTCAAAAAATGAATATTTTCTATTGATTATTTACATCAGTAATTCTGTAATTTTTATTTTTTAATTGTAGCTATATATTTAGATAAATAAACGTGCAATTCAATTCAATTGAACGTTCGACTGTGACGCACGTGTACACTGACCATGTCGAACGTATATTTATACCACTAATATTAATTCTTTGGCTTTTGTAATATATAGGAACGTAGTTGAATAAGTATGTGAACGTATCATGTGCGGGGTGGTAGAACATAATGCCTCTGATATGGGCTTGGTTCTTAATTCAAATTTCAGTGCCGTCTAATGTTTTGACTCTAGTAAGAAGTAAGAGCAGCATACACTTGCAAAATAGTAAACATTATCTAACATGCTAACTACGTTAAGATCGTAAGAGCCACATTAAAATACTGTTACAATAACGACGCGTGTTGTGATTAGAGTACACGATTTAGAAGGAGGAGTAGGTTAATGTCGCATAGACTAAAAATATTATTTAAAATTAGAAGAAAACGCATGAAATAGAAAAGTTATGTAAAAATATCAGTCAGGTTTTAAAGCAACTATAAATATTATTATTAATGTAATTTATTTTACTTTACATATGTATATACAGTATAGAAAAATCTTACAACTAAACAAAAAATAAAAAATGTATGTGTTGTACAAAGGGCTAATAAGAGATATCTTCCAGACAATCAGATCTAAGGGAAATTTTAAAAATCTGGGTTGGTGTTACCGTAACATTATATTACATTAACAGCCTGAAAGTTTTCCACTGCTGGACTAGGGCCTTCTCTCTTTTTGAGGAGAAAGTTTGGAGCATATTCCACCACGCTGCTCCAATGCGGGTTGGTGGATACACATGTGGCAAAATTTCGTTGAAATTAGACAAATGCAAGTTTCCTCACGATGTTTTCCACCGCCGATCACGAGATGAATTATAAACACAAATTAAGCACATCAAAATTCGGTGGTGCTTGCCTGGGTTTGAACCCGCAATCACCGGTTTAGATGCGTTCTAACCACTGGGCCATTTCGGCTACCATAAAATTAAATTCAAACCACAACCATCATCGTTAGTCCAATGGATTTGTTAACATAAACATAGTCAATAGAAACATGATAGTATTTATCTACTATATAATCACAATTAAAAAAAAAAACATGATTGAATTAAAATTTCTTTATTCTTACGAGTCACGAGTCTTCGTCGATAAACACGAAATGACTGTTCTTATCAGTGTCACTCGACTGTATCTAATTCTCTATAGTTTTATCGGTTTCTTACTTACATTATATTTAAATTTTAACTTGAATATCGGTTCAAGTGAAGTATATATAATTCAAAGATATAATATGTTAAAAATTATATGTCAACTTAAGGATAATAGTACTATAGACCAAATAATGATATTTATTTATCTTATATCGTTACAGCTGTTGTCATAAAGAAATAGAATTATATTTTTTTTAAATATGTCCGACATCCCATATGTACGATGAAACATCGAAAATGATATTTACTGCAACAATTTATTATTAAAGAAAATTAATAATCTTGAAGTAAAATATGGAAAGAGTTTTGTTAATATTTCCACCAACCCGCATTGGAGCAGCGTGGTGGAATATGCTTATACCTTCTCCTCAAACGGGAGAGGAGGCCTTAGCCCAGCAGTGGGAAATTTACAGGCTGATTATGTATGTTATGTTTGTTAATATAATACATATCACATATTATATATGTACACCAAAAAGTATATAGTATAAGGACTAGTCACATATAAGGCAGTGGTAGTGGTGAGTGGATACGACAGCATTAACATACAATAGTATATTTTCCTATAATGGTATAATTATAAACGTACTACAACAGATCTAACAAGTGTCAGAAAGGATTTTGCCACCACGCTGTTGAACGTGTTTGAATTTGTTGCCGTTTGAAAGATGAATGAATATATTTCGGTCTACCGGTAAATGCGAATTTCTTCAGGAACATTTTCCATCGTCAGCGATCACAAAACGTTACCTGAACATAGAAATGAAAATCTCAGTAGTCTTTTGCCAAATTTGTTCATATTTTGTTTTTTTATGTAATAGGTAGGTTTAGTAGGCGAACGGGAAAATTGACTATATTTTTTTCTATGGTGTAGATTGTCGGATGAGCATATGTGCCACCTGATGGTAAGTGGTCACCACCACCATCAGACATTGGCGCTGTAAGAAATAATAATCTTATACAACACCAATGTACCACCAACTTTGGAAGCCAAGATGTTATATCCTTTGTGCATGCAGTAACACTGGCTCACTTACTCTTCAAGCCGGAACATAACTCAACTAAGTATTGTTGTTTGACGGTAGAATGTCTAATGAGTGGGCGCAAAGCATAGGGGCTTGCATAATACTAGCAATTCGTACATATGCTATCATTGGCCTTCTGACTTGAATTGTATCTAATAAGGAACTCATAAAATATGTATATCTTATTCATTGTATACCATAGCGTAAGCTACCACATCATCAATTTTCATCATAATCTCATTAAATTTATAATTTACTAGTTGTTGCCAGTGGCTGCGCTCGCGGTTTAGGGGTTGATTGTCATGTGTTAGGCAAAAAAGTAGGCAATGTCCTTCCTTGGAGTTCAAGTTTGCTTCATACCATACATACAAATTTCATCAAATTCGGTTCATTGGTTTGGCAGTGAAAGAGCTACAGACGGACAGACAGAGTTAATTTCACATTTATAATATTAGTATAGATTTCAGTCGATCGCGCAATCTACCAATCACGTTTAAAATAAGTTTCGAAGCATAACAAAATTAATTTTGATTCGACTCTATAATACTCCTCTTTTAAGAAGTATACATAAAACCTACCATAGTGTTATATATGCAGTGTATTGTTTTATTGAGTATAATACTAAGCTGTCGAATATCAACTGTAAATTGGTCCCTTGAGAGAATACGGCAAAAGGTAAGATATTTATATCCTATATTTAATAAATCATCCAAAATGTTGATTACACATTTTGCTAAGCGAGGCTAGAAGAACCGCATTGATGTATCCTCTCGGACCCGGTATTATGTTATATATACCTCCTTGGTCGAGTTGTGTGTACACCGGATTTCATAGGTACGCTATACCGAGGTCCCTGGTTCGCTTTCCAGCCGAGTCGATGTAGAAAAAGTTCATTAGTTTTCTATGTTGTCTTGGGTCTGGGTGTATGTGGTACCGTCGTTACTTCTGATTTTCCATAACACAAGTGCTTTAGCTACTTACATTGGGATCAGAGTAATATATGTGATGTTGTCCAATATTTCAATTTCGAACAATTTGTTGTAATTAACTTTGTGATAGGGTTTGTGGTTCACGTTCACGAACGTTCACGTTCACGATCACGTTTTGAAAGTAAATTTTTAAGCTTTTCGACTCCTTGGCGTGCTCAAAGGAACCCTCGATGGAAATAGTGAACCTCCATTTCCCCAACAGCAGGTGAAGCAGTATACCTGGCAGTAATATGGAGTTTGCTACTATACCGTAAGTTTGCCGATCACTGGCTCTCAGTCTATTAGTATTTTTATATTCTGGTTTGAAGAGGGAGTGAGCCAGTGCAACCGCAGGCACAAGGGACGTGACATCTTAGTATCCATTGTTGGGGAATCAACGATCCTATATGGAATGGTCAATGTATGGTTGGTGGTCACCACTAAACATCAAGTGGCCCATTTTCTAATCTGCCTAACGACTCTCAATAAAAAAATTATAATCTATTATATACTACGTAAATTATTTTTCTTATAATATCTTATTTTATTTTATTCCTTTCTTATAAAATATTTTTTCGAATATGATATAGGTACATTGTTATATATAGAGTGAAATCATAACAGATCGCTCATCAAATTCCATATTGACCTAGTTGATAAAAAACGCTCGTTTATCTTCATTACGATACTTTCTTTCAACTACGAAATTCTTGACCTCGCATACTTAACGAAATAAGTAATAGTGGTTTCACATATTTCCTATAAAAATATCTAACAGAAACTTGACACTATATTTCGTAGAACCAGGGCCTTCGGTCGCTACGCTGCTACGTCGTAGCATGGCTTACGCTGTATTTATGTACAATAAAAATGCAATGGTTGTTTTATACTGAAGTTCTAAAGTGAGAATGCTTTTAGTAGTAAAATGTTACGATTTGGGTCTGCATGGATGTTTTTATGTTAAAAAAAACGTACGATGAAGTGTCGAATTTTCGCTGTAAGATTTTTCACATTCTACTTCACGCTTGTAACTTTAATATTCTGTGACGTTGTTCTTACATACATATGATTGTATAAGTTATAAGTAATAACTAATATACAAGTCTATTTATAAATAAAGTAATGTACGTTACAGTAACAGCTCGTAACTGTAAAATGTTATGAGCTAAACGACTTTTCTCTTGTTAAGAAATTACTGTGAGTTCATTCCACTACGCCGCTATGCTGTATGGTGTCAGGTTTGCTCAGGATGTTTTCATATACAGTTAGCACTTAAGTACAAAATATTACACGTAATTTTTCTAAATAAATGTTGATTATTAAAAATAATAAATTCATCTTTTAATTTACACTTTTCCGATCAATAAATTTAAGTCTTAACAATCGATTTACTTGGTACCTACAAATCATACATTCTACCGCCAAGCGCAATACTTAGTATCGTTGCGTTCCAGTTCGAAAGGTAATAAGTGTTAATAATAGTATGTGTATTTTTGCCTTTATAAGCATACAAGTACAGTTATAAGCATTTCATTATTTCTATTCGACATAAAATCGTTACGTCTTGATAAGTTTGATACGGTATGGGTTATCACGTTTCAGAATCTTTCTTTGTTCTCGAAGAGTAATGACACGATGAAGATTAACCTTAACATGTATTTAACGACTATTTTATGATATAAGAAAGCAAAAAATAAGATTTTTAATGTTACTGAAATATTGATGAATATAAAAATTATGTGTAGCTCATATAAGGTTACATGGGTCGATGTGATATTTATAAACATAAAATAATGTAAGCATGTATTTTTTTGGATTCTAATTCGTTTGAAAAAAAAAGTTTGCATCAAACTCTATGACGATGTTTTTCTTATTGTCTTGGAGTTAATCATTTTAATGCCATGGAGTCTGGATGATATTCAGTCAGTTTATACACAATCAAGACAACTACATTATTGATCACTATGTTTAGATGTCAAATTGAATCTCCTTAATGTAACTAATGAACATTTAAAGGTACAAAATCAAAACAACAAATGATAAAGAGTTGATTTTGAATTAAGATATCAAAATAATATGAATTGTCACTTGATATTCGCTTTTAATCCTCCACTGTAATCAAAAGGCAGGAATCCCTCGGTAATTAGCTATTTATTTTTCGAAACAAACTTTGATTGTTTTTTAATGAGTTATAGAATTCAAATCAAAAAATTTCAACCAGCAACAGTTTCACATGTATTTCTCAAAAAATCAGTTGGTTGCGGGGTTCGAATTTCGAAAGCCTGTTTGGTTTGTTGGTACTAAACACCCATCATACATTCACCAAGCTGCAATACGTAGAATTGCTACGGTCCAGTTGGAAAGGTGAGTGTACGGTCCGTACAACCTTTTAGTGATAGTTGATTGTTGGTAACTGATATTTGATAGTAGTGTGAAATGAAAGTCTCTGATATATGATATTGATTGATATATTTATTGATATAAGTAACTAAGAACTATATGATATAATGATATGAGCGCAGTATGATTGCAAGCCGTACGAACTGATGAAATAATGTGAAAATGCTTATGCGACGGTACATAGTACTGTACATGCTGCCTGGCTCGTACAGTGAGCAACCAACTCATTGGCGATGTAAGGAATGGTCAACTTTTCTAACGTCACTGACATCTAAGTTCATTTACATCTTTGATATATTTATACATTTTTACCTATTTTATATATAAAATAAATAAAAATATCACATATATATAAACCCAGAAAAACTAATTCCATTTAGACGGGATGCAATTGAGGTCACACAAATTCAAACTGGATTGTTTGTTGTGATCGAATTGAATTGGATTGGGGGATCGATTGTACGTTTTGTATATCTGAAGTTATGATTTACTTGGAACTACTGAGTTAGCCATTGTACTGTTAGACGATAACTTGGAACAATTTCAATTAACAATATATAAAGTTAGATCTGTTAGCCGGTTTGTTGTCAATAGCCAAAGTTTAAATATAATATTCTAGTAGAACTAGTAAACTGACGTTACATGATTGTGTATCAATCAAATCTCGTGACATTATAGTAGGTGATGTGATGTAATGCCATCTAGCGGTGAGTTACGATAAAAAATATATAATAATTACTAGCTGTGCCCCCGACTTCGCGCGCGTTTGAATTTAAGTTATTTGGACATTGCAGCGTGACTTTATTTCTATTTTATTTATAATTCTAAAATAATAGTAATTTAAGTTACTCCTTATTACATCAGCTATCTGCCAGTGAAAGTCCCGTCAAAAATCGGTCCAGACGTTCCAGAGATTAGCCGAAACAAACAGACAGACAGTCAAAAATTTAAAAAAATGCTGTTTTGGGTATATCTACCGTGTATACATTCATATGCATTTAGTAAGAAGCAGTTATTTTAATATAACTAACGGACACTCCAATTTTATTATATGTATAGATTACTAAATTATATAGTATGTAAGAACAAAAATAACATATTAGTATATATGTGTATATAGATATACTTATGTAATCGATATATATATATTGTATTAGAATTATATTCATATTTAACATGAATCTCGGAAAATGGCACGGACACAAATGTGCACAGTTCTGTATATACCTGGACCACTTAATGGTAAGTAGTCACCACCGCCCATAGACATTGGCGCTGTAAGAAATGTTAACCATTCCTTACATCGCCAATGCGCCACCAACCTTGGGACCTTTTAAACCAGTACACAACAACAGTAATTATTGCTGCTTCGCGGTAGTATTTAAAATACTATTAATAATTAAGTAGGTAATTATCAAAATTAACACTTAAATTGACCTCCATTACTAATTAAATAACCGTTTCCATTTTCAAATTAAATATATAAAAATTTAAGTAGCTAAATAAAAACGTTTCATTAATTTAATTTAAATTCTTTTAACAATTTCTGTCTTGCTTGGAGCAAAATAGTTAAATTATGTAAAGAACTGGGATAATTCGCTTAGCGTATTGTGTCTACTCGCTTAGTTTGGTTTCATTATTTTAAAATTTCATCTCTATATTATTTAATTCATTTAAGAGATTAAACTTTATTCTAGAAGTTTTTTTCTGAATTAGGAACTTGTAATGAAATCTAGAAGGGTTTTATATGCCAATATTTCAAAAATTATTTAAGTTTCGCAAGTACGCAAAGCCTCTTTTAGTGACAAAAGCAGGTTTCCTTTCGACGTTTTCCTTCAAGTTCGAACTCAGCTATAAACACAAATACGACAAAGAAATCACACAGATGCTTGGCGAATTAGAATCCGTAATCTCCTTTTCTAGCCAGTGAGTGATATCGACTCGTAGGAATCTTATGCCAATCGAAAAATATCAACAGTGTTTATATATTTTGTGGTAGGCACATTTATAAGCTCGTGGTACTGAGACGCTGCAATCCATAACAAAGATTATTAAAGAGATCTTATTCTTAATGCATGTTGCCCAAGTTTTAATAATCATAATAAAATTAATAAAAAAAAAATTAAGCTTTGAAGCAAATGTTTGATAGATACGCATGAAAACTTGATCCGACGCGTTTCAGTTTCCAAACGATGTTATCCGTGATCGCTAAACACGGGATTAAACAAATTATAAACGGAAATTAATAAAGTTAACGTCAAAACTCGTTGGTGCTTGATCGGATAACAGCTCGTGATATTCGTTTACGATCCACGTGTTATTTCCACTAAGCCATCTGGTATTTTCATTGTTCTATCCTAATCTAATACATGCTTGAATATATATATACAAATATGAATTAAAAATAGTTACTGTATAAATCTTGACCGCGTGGAATGATGGCAAGAATGCTAGCAGCATTTCCCCGTTGAATCGCAATTCCGATCCTCTGGTGCTAAAAACGAACCAGCCCTCCTGTCACCAGTGGGGGCAATAAAGCGAGGTGTTATACTTTTGATGAATATATCTAACACGTTAAGCTGTGTACACCTTTTCTATGTAGTATACGCGCCACATATACTTAATAAGGGAACAGAAAAATACAGAACGGTGGTGGAGGCCTGTGCTCATGTGTGAACGATATTCCGTTTGCCGTTACGGAATACAAGTGGGCTGTACCGCCAAGGCAATCCAATAACTATTTTACAACAAAAAAAAACAAACAAAAAATAAATTTACTTCAAGCTAAGGCTTCTGTTTTTGCTAAGTAGGTACTCAACTCGAGTTATTATTAATAATATAATTAAATACGAAGTCAATTGTCAAGACGATCCGATTAAAACCTGAGACGACATTATTGGTGACATTTTGTTCTACTAAAAAGAAAAAGACCCGGCTATAATTTTATAACTAACATTTACATCATTAAACTTTTTTATAAATGGTTAATATTTAAAAATATTATATCAACTAAACCGTTTTAAAAATATATATATAATAATCATATAAAATACGGGGAATATATTTTCATCAATGCGATTTATGAAATAATGAATATTTTATAGAATTGAAATGTTTGATTAAGTAAAAAGCGTTTGATTTGTCATATTATACTGATTGTATCGTTTTGAACGCGTCCTTTACGTGGATGGCTTTTGAGAAAACCTATTATATTTAAATATAGAATATTTTTATTGAACGAGCGATATGATACTATTCGATATATTTGTCTATGGTTATTCCATGCGTAATCGTTTTATATCCCTGGATAAATTATTCAGGCTTAGTCCAGGCTAAAAGTTAAATATACTATTTTGTAAAATCGTTGCTTTTTGAAAATATTATGTAAGCATAATTCAACACAACTGTGACTTTAGTACATAAATATAGTATTTTATTTTAATTTTATTGTTTTATTAATACGTACACATTTATATGATATATTAAAAAAAAAAAAAAATAACTACACAAATACACGAGTATTATGGTAGACAGAAAAACTTAATTAAAAAGTAAGTGAAAAATTTAAAAATAGAATCTCTTTAATCTTTCTTCTTTTTTTTCTTTAAAATTATTTCTATCAAATTGCCGTAATTTAAAAAAAAATTTAATTTCTCAAAAACAAAAAATAATTAAACAATCATAAAATATTTATTGAAAAAAGTTATTTTATTATTGGTAAAATAAAAATATACTAAAGTGTCTCTTTTGCAATATTTTTTGCATGATATAAAATCATCCGAAATTCTTTCTTCCATTACATACATATTTCTATGAAACAAAAGAACAATATGAGTTCATAACAAATATTAAGGGAAAGTTCACATCAATTATACAATACAATAAAAAAAGTAACTCAAACGCTTATTGATAATTTTCTTTTAAGACTTTAAGGTTTTCTAAATATTGTATTTATTTTTATAACGGTTTTAAATAAAAACTTAATAGTAAAATTATTGATTATATCACATTATTATAATAAATAAATTATTTAAAATCAATCATTAATATAGTTATAGAATACTATATTACTGTATGTTTAAATTATAGACAAAATAATTAATGTACTTGTTTCCACGAGAAAGACAAAGTAATTAAAAATTTGATCGAAATTAAAAAAATATCCAATAATTTATGTAACATAATAATGTATAAAAATAACATAATATACAACCATATATGACAGTTACTTACGTTTCCAGAAGCTGGCAAAAGATCAGAAATATTCACTAATACAAAATTAACAAAATTAATTTTCATTTAACACACAATTAAAACTTTTTCGACAACTTTCACAACAAAAATAGGTCTTACATATTTAGATCTGGCACTAAAAAATTTACCACTACATTACATTTGTTGTTTTTTTTTAATTTTTAAACTTTTCCGGCGTTCGAATGTGTAAGCGAACGTTGTACGATATCAGGCATGCACTGCGAGGCGTAAGCGGTGTACAACTGATTTCCCGCGCTCGGCCATGACAGAAATACGCTGCCACAGATTAAATAGGAGCGGTATATCGTACTACACCAAAGAATATTTGAATATTTCAAATAGATTATAATACTATTTTCTTTAAAATATTTTCAATACGTAATAAATTAAAATAAAATAATCTTTTTTTATAATTTTTTTAAGTAAATAAATTAATAAGTATTTCATTACATTCTACATTTAAATGTGTCAAAACTAGAATATTTTTTCTTAACTGCCTCTATTATTTTTAAATTATTTTCTTCTATTTAGACGGTCAGTGACATAGGGCTAGGCCGGCAGTTTGACGATTTGACCTATAACGGTTGAAAAGGGCACGGCCTCTAATGAATGAATAGATTGAAATCAAGGGTTTCTCTGTTAGGCAAGATAAGGATTTAAAGGGCTCTTTTCATATTGTAAGTTTAAAAATACTAATTCTATATACTCCGTACTATTTAATATGAAGATAATATACAACAATATATTTTTTTTAATTTCCCTGTTTTAAGTACTCATAAAAAAAAAAAAAGATTTTGACCATATAATATATTACGTACGTCATCGTCAGCTAAACGTCATCCACTGCTGGATATGGTCACTCGCAGGTGGGGTATTATATACATATACGTCAATATATTTACTTCATACTCGCTTTTCCGCGCACCAGTTTCACGCAAGTTAAGCTTTATTCCACCGCCATGGGTCGTTACGCGATATTTTATAGTCTATACGAGGGTTTCGTCCAGCAGGGAGAATCAGTGAACGATAGAATTAATCCAATCATCAACTAAAGATGTCACTTCTGGATAACCGCTTGGTGCACTTTGTGCTTTATCCAAGACTGTCTAGGTATGTACCAACTTCAGATCTCTACTATCACAAAACAATACTAAGCATGTGTTGCCAGTTAGCTAGTGTCACCACAGGCACAAGGGACTCAACAACTTAGTCCCCAAGGTCGGTGGCGTAATGTAAGGAATGGGTAATCTTTTAATTTTACGTGATCACTTATCATAAGGTGGCTCACATCACAACGTGCATCAAGCAATTGATAATTCTATTTTAAAATTATACCAATATATAAGACGAATGCCAAATAAAAAGTCCTTGGTTTCCTTATTATTTATGAAGCGCCGTGTACGTACACGTTGAGCTATCACAGAAGTTCAGTGCACTATCCTTTTGCGAAGATTTTGTGTATTCTTTTAAATCAATCAAGGTTTTAAGCTTTGTACTTTTAACTGTTGACGACGAACTGTTTAAATGACGACCTCCGTGGTCGAGTAGTGTGTACACCGGTTTTCATGGGTACGCCGCTCCGAGGTCCCGGGTTCGATTCCCGGCCGAGTCGATGTAGAAAAAGTTCATTGGTTTTCTATGTTGCCTCGGGTCTGGGTGTTTGTGGTACCGTCGTTACTTCTGTCTTTTCCATAACACGAGTGCTTTAGCTACTTACATTGGGATCAGAGTAATGTATGTGATGTTGTCCAATATTTATTTATTATTTATAACTGTTGTAGTTTACCTATATATTTTTATTATTTCTTGTTCGCTTCTTTTGATCGATCATCCATTAATCTGAAATATATACTTGGTGAACTAGAAGTTTGATATTCTTATTTCTGCTTGATGTACGATTGTTTTAACTTCGGACAGTTACACAATATAACACTTTAGATATGTAACTTAAATAAAAACCTCTTAAACGTTATATATTTGATGGAAAGCGTGAAATAAGATTTCATTGATTTCCATATTGGTTAAATAATCATTCAATTTTATTTAAATCGAAAAGGAGTTTTTTTTTTTAATTCAAAGTATACGTATATATAAGTTTACGTCATAATTAAATTTTGAACTAAAAATTAAAAAAAAAAAAATTAATCGTATTCAACCTTTGTGGTTCTGGCAGAATAGAATAGAGCCACCCACTTTCAATGCGTGGGCCACCAATCGACCTCGTTACTACCTCGTCTGGTTGCAAATGTACTCCCAGGGATAACTGGAGTCAGGTTGACCATAAAAGTTTACCAAAAGTTTTATCATGCAGTTTACAGCGAATTGACCTAAAATAAATAGGATAAGCGTAATCTATAACAATAAATATTCGCATGTAGGAAGCAATACACTAATCCAATACAAAAGCTGAACGTTACACTGTTTCAGGACACATTACGGTTGCAGACATGGCAACAAGATAAGGTTGCATTTGTATAAGTATAGGTATTATATACTTTTTTGTATGTATTATTATTTTGTTTTAATGTGCCTGCATTTTATTTCCAGGCAGCATCGTAGTCCGAATTTTTGGATAGAAAATTGATGCTGAAAAGTTTGTGTCGAAAAGTGCTAGTCTGGATGATCCATAATCCGATTTATTTTTATTTTTGCACTAGTGACGCTTTCATATCGTTCCTCTTATTTTTTTGTTTGCTTATACTTAAGATGGGTTTTCTGTTTTTGGATTGACATACAAAAAGTAGAAGTACATGCCCTACTAAGGCCTTCTGCTCCCGTTGAGGAGAAGGCTTGAAGCTGACTCAACCACACTACTCCAATGAACTCGTATTGGTAGATTCACATATGGCCAAATTTCATTGAAATTAGACAAATTCAGGTTTTCTTATGCTGTTTCCTTACACCACCGAATACGAGATGAATTGTACACACAAATTAAGCTAGTGGAACTTCAGTGGTGCTGCCTGAGTTGGAACCCACAGTCATCGATTAAGATACACGCGTTCTAACCACTAGGCCATCCCGGCTCTTGAAACAATGATATAGGCAGTATTGCTATTTTTTATTTAACTAATAATATTAACGTAACCAGTAGACTGATAAACAGTCTACCTAATAATAAGCAGTCATTATCACCCATAAACATTGGTGCTGTAAGAAATGTTAACAATTCCTTAAATCGACAATGCGCCACCAAGTTTATGGACAAAGATTATATCCTTTATGCCTGTAATTACACTGGCTCAGTCACCCTCAAACTGAAACAAGAGTTAATAAGTAGCACTGTTTAGCAATAAATTTGAGATAAGTTCAACTAATCCGGGGACACAAGTCCTATTACTAAGTATAAGATGTAAAGAACTACTAACCACGATATATGACGTTGTCTTTGGTGATTTATAGTCGTTTTCTTTTACGGCGGCTAATGTCAACTGTACCACTTCCAACTTCTGGACTACTGGCTGTCACTAAAAATGTTTTGACAGGAAACACCACTGTCACTGACAGATAACCCCATCAGTGCAACTGTACATACTTCAAACTTATAGACTATTTTCTGGCCCTGATAATCGTTTGACAGAATAACCCAATAATTTTTATCAGCTCACTGTACACACTTCCAACTTTTAGATACTGGGCTGTCGCTGAGGTTTCATCCACGGAAAGCAAATCAGTTTTTATCGGCCCGACTTGGGGTTTGAATCCAAAACCTCATGATCTGTGGTCTTATATATACAAATCCAATGGCAGTCAATCATACATCTACAAGGTCACGGTTAAAATCTAGTAGGTATATATATACATATGTATTCATTCAATATAAAATACGTATTTATGCTGACGTAGATTACTCGAGATCTAATCGGTTTTTAATGTAATTTTCACCTTTGAAGAGGCTATTTATAAAGGCTTAATGTATTAACGACTTCGTGAATATTATAAAGTTATAATATTATAATGAAATCTTTATTGTTTTTATTTTTATTAAATGATTCGCTAGCACCCTAAACAAATTTTTTTGAAGATGAAGATTCGTATCTTAGGTAAAGTAAAGTAACGGCCTTTAAATGACCTACTGCTGAGCTAAGGCTTCCTCTGTGTTAGAAGAGAAGGTTAGAAAACATTTTTCCACCACCCAGTTACAAAACATGTGCCAGATTTTCGTCCCAATACTTTCAGGATTCCTCACGATATTTGCTGTCACGAAATAAATCTAAATATTTGTTATATATATATACATAAATTATTATTACTATTACTTTAACTATTTGAGTGCAATGCCATCCATAATTTATTTACTTTAAAAGATTTACATATTATATATTAAGTTTCATTTTGCATTTGTCCTTAATATTTTAATAGATTTATACAAGTACAAAGAACTTATAGAAGCTCCACCTGTTAAAAATTAGGTAGCCCAGTAGTGCCAACTTTACCGGAAATTGTCCCATTTTTTTTTAATTACAAGACGTAGATGATAAATAAATATTCAGCCACAAAACAACAGCTGTCATAATATGAATATTTGTAATAAGTACGTGATGTAAAGTAACATTTAGTTATTGATAAGGAACGTACGTTGTTTTTGTACGAAAAATGTAGGTTTAATTAAAAATATATTACAAATTATTATCAACGATAATTTATTATTGCTATATTTCGAACTCTCTCAAAACGTGAAATGGTTAATGTTATGAGTCTCTGGCGAACGAATGAATGAATGAAATGAATGTCGGAATTGTATTATATGGATAAAATATAGTTGATAATTATCTACTTTCCGCAAATTATGGACATAGTTTATATGCAAAAATGAAAAATACCAGTTTAATTACTTGAGAAACTATTTAATTTATTACATAGTATAAAACAAAGTCGTTTACCGCTGTCTGTCCCTATGTATGCTTAGATCTTTAAAATTACACAACAGATCTTGATGCCAAAGATAGATTGATTCCAGAGGAAGGACTATATTTAGTAGAGATACACTGATGATTTTAAAGGTTTTTGAAGTGATGTCATAAATAAACACATTTTTGCGCTTACATTGCAAACGGCTGATTGGCATTGGCTGAACCATACGAGGTAGATCAAAATAATGTAATTGAACACCTAAAAAGATTTTCAAGGCAAGGCGAAAATTCCGCGATGGTATATGTCTATCTCTTAGAGATAGCCATTTTTTATCCTTTACTTTTTACGAGAAATAATGGCTTATTTTCGAAGCGATTTTAAAGAATACAGTATTAATCCTTATCAAATTAAGTACCTTAAATACATTTCACATTTAATATAGATCAATATGGCCGTTTACAGCATGTAATTTAAATGAATATTTTCGAAGATATTACAGATTTAAAGCGCAGGGACGTAGCGGTTTGTATTGTCTAATGACTGAAAAACTGTGAACGTTGTAGGACATTCTGTAGTATATTTAGTATCAGCATTGAACCCGTGCGAAGACGGGGCTGGTCGCTAGTCTATATATAAATTTATCTATACTAGAGTGTCTCCCGCGAAATTACGCGTTTATTCAAAAGATTATTTAGGAATTTCGAAATCTATGACAGGTTTTGTTTTGATTTCATTTCAATGTAAATTGCAAGTCACTCATTTACATTTGGAGCCATTTCGTTTGATTGTTTTGTGCTTATGGCACACCACCAGTTTGATTTAAAAATATATATATATATTACATTATACAGAGCATATTTTGAAAAAGGTTTATAATATCACGCTTCGAATCAAGTGGGCAAAGGTGCGTGGATCAGATAGTTTGTATTACATAGCAAGAGAGTTTATAAGAATAGTTATATATCTGGTGTTTATCTCCCGTAATGCGAGTCCATTTCGAATAACGTTTGTGTTAGATAATCCGCTTATTGGAAACGCTTACAAGTTTTATATACTAACGGCTTTTCCTCATGTTGCTAAGAGTGATTAAACATGATGTCTTCTACTTTCGAATGCCAAACCAAATATGAAAGAAAGAGAGAACAATATTTTAATAAACACCTTCTAAACAAGTTGTGTAGTTCAGACGATCGGTATAAAAAATCATTAATATTATATTTTTTTAACATTTTCAGGAATACTAAAATACGAATTAATGTACGAATATATGAATATACAAGACACATCGGCTAATAATTCTTACAACTTCGTTTATGCGATCAAAGACATTTAGCTCTATATGTTCGACCCATAAAAAATTTCACCCCGTAATCTTTCACTCTTAGGGGTGGCATTTAGTCTTCATATTTAAATGAGATCAAGCGGAAAGTATACCCTCCCAAACAAAAAAAGATTTCTCCAAATCGGTTAATAAATGATGGAGTTTTGAGGTAACAAACAAGTTAGTCGGTAAAAATAAGATATACGTCAAAATGAGAGAAAAACTACCTTCGTTATGGCCAACCGTTATCCTTATTGATATATATATTCCTTTTATATGGGAACATAAGATAATACAAGGAAATACTGCCTTCTACCTGCGCCACGTCACGTATCGTTTTACGTACGTACATTTATATTATGAAAGAATAAATATTTGTGTGAAAGACGATATGGCTGGAAAGAATGTTACTAGTGAGATGACGTCAGACAGAGAAGTATCGAAGAAGAAAATATGCTGCGCCGACCCCAAAAACAATTGGGATAAGCAGGATGATGATGATGAGGATAAGAAAGAACAAAATATTTTACATTATACTTCGTCTTGAAATCTTATTTGATTATAAATAAATAAATATTGGACATCACATACAATGCTCTGATCCCATTGTAAGTAGCTAAAGCACTTGTGTTATGGAAAATCAGAAGTAACGACGGTACCACAAACACCAGCAAGAGAACATAGAAAACCTAATTGTAATAATTATCGTACATATAAAAAGTCATTAAATAAAATTCGCTGTTTTTTTTTACGAGTATTCGAAATATTACCTCACAATTAGTCAAGTCACCAGATTTGCTAATAATTACTGTAACTGCCTGCAAGTGTCCCACTACTGGGCTAAGGCCTCCTCTGCCCTCGAGGAGCAGGTCTGCTGCAGCTTATTCTCCAGCTGCTCCAATGCTGATTGGTGTATTCAACAATTCAAATTCCATTGAAATTGAATAGAAATCTGATGATTTTTATAAAAGTTTGCTAAATTGTTTAAATGTACAATAATTTCTCCAATCGTGTATCGATTTCCCAAAAAAGCATTTTAACTATTTTTAAAATGCAATTAAAACTATGTTTGGGAAGAGAGATTTTCTAGAACTTCACTTTAAACTTATTCACATCAAATCATATGAGAAGCAGTGTAAAGAGAAAAAAACAAGTTTGAAATTAGATTGACCTCATTTGATTGGAACTGGTCTTGGATAATCTTTGGTATTAACTACGGATTCATGAAAATTCTTTGACATTGAATTGACATGATTTTATTGGTCTAAATTATGGATTTTGCAAAATCTTTCATGAATACTCCGCTCCTATTGGTCGTAAACGACATATAGCCAATAGTATTCCTCGAAAAATATGCTATATAACACAGATTTTTTTTTCGAATCGGTCCAGCAATTCCTGAGTTTAGCGCTTTCAACCAAACAAACAAACTCTTCCAGCTTTATAATATTAGTATAGATTGAATTCTGTTCAATACATTTAATATATCTTTCAAACGTTTAAAATATATTCTGTGTCAAAATACACATTATAACTTACCTTGGGAAATTACCTCTCCTTAGTGAAGACTAAATTCAGGGCTTACAGAGATTTAGTCATACATATTATATTGAAATGCTTTTAACACGTTTTGTTATACTTTAGGTATTAATAATTTATACTAATACTATAAATGCGAAAGTGACTCTGTCTGTTACCTCTTCACGTTTAAACTGGACTGATTTTAATGAAATTTCGTAAGGGGTATGTCGGAGATGGACTCATGCTTTCATCCCACGAGAATGTAAATGGGGGTGACTTGTGCGCAATAGGTAGTTTTATATAATTTCGCGCGGATCATGCCACAGGTTCAGCTAGTATAATAATATGACTTTAATAATATTGTATTTTTGGATATCGTTTTACTTAATACATTATACTTTATTTATTTTATACTTAATAACATTTTTTGAAATTAAATATAAACGTACTATATTCAAATAGCCTCATTACATAATTTAAAAGTAATGCTAGCAGCGGTTCGAAAAGTAGATTCTAGTAAAAAGAACCGGCGAGAAACTCACCGCTAACTTCTCTACATGGCTGACGCTGACTAAACGTTAATAGCCTCATCAAAGCAATTTACTTCTCACCTTTCCATGCGGTTATGTATACAGGAACTATTTGTAATTTTTATTGGGATATAGTTGAAGACTTAATGTTAGTAACTCTTATGTAAATAAATGTATCATTTCCATAATATAGATCTTTTCGATAAAACTAGAAATATAATAAATATTAAATAGATCTACAGTAGTCAACTCATAATAACTATTTTTATCTACTACAGATTAGAGCATACATACTAAATTTATATGACACCAGCTGTTCGTCCCGACTATGCTTGGCTATATTACAGATTCTGTCATGGGTGGTCTTTGTGAAACTTAAACCGTTTACACGCAACGAAAGCGAATTTTCTCGCGTATTTGCAACATTTTTCATTATTATATAACTCCTATTGGTTGTATCGTGATAGTATTTAGAATATAGTCCTCTTAAATAAATAGGCTATGGCACTGAAATAATTTTCATATCGGACCAGTATCTCCTGAAATTATCGCGTTCAACCAAACAAACTCTTTAGATTTATATATACAGCAATAGCTTAGATCAGTACAAACACAGATTGATATACAACTATTGGTATATCCAACAACTGTCTATTTTCAATTTTCGAACTATATTTTATTATCATAGCGAAAGGCATGTTCTTAAAAACAACCGACATAGTATTCTAATAACTATGCCATCAAACAGTGACTACAGTCGCCACGAACGTGTGGTCACCACGTGCAGTACAACGCTTTGTGTTCAGTTTGCAACAACCACAGATTCAATCCAGTCTCGCATGAGGATTAATTAACCGGAGAATAGACTTGTACTTGAAATACTAATCGATTATATTCAAAAGCTCGATATCACTTTGACATGAATACACCTGTCAGAGCTAGATCTAGTAAGCAAGGTTTTAGCTTATGAAATACCCATTCAACGGGGGATTATGTATTCGGATGCAAATTCAAATTTGGAATTATTAAATATACTATAGTCAAATGATATACTAACATTGAACACAACGCAGAAATTTATTGTCAAGTAATAGAAGGTAATAAGCGAAAGTTTTCTAATATATATATATTTTCATTTAATGGAAACGCGACAAAATACGGACATAATCTCACAAGAGAAATATTAGATTTAGAGTCAGATTAAGTAAGAAATAAATAAATAATTAGACAATTACAAACAAGGCTTACACTATGTATTGTATGTTTTAATCAATTCTGTAATAACAATAATTCAATTTAAGTTATTTTTGAATTGTGTCGATAATATTGATATTAAATAAGAGGGTACTTTGACTTTTCTGTTTATTATTGTGAGTCATGTGATTTGTAGTGAGGCTTATATAAGTGATAGAAGCTCGGTACATACGATTTTTACTTTTCACTTTGATCCTGGACCAGCAAGTTGCTGCTAACATTTAAGGTACGATATAATTTTGTGTTATAGTATAATTGTTATAGCTTGTTAAATTATTGATGAATATATGAATTGTGTTTTTTGCAATTATAAATATACAAAGTTAGTATAATTGTATTTAATTAACATTACTGTATTTTTGGATATTTAAAAAGAGTAACTACTGAGTTTCTTGCCGGTTCTTCTCGGTATAATCTACATTCCGAACCGGTAGTAGCTTTACTTTAAATAGTTGGTTAAATGACGATTCAAAAGTGCTTGTAAAAGCCTACTTGAATAAAGTATATTTTGATTTTGATAATGGGTAAATAAATATTTGTGTTTCATATATAATCTTTTATTGTCTTATAACCTTAAATATAATAAAATAATAAAGAAATAGAAATTATTCTTAAAATATCCCGACATAATGCATTGAGTCTCTATAAAAAATCTAACACGCGCGTTTTATCGTTCCATCCATTGGGCCATCTCGGCTCAGCTGACAATTAACCCCTAAAACGCGAGCGAAACCGTGGAAGTCATCTAGTAATTACATTATAAATATACGTCAAACACTTTTATTGATGTATGAGGAGTGCTGCTAGGTTAATTTTGGGAAAATATTCTGTTTGAAAGATCTATTTAAAATTGCATTATTTATTGACCCCTAGTTTTCGCACGCGGCTTGCATTGAGTAACATGCTCTGTCTTTTATTCAGTGGTTTGGTTACTTTCAAATTTATAATATTAGAATAGATTACAATCGTCAGTAATCCATTCGAAAGATAAATACAAAGTAAGAATTACAATCAATTTCCTTTTATAACACAAACATCAAGCATCTTTGATCGAGGTGCTTACTTTGTCTAATCCTTTATGAAGTCAAAATAAATAGCTCTTATTTAAGAATGATTTTCCAATTCACCAGAAACAAATTAAGTATAAATTAGTCAATGCTTATTGAAAGTTAAAAATCTACGAAACAATACGAGACGAAACGGCGATTTTTTTTTCATGTATACAAATATTGTTTTCATACAATAACAAAAAATACATTTTCCTTATTTGAAACAGATTGAAGGCGATCATCTCATTACCATGATATTCCATCAACGAAGAAGTAATTCGGCTTATAATATCCACGATTTTACAATTGATTATGTGTGAACGTTTTGGACTGGGATTCTCTTGTAAGATCGTAGGTAGATAATAAAAATTTAAGAAAAACCGTAAATACTTGATAGCTAATTATCTAATACGTGTTACTTGTTGGAAAGTAATAACTATGTAGTGTTTGAAACCATATAAATATAGTTTACATATAGTGGTTTTGATGTTTCGTTGAGCATAATAGTAAAATATGTTAATAAATATTGTTATCAGCGTTGCAGGACCATCGATAGTTTAACTATCGATAGTATTGACACGTGACAATACTATCGATAGACTATCGATAGAGGACTATCGATATGCAACACTAATTGCTATCAATACACTTTAGTACACTTGCTCTCTCATCCGCCAAAATTCTGCTTACAATTCATCTCATGCTCGGCGGTGAACGAAAATATCAGGTGTTGATGGAGGAAACCGACCAACCTGTATGAGGAAAAGTGGTGGAGTATACACCAAACATTCTCAAACGGGAGAGGAGATATTTGCCCAGCAGTGGGACATTAACAAGCTCTTACATTTACATTAACACTACCAAAAAATTTTGTTCAATAATTGAAATACAGAATAATGGAAGATATAATTAAACTCTAATTCACGATTCTTGATTTAGAGTATTTTCGTTCATTGAAAATATAAAACGAAATCTTGGTTGATTGCGTCAAAAAGGTGCGTAATTAAAAAAAAAAAAACGTTCTTCTCTAAGAATCGGGGTTCTATTCAAAAGAATGAAAAATCTACAAATTTAACGGAATAATACAATTACTAAACATTTCAATATTAATCGACGTTATGCAAAGAGTTTTATGTTTTATTTTTAAAAGTAAAATGATGTTCAGTACCGAATACAATAGACTAAAGAAACATAGACTAAAGATTCATTTATATCATTAAAGTAAAGTAAAGTAAAGTAAAGATTCATTTATATCAATTTCTTTTAAATAAAATATATTATCTATTTTAATTTATTTATGTCATCGTTCTGATTGATCCCGGTCCCGGCGGCCAATTTCAAGAGAGACTATCATTAGTGCACATTTGTATGAATACTCTATTCTATTACTCTTTGGACTGGAAAGAGTTCAGGCGCAAGATCATCATTTTGACGTGCACGGGAGAGTACACACTTCCGAACAAAAAATTTCGGGCTGTTACTAAGAATTATTCAATAATAAAACTTAGTAACTTTTTATTGGCCCGACCACGGATTTGAAACCAACAACGCAGTGAAAAGTAAAGTATAGTAATACCCAATATTAAAGAAAAAGCCCTGTCTGATTTAAAATATTATAAATAAAGGGTGTTAACATCACACTAGTAACCATTGGCGTAGGGCAATATCATTTAACGCTAATCCGTGCGAAGCAGCTACTATATTTAAATTATACTAGTCGAACCTGAGTCTTTGCCCGCATAGCATTCAAGTTGTGACGAAAATCCTCCTAAATTTGTCATCGAGCCATTTCAGAGTTTAATTATATTTGATAATAAATAAGTTTAGTTTTATTTGATATATAAATTATAGATACAATATTAGTTAAAATTTAAATTAAATTTGAATTGAGAATTGAGAGTTCTTCGCGTATGTACCGTGGGGCCTGACAAGCTCGTGCGTTCAAATAAGTTAAAAAAGTATATATTAGAAATTTAATACTTTGCAATAAAATATTATGTTAACTCAATCAATAGTTATTAACATAATAATAAATCAGAGTTATCTTTCTTTCCGATCAAAATTACTTGAGATCGTTAATGAGACATATTATAAACTTTTCATACGCCTTAAAATACACACTGAACAACATATTAAAAATAAAAAGATTCTAATACTCTTAAAAACTACAATTCCACAAACATCACAAAAATCCGTGGTATAGAGCGTACACCTTCCATCCATCACTTTCCATCAGGTGAGCCTCCTGCTCATTTGCCACCTACCACATAAAAAAAATATATTCTGCGCATACTTACTTGGTACACGGCAGCAAACATCTTTCTTACAGGTATTGCAGATAACATTTTCGTTAAAGCTTCAGAAGAAACGTTAGACTAGAAACTTAAATTTTGGGCTATCCTAAAAAAATTACATATATAGACATGTTTGACAAGTGCATATCTATTCATGACGCTACGTGAAGCGGCGTGGGCGTCGCATGCGGGGGAAGAGAGCTATTGGCAATTTTTACAAGTGCTAGGCCTTTCAGGCACCCACGCCGGTTGTTAAAGGTTAAGAAGAAGTTATGATAAAAATAATGACTGCAAAAGAAAGTTCAATCCCACTTTACATACTTCTCATTTTTCGAAGATACGTCCAGATTTTTCGCTGTTCGACTAAATATTTGACATAAAATCCATTATTTTATCTTTTTGAGAGTAAATTGTTTGTAAATTGTACACATTTTTTATTTTTCATGGAAAGTAAACTATTGAGATCGTCGAAAATAATTAAACTCTGAACTGGTAATAACTTTCGACTAAATTTAATCTTGTATAATTAAAATTTATTGTTATAACCTGTAAGCGCCTACTTGAATCAATCCTAACAATTGTTAATAATAATATCCGTGAATGTTTTGAAAATAATCACAACGGAATCGTAAAAATATAGAACCTCTCAAAAATATTTTCGGAAAGATCGTTTTAAATATAAATGTAATGTTTTCTTCGAATAAAACGCTAGAGATTTAGTCGAATAAAATTGAATAAAACATTAAAAAATCCTTTGATTCACGAAGCAAAAGATATGGGAAGAGACCTATTTATTTTTTCTGTTTATTTGTTCGAAAACGTTTTAGAAGTTCTTCAAACATGAGACGCTGGATAAATATTTATTAAGTTTATTTTTTTAGATACCAACCAAGTGATACATTATTCAGACACAAAAAAAATATTTAGATGCTAATCTAATTTTGTCTCAACATCTTATAATTCGATTTTTTTAAATTAAGCAATTTTCCTGATTCATGTTCCTATTCGTCTTAGATAAATGTTAACGAGACAATGAAATTATAAAGTATATCGTTGGCATGTTATTGAGCGTTGCGTTTTAAACCAATGTTGGCTCTATTAGACCAACGTTGGTTGGTCTTTTTTAATATATATTTGTATCTTCGCACGTGTTGTCCATGCCTCTGTGTATCTTGTCTTTAATTTGTACTAAGTTGCTTCCCTAACTAAATAATTATTAATTGATAAAAATATGACATTTATATGCAAATTTAATATTGCATTTGGTGTCGAAGAGTCCAGACGATTTCTCCATTCACTTATAATCCTGTAGATTCTGAGGTCAAAAGCCCAGGTCGAGCCAATAACAGTTATTGGATTTTTCTGTCATGAGTAACAGGCGGAGTTAAAACATTAGCATTGCTTCTACACCAATATAAACGCATATTGGAGCAACAAAACAAATGAATCTTAGTAATAATTTTCTTTTTATTTAATTAGTAATCTTAGTAAAGGTTTTCAATATTATCTTTCCTATAAAAACGTATGAAATTTAAGGTGACGTTAATTTGATTAGTTAGGAGTTTATACACGCGGAGAATAACTCACGAGTGGGTAGTACGTACTACCCACTCGTAAGCTATGCCCGAAAATGATCATCATATTGATGTGTCTCGGCTTTAAGGACTTCATGTTATTCACGAGTTTTATATCTATTTGTAGTTTTGCATTAAATATCTATGGGTTTTGCTAAAAAAAAACATTAATATTGGTTATGTCTCCATCAAGTCTTTATTTTTCATCCATCTTCTTGAAAATAATAAAAAACAATACTTATGTAATCCTAAAACATATTTTTATAATGATAATACCATAGCTTACCGCTAAAACCAATTTACCTTTAACCAAATGTAGTTTGCCATTAGCTGTAAGATCTTAGCCAAAATGAATTGGCTTTCGATTGCTACTCATTAACTTTACAATATGTTGGTTAAACTTCGCTACTACTTCTACCAAATATAATCTTAAAATAATAATGAAATAAAGAGGCATAACAAAAAATATATTATAAAATGCATTTTGATACAGATATTAAAAATAAAACAACTTTAATTTAAGAAGGTATATGGTAATAATAATAACAATTAATTTAATAACGCAGAAACAAATTAACCTTTTATCTTTGTAAATGAAAACATTACCAGCGTCAAAACTTCATGAATTAATATTTTAGAACGAAACATTAATTTTTGAACCAACTCCTTTATGCTCTCTAGAATTTTCGCAGAAATAAGCTTTTATGTTGGGGATTTTTTTTATTCTTACCTCATATTATATCTTATCTGTCAACTCAGCAACTTCATTCAACCCCAATTGTCCTCCATGGGAATCGATTGGAGAAACCTCGAGAACTTGGAGGATCCTCGAGAAACCTTCGTTAACGACCAACAAGACAATGTTTGTAGGCAACCGAAAAATAGAGATTGTTTGCGAGGCAGTAATACAAATACAGTCAAAATTAAACACTGAAAATACAAACGAATCTCTGTAATTAATGAATTTTGTAATATTAATTTGATATATCCGCGTCATAATTGCTCGGAAAATTTTGCCAGAACCATCGTAAAACACCTGACGGAGAACAGTGGGAATTATAGTCTCATCAATGGAAAATTGGAATCCAGCCAGTCCGATTAACATATTTCATTGTAAATGATTCAATTGTATGATTTTACATAATTTAAAATTGAAATATTATTGTTTGTAACCAAATAATCACTGAATCGAAATTTGATCTAATTGACTGTATGTATGATGCACAAAAAAATAAATGTTTTCATGTTTCATGGGTATGTGTGTGTTCGCCTTTTTTATTCGCCATGTCACCAATTTCTCTATAACTTAACATATTAAGCCGATTTATTAAAACATCTCTAATATTGTGATTGGATAGTTTGTTTCTTGTTTTGGTCAATAAATTTACTGTAAAATCGAGGTGCGTTAGTTTCGAGTTGCCTTTGCGAAAAGGTGCTCTCGGGTGCTTCTATAAATTCTAAAAGGTGTTCAATATATTCCTCTTTACATAATTGACATTATAAATGCGAAAATAATTTTCTTTTTTTCGTTTGCAAATCTTAGCTATTCAAACGATCATCATGAAATTTTGCACACACCGTCAGAGGTACAGCGACCTCACTTAACTGCCTTCCTTCCTCCCATATATAGTCCAGTAAAAAAAGAAAAAATAAAGACCGAACTTCGGAAAAATTAGGGGAAAGCTGGAGTTTTGGATGAACCTTCCTTTTGTGGTTCTAAACAAAAATCCCCATTGATCCATGTGCCGCTAGGAGAGGTATCCCGGGTCAAAGTGTTTGTCGCGACCTTTTAATATTATTATTATATAAAACGCTTTGTTTTCCGAGAAAAAGTAATACATATTTTTTTACTGGAAATTTTAAGAGCTACAAATTTAATAACCACATTTATTGCCATAATTATGACCGCTCACGAGACAATCGTGAAAAACTGTTTGTCGCGACCTTTGACCCTGGATGACTTTCCTAGTGGCACATGTATCAATCGGGAGTTTTGGGTTTTTGTTCTTTCTTCATTTATTCTTTCTATATTTATTCACTGGACTAATACGCGTTCGAAGCCGCAAGCAGAAACTAGTAGTGATATATATGTAAATTGAAAAGTATTACACTATCGTATACTCCGGTATATATTAGGTATTATGCCACACAGGCGTCATATCATGTTAAAGAAACATTAGTGCCGATTATATTAAAGAAAAAAAAAAAAAACGAACAACAATTTGAAATTAAGAGTTTCAAAAGTGCTGAAGTTTAAATTTTACTTGTCTATTTTTAAACCAGACTAGACTTTTAACTTTGCGAGTCAGTTTCGTAATGCAAAGGGCGTTGGTTAAGCTGACAAGGCAGAATCTTATCAAATTATTTCCATTCAGAGCACATCATTATGGATGCTGCTGGTATTTTTGATAAGCGTGGGCACATTTAGCATTTCACACTTATATTTTAAAAATCGTTTTGGCATATCTTATTTTTTACTATTCCGATTTGAATGAAAATTAAACATAATATTAAATAGTTACAGAAGTCGTACATAACTTAAACGGTAGACGACCATATTATCTTGGAGAGCACAATATGGACACTCATCAGGAGGCCAGAGTGATCTCGCTTTGCCAAATCACAAGCGGAACACGGCACGGGACGCACATATACAATCCCATAACTTCTCCGATTATCTATCTATAATGACTTTAGCGAGGCTTTTGAGTAAGACTACCACCTGCCCCAGTTTCCCCTTCACAGATCCCGGATATCTTTGGTGGTGGTAGGTTTTTGCAAGCCCATATTGCCATAAGTCCTACTGCCAAAGAGCAATAAATAAATAATTAGTGTTGTTGTATTCCGGTTTGAAACCTGAGTTAGTCAGTGTAAAAACAGGCACATTGAATCGTAATCCTCAAGGTTGCTGTTAGAATTAACTTACAGCATTTATGTAAGGGACAGTTTCTTTCTTACCTTGAACTCTTACTATCAAGTAGTCCTTTTATCAGTGTGTCTTTATATTCATTACCAAAAAAAATGTCAAAAACGTAAGTATTTCCCTGAAAGAACCGATGAAACCATTTCAAAAATTTGTCGAAAAATTGTTTTTCACAAATCAGATCTCATAAGATTTTCTCAGCTTTTCGAATCTCATCAATCTGAAAAAGATATTATTTTCTATGCATTAAGTAATGAAACATCTTCATTACAGTAAAGTATGTTTAATAACAATTAAAAATCTGCCATCTGTAGTTGAAGATGAATTTTCCTTGCAGATGTGATTTATTATTGATAGCAAGATTATCTGCTGAGCCTAGTTTGTTACAGAGGAAATAAACTGATTAATATTAATTTAAGGATTATGTAATTCGTTCTATGTTCGGATGAATTAAAAAAATTATTAAGCATCCGATCATCGGACGGTTAACCATTCGTTGGACGAATCTAATCGTCTGATATTCGGTTGAATAAAAAATAAATTCATAGTCCGATTACAATGTTAATATTATTAGCTAACGTAACCTCTTTTTCCTGTGCTCCATTCTTTTTATTTCTATTTAATCGGTTTTTATTTACGCATTTATTGTAGCTAAATAAACGAATAATTTCAACTTATAATTATATTTTTTTATTTTTTCAATACTTTTGTATCTGTGGAGTTTATCTTTAAGTAATTGTTATACTGCACAAATTATTAAAATTTATATCATATATATGAATATAAATAATTTATTGTGAATCTAAAGTTATAAAATAATAAATTATAGGGATATATTTGTCGTCGAGATCTCGCAAATTATTTTGTAGAAAATCAACAAATTATATCGGACACGTATCACGTAAATTGAAAGAGCCGGGTTTAGTTAAAATTGATGCATTGTCAAATTGACGCTAATTAAATCACAATGACAAATTAAAATCAAATAAATCAAAAAAAAAAATTATACATTTTTAGGCCGAAACATTTCCTTAAATATTGCAAAATATCATAAAACCTTTAATATTATGATGATAAAATTACTTGGAAGATCTTATTAATTACGAGGTAATCGCTTGACTCGGTACGTGTGATTAAATGTTCGCGACGAATTTAATTTTAGTAAATTTTTTTTATGGATTCGACGAAACTCTGATTTTTTTTCTTGTAATTAAATACATTTATCGAAGTACCAACGTTCTTATAAATCCTGATAAAAGTATTTATAACAGGATATACTTATCCAAATTTATAATTTATTACTAATTATTATAAAGAGGTAATTTGCTTGTTTGTATAATTCCCGGAACTAATGATACAATTCTCAATTTGTCTGGTAGTTAAATTATTCCTAAGTATATAGTATACATATAAATTATATTAATATCATAATATTTTCTTTATTCTTTTTTCTCGTGCAATATATTGTGTTGGTCAGATCGCACGTTTTCATATATACTTTTAAATTTTATATTATTTATACGAATATTATAAAAGCGAAAGTAATCCTGTCTGTCTGTTGCTCTTACACGACCATAGAAACATAGAAAAGGGCTACGTTTTTATGTCTGACTAGTCGTCAGGTAAACTTAAATCGCGAGCGAAACCGCGGCCAACGCTCTTATGTCTTTAGCAAACCTAGCATACACATTGTCAAAGATACAAAATAGGACACGGGGTACTAACACCTCATCTCCCCCCCACAGGCACCGCAGGAAGCAACAAGTTTATATACGTATATAATATTAACCAGTTTCCTGCAAAAGTTTTTGTTGAAGTAGCTTTTTAGCATAATCCTGTTGTAACATCTAAAGATAAAAATGGCTAAACTACTCACTACACAAGATAATTTCATTCCTAAAAATTAACGATTTTCGTATACTTAGTATTGTTGATTTATTCTACATTATATTTAATTGAATGAGGACCATGTTGTGAGAAACGTTTTGAAAATGGATGTGGATGGATATAGAGGTAGGAGACGACCCAAGAAACGATGGATGGATTGTGTGAAAGACGATATGGTTAGAAAGAATGTTACTTGTGAGATAACGTCCGACAGAGAAGTATGGAAGAAGAAGACATGCTGCGCCGACCCCAAGTAAAATTGGGATAAGGGCAGGAGGATGATGATGATTTAACTTGATACATAAATTTAACCTAATTATATACATTCATAATATATGTATATCTATATATTTATCACTGTAGATTTATTATAAACATACTATTATGTCATTGGAATTTATTTATATATTATGTTTATGTATACCCATATATTTATTTTATTTATAGAGGTAGGGGACGACCAAAGAAACGATGGATGGATTGTGTGAAAGACGATATGGTCAGAAATAATGTTACTTGTGAGATGACGTCCGACAGGGAAGTATGGAAGAAGAAGACATGCGCCGACCCCAAGTAAAATTGGGATAAGGGCAGGAGGATGATGATGATGAATACCAAAATAGTCTTACCAAAAGATATCACGAGCCGGTCTGTCCCCCGAGCATCGATACAACTGTAGACGATTTTAAAACGCACGACATAGTTTGATTTATATCAAGACTCTGAGCTATTCGTAAGTGAATGAAAACTTGTGAATTCAGTATTCAATTACAGTCCTCCTTCCTGCAGCACTAAAGCAATTTATTAAAACTTCAAGTTGATTTTCTTTGAAGTCAATTTGATTTGTCAATCACGCTATACCAAATATATAGTTTTTTTTTTATTCTTAAATTTTATTAAGCCGGACCATTAGTGGGTTAAATAACCGGCTTGGCCCGATAAAATTATCGGCTTTTTGTATCGAAGAAAAACATCGAGGGCTGCGTGCAACCATGAATAAATATCACTCAAGTAGCATATATTCTACCGCCCATCAGCAACACTTAGTTCGGTGAAGTTTTGAAGGGCAAGTGAGCCAGTGTACACGGACATAACATCTCAGTTCCCAAGATTACCAATAGTACCAATATCTAAAGATAGTGTTGACTTATTATCAGGTTGCGTATATACTACTTTCTAAAAATCTATTCTTGGGGCTATTTCTACTAAAAAAAGTCACTTTATCGCAATCGAATGGAAACGTTATCGTTGACGTTTTGGCGTTTTTCGGATCGGAATAACGTTTCAATCAGAATAAAATTGGGAACAAATCCTAACCGTTATGAATTAGTAGAATTACCCTGCGCAGTTAGATAATCTCCTTTGAAAATTTTGATATCCTTCTATATCGTCATTGTTCTCTGTTAACCAAATTAAATTATTAAACCCAAATTTTCCGTATTGTTTGTATTGCAAAGCTCAATGTAAGGTAAAAGTATCCGATATAAAACGGTAATATATAGTGTGTGCACTGTTTTATCAGCGATAAATCCACAGTGACATAAATCATATTTACAAAACAAATATGATATAGTTATCCAAAATATTATGTGTTCAATTAATTTGCTCGAACGCGCTATGAATTTTTTTCAACAAATATAATATTTTTGGCATATTTATGTAATATTGATAAATAAATGAAAAGTTCAATAATTAAATGTTTTAGTTCTTTTTAATAATAAATAAAATTGTTTTGAACATTTTTCCTTTTCAGTATTATGGTTCATAGCATCTGTTTAAATGGTTCACAATATCGATTCAACCCCATATCACAGTTGTTACTATGGGATCAACCGCCATTTTGCGACTATCGCAATATTGGATTTAAAACAACGTAAATTAGTTAATCTTGCATTGTCACGAAAATCAAACGTGCTCACAAAATTTCGCTCAATTGAACACCGAGTTTTGGGTCAAATATTTGCGAGATTTGATTATACACACCGTGAAAGGTAAAATTAAAATAATTGTAAAAGCCTTTAAAAATATTAGTATGTATATAAAAGACGATGACAACGTTTGATTTATGAAATGACTGATATTTATACATACTTATATTTACATAATTCACATTACTTTTGTCTAAATATAAAAGTGTTTATGTATAATCCATTCCAACCACAAGAGGACAAACCAAGATAGCAATATTTAACAAAGAACTGACGCGTTTCATTGATCGATACCATAAATTATCTATGATAATTATTATGAATTTGCGAAGCTGTGTCGTTTTGAAAAATATACCTGAGGTATTAGCGAACCGAATGGCTGACGTAAATCCAAATTGTGTTTACCTTCATTTCTTCTTCGATTGGAATAGACTATACATAAAGACATAATCGTATATAGTAAATAAATCATAAGGTTCCATCAGAACATGTATTTTTAGTTCTTTTTTTAAATACAAAACACATAAAAATGTACAATCTAAAAGGTTTTCTTTTACAATTTCGGAGGAACATACAGTACAGGAAATACGAAGGTGAAAATTTCAAAGGCGTCGCTTTGATCAAAGGAAAAAATCTAGGTTAGAATTCTGAGATGTGTCGTTTTATTTTAGGGCGTAAATGCAAAACATTATTCAGACACTTTTATTAATTCGATTATGTAATAGTCATTTCACAGGGTTCAATTTTAGATCAACATTAATTTATTGACTCCATTAATCAAAACTTTTATCGAATCGATATTTGACGCTTTAATTTGAATAAAATATGTGAAAAACGTGAAACTCATGACCCTGTGAAATGGTCGTTACCATTTTCCCATTGAAGGTGTCGATCGTGTACTGTGATTGTCCATTGAATGATTTTTTGCAACTATTTTCGCATTTATGATATCATATTTCTAATTTTATGTCACATTGAAAGGTCTCGTAACAATGGACGTCACGAGGGATGATCATGTGAACTCTGTATATAAATATAAGAAAAACTGTCGGCCATCGTTTCTTATAATATATGTATACACTCAACCTAAATATGTACTAAAACCTTCTCCGAAACGCGCTGCGTCATCGGGTAAAATATATATGAATATTTAATTTAACAGTTCTTTCACTTCAACACAAAAAAATAATATTTATTAAAATTGATATATGGGGTCTTGCAATAAATTATACAAAAAAGATAAACAAAAACCGTTTATAGTTGACAGATAAAATAAAAAAACCGCAAGGTAATAAACGGCAATTTTATAAAATAATATACAACGTATCATGGAATAATTTCAAATAAAAAACAATAGACAATCAAAAAAAGAGAGAGTTGTCTTGGGACTGCCGGTTGGAAGCAAGTTGTTTTCGATATATATTATGTTTTAAATAACATACACAGTAAAATAGATTAACGTTTGAAAGTAACTAAATGATTATAAACAAAATTATTATTAAAAAATACCCTATGAATTGATACCAGCTCCTATCTCCCCTACTATGGGGTGTGGCGGTTTGTGTGATACAGGCAAAGTTTATAAATATCGCTTAGGTAAAACCGGAGATTCAGCTAAATTTACATAAAACCGTATATAAACAGAAAGCTAAAGAGAAGAAAATTTAGCCTGGAAAGGTTTTCCTTACGTGACGATTTCTACCAGTTCACTCTACTGTAAACCGCGTAAGAAAACTTCGTTCCAAAGCGAAGACGACAAAGATTTAATATAACTTGGCACAGAAATAGATAGAGGAACGTATTTACGTACACGTCTTATTCATAATAAAACTCCAGCTTAGATAAATCCGAGACACTTTCGAAGTACTCGTGGCTGCACACAAGCGTAACAAGATGAGATTAGCTTAATCCAACAACAATGATACTGACAATATTGGCCTTACCTACTGTAAGACAGCAACGGCCTAAAGTCAGCATGAAATAAAACTCTTATTGTAAACGTAACCAATAGTAGAGCATCTTTAGAAAATGACTAAGTACAATTAAGTAAATACTTTTGAAAGTTCAGTAAAATCCTCGTTTATAGTTGTACTTGACTAAAGTATTTACTTGTAGCGATTCCATAAACTACTCGTAAAATTTCAAAGTTTAAAAGTTAAAATTTTACTAGAATAAAAGAAAAGAATCTACTTCAATAGCATACCACAATTATAGCAACAATCGTGTTTCAGTTAAATCGATTGATTCAATCCATTTTCTGTCTCCGAAACTCATTATCAGATCTGTACTAAATTTAAACGGGACTATCACGGGATAAACCTATTACGAACAAAAAGATTTTTTTCAATTGTATATGTATGGCGGAGTTATACTAGCAACCCATCCCGTCTTCGCACGGATGCAATTTATTAATAAATAAAATGATATGATGTTAATATAATATAATATTATAGCACTCAGGAATAAAGAAGCTTACTACAAGTCATTAAAAAAAAAATACAATAAGAACCTGAAATTATCTCGCGGCTGGGCTAAGGCCTCCTTTCTATTTGCGGAAAAGATTTGGAGCTTACTCGGTGGAATAGCCGCGTTGAAACAGCGTCATCACGTTAGTGACACATGAGGTTGAATTTCTTCCAAATTAGACACGTACAGATTTGAAATTGGATCTTTGTTTCCGGAGATCAACCCCTGACATATATAAAACAAACAATTTTGTAACATTATATCTTTTATAATATTAATATTAGATTATTATTATTGTCTGAAGTTACGGAGTACTATTTCAAATACAGAGTAAACGAAATGTCTATAACGTTATAAAAAATATGCTCGCATCATCCACGTGAATGAGTTTTCAATAAATATTAGGTCGCCATCTTTTTATATTTTATTGCTTTGAAGGCAAAATCATTCTCAGATAAATATAGATCTCAAGTACGATTCATGTACAGCCTATCAATATTTAATAAATTATTCGTATTGAATGAACGAGGACTCGTGTGTTAATCGATAGTATTGTTATTTAAATTTGTGAATTTGATATGAAATCAAGTGTTATGAACACCATTTACGAAGCTACGCTCGAATGTTCGAATATGTTATGTACATATATTTTCAGTAGAGTCAAATCCGGGCAAGGTTCACACCATCATAACGAGTCATATAAATATTGACTCCATTCTTGTATATTAAGCATCAAATTGTTTTTTTTTTTTTTTTTAGTCTTATACTGACCAACTGATAGTTTGGTGAATGGACTCACGGAAAATCCGATGTTTCTCAGCATGAAGAAAATACAATTTGACTTTTTTAATCTCACATATATATAATATATTTATGAAGATATATATGTATGTTATATATTAAATCTAAGCAGTCAATTAGATATCTCAAAGGAATCCCCAAAAGACCCGTCCGCAAATCTCGTATCAAATCGAATTATATGAGAATTACGGGCTTATATCGTATTTACTGGCATTTATATTGTATGACGTTATATTGATATCCATTATGATATACATTAATATATCAATCATATATGAAAAGTAATATTGTTATTACTATTCAATGAAATCATAGAACTGTAAACCAATATTATAATATTTTCGAAATCAATATTGGTTCTTGCTTTCAGAATATTTATTTCGGTTTTTATATGTATTATTATATGTATGGCCTCCACTCCCTTTAAGGAGACGATTTGAAGCTTTTTCCACCACGCTGCTCCAATGCAGGAAATTACACAAATGCAGGTTTCTTCAGGATATTTTCCTTTTATTTAATTTATCAATGCTTGCACTGTCAAACAGAAAAAGTTTGTGCTGCTGTTTGAAAGATGACTGAGCCAGTTTAATTAGACAAGATTTAAGATCACAAATTTGCACACACACACAAACACATTGACGGTATATATTTATACATATGTACTATTATATTAAACACGTTAATGGCTAAAAATTAATAGTTTTCTTAAATGTACAATCAGTAATCCAGCATATAGTAAATGCTGTAATTATTGGTTGTTTTGACAGGACACCGGAAGCCGGATATTCGTCAATTTCCTTCTCAGTACTGATATCACTCCTCGCTTTGATATCTTCGTCAGGATAATGCAATACATCTTCGGTCTCCTTATATATGTTTACCCGCAGTCACCCGCATCTTACTTTTGATTCAATTATTAAAGCCTTAGTTAATCATGAAATACTAATAAAAACAAAAAAATGTTTCTATATAAAAGGATTCATATCAAACGAATTAATATCTGAGCTGATAGATTTCCGCCGAACAAAATTAATAACTAACTTATTAAAAAAATAATTACACTCTTTTATGATATAGGTAGGTGGTCGAGCAAATGTAAGTGGTCACCACCGCCCATACACAATGGTACTGTAAGAAATATTAACCAATCCTTAAATCGCCAGTGCTCCAACCATATTGAGAACTAAGGTGTTATGTCCCTTGTGCTTGTAGTTACACTGGCTTAGTCATCCTTCAATCCTGAACACGACGGTACTTGGTATTGCTGTTTCGTGGTAGAATATCTGATGAGTAGATAGCTCTACCGCCAAGTGCAAAACCTGTCAACATTATTTAAAAAATCACAAAAATCGTACATTTCATTCGTCCCAGGTGCGATCCTATTACACCGTAAAGCGTAAACACAAATTCTAATTTGCCTTAAAAGCTACATTGTCTAAGGCAATAAAGTGTCCATGAACTGACCTGTATATTTGCAACCATTAAAATGCCAGTTTTAATAGATTAGTCTGGTATTTTATGGCTCGAAAGTTGAGTTAATAGATTTGTGGACATTTCACAAGCAAAATGTGATTTAGTGTTTATAAAATTGTTGGGACTTAATATCTTAGTACCCATGATTGTGATGATTGGCGGTGCATTGGCGATGAAGGGTTTTTAAAATTTCTAATGGCATTAATGTATAGTGGCAATAACCAACAGGTGGCCCATTTGGCGCTCACCAAGCACTGACATAAAAAAAAATGCAAAGAAATGCTTTCATCAAAATCAAATCAACGTTAGCTCGAAAAATGGGTCAAGGAAATGGGATTAAATATATTCCTTTCTTCACTTTTCACCGAGTTTTTACAGAATTATCATAAGAAGTTCCTATTTCTTTAAAACTTTATTTAACATCAGTCAAAAATGCTTTGAAATTGAATCAAAGTGATATAATCGCTTAAAATTGTATCTTTCAGATAAATTTAATATAGAACTTTCAGAGAGGACAAAACCAGGATTAAACATATGTTACATTTACAAAATTAACAGGCTTGTGAAAGCAGTTCTCAACAATTAAAATTGAATTAATTGTAAAGCTATGGCCTCCTCACTAAAATGTAGAGTCCCTCGAGAGGAATTAGAAAGGAACTGTCAATTTTCGCCGTATACCTCCTATATAATAACTAGTAAAACCCTTTATACTGGTCCAGTTGTGCATACGTAACATTTGTCATGAGAATCGGTTGAACGACAGAGCTGTTCAAGATGCGCTGCGGCTCCATCTAGTGGCGAGTTGTAATATATTGTATTTTTGATGAAACATTTTATTCCATATCTATAGCACATGTATGTGTCAATGTTCTTGTTTATCTGTTTGTTCTTCGGTCAAGCGTGAGTCTATTATATGTTTTAATAATGTCTTATGTTTCGTACTTAATATATACATTTGCAGAACTAAAATTATGAATAAGAATCAAGTCTTCGCGATAAAACTTACAAAATAAAAAAATAGTATGTTAAAGTAAACACAAATAAAAGTAAACATATACATATATATTTTTTTCTTTTGTGCTATTTGTCAAATAATGATTGTAATACAAGATCTTATACTACAAACTTAAAGACTTTATTTAAAATAAAAGATTCTACTCTCATTTTAATCATTCGTAAAATTCTATTTCATTAAGAACAACATTATCCGTACCATAACAATATAATTTAATTACTTGACAAAACAATTAACACTATTTGCCACGAAATCCCCAAAACTCAATTTAACTAGTTACATAAACAAATATTTGCCAAACCCACTTCAAGTCAATCACATTAAAAACAATTATTGAATCTGTTGTCCATGATTAATAATTACAAATTTTACTACACTGAATTTATTCCATCATTTCAGGTACATAATCAGCCTGTAAATTTCCCACTGCTGGGCTAAGGCCTCCTCTCCCGTTGAGGAGAAGGTATGGAGCATATTCCACCACGCTGCTCCAATGCGGGTTAGTGGAATACACATGTGGCAGAATTTCGTTGAAATTAGACACATGCAGGTTTCCTCACGATGTTTTCCTTCACCGCCGAGCACGAGATGAATTATAAACAAATTAAGCACATGTAAATTCAGTGGTGCCTGCCTGGGTTTGAACCCGAAATCATCGGTTAAGATGCACGCGTTCTAACCACTGGGCCATCTCGGCTCCCATTTCAGGTAGTCCATGCATATCCACCAAGCTGCAATGGAGCAGCCTGGTGAAACTCCCTCGTATCGCAAATTGGCCTCGAAATCATTAGATGACTTATAACGCCGCGTCAAGGGAAATCAATTCTTCTTTATTTCCCTAAGGCACAATTAATGTTCTCCGAAACTTTTATAGTAGGTTAACGGCAATATTTATCACGAAATTAAAGTAATCCAATTGGCGACATTTTCAAAGCATCATTCGCCTTATTCATTCTCAATAATGTTTCAAACGACACCTTAAATATAGTTCGCAAATATGTCATAATTTAATATTTATTGTATGATGTAAATTTTCTCAATAATCACGCAATTTTGTCTCTATGATCCTGTATGTTGTCGATACAATATTTGAAGAGTGCCTACTGCCTGTGACGAGTATAAATATTCTGTAAGACACATCGCAGATCGTGAAATATCAAAACGTGATATGCGACATCGACTGTAACATTTATTATTAAAGCTTTCAAAGGCTATAAGCATCAAAATAGCGTATCACGTAGTTCTTGATACATTCTACAAGTGAGATACGTAAACTACATAATGTTCCTATAATATTAATTTGATTTTATAAGCTGTTTTTTTATTTGTGATATAAGCCTCATTAACTTCATTAATATCAAATATGGAAAGGATTCGCTATATATGATGTGTTCAATGGCAGAGACAATGAAATAAATTAACAACCTTTTCAACAAACTCAAACTCAAACTCAAATTCCTTTATTCAATATAGAAGCATTACACTTACTTATTGATAGTGAAATTAAACACTACCACCGGTTCGGAAAAGGAAACACCCTGACCCGAGAAGAACCGGCGAAAGATACTCAGCGGGTGTTTTTTTTTTGTCAAACTATTGAAATACATATATTGAATATGAATAGAAATTGCCAGGAGGCGATCGTTTCTTTCCCAAGGTATCAATCATAAACTCACTAATTGTATAGTAACCTTTCGCACACAGGCGTTCCTTAACAATTTTTATAAATCTGGCAACAGAAGCATTTTGAACGCTTTCTGGGATCTGGGAACAACAATGAGAACATTAAAATGACGATAAACAAAATTGTTATTAAAAATCCCGTGTGATTTGAAATGGTTTTATCTACCCAGGTATTAAAATGTTGCCTAAAAAACGTGAGTGACTTGCATGAAGGCATATTTGCGAAAAAGTTTTGAGACATATAATATGTACGCCAGATCCCTGTGGAGTTGTTTTGCGAATAAACCTTCATAGCTTCCCGCTCCAGTCCTAAAAGCATAAAAGTTCTTTTTTCAGCAGTGGATTATTTAAGGATGTTTTTTTTTCAAAACTTTATATGACTAATTTGAATATATATTTTTTAACTAGATTATCCCTAAACAATTACATCATTCAAAATACTTCTGGACTCCGGGCTGATACTGAAAATTTCTCGATAAACAAAATAACTGCCATGCAGGAATGCATTTGCATATAAAAAAAGCATAAAGCAGCTGACAATACTATATTCTACTAAAATTAATTATTCGTCGAGCACAGATTAAATATACAATAATTTTCTATATACGGGTATATTCAATTATGATGATGTTATTATTCGAACATCGAAGTTGTCACGGAAACCTTTTGATTTAAGGACTATTTGCGTACGGATTTTTAGCCGTCTGCCTATAAATATTATAACGGTGTAATCTTAGATAGATTATATTATGTATATTTAGATAGAACTTCGCACTGCAAAAGAACTAAAACTAATTAGGCAACTTCATTGTCTTAGTGTGCGTGAAAGCTACTCTTGACACTCAGCAAAAGTCATACTACTGTACCAGTGTGCGTGTACGTAGTGGTACCCTGTTGAATACTATATTTTTCGTTGCATTTTCGGTATTGACGGTCTATCTAGACATTTAAATAATCAAACATCGAATGTCTTATTAGTGAGTGGTACCTTCCCAGACGGGCAAAGCCCTGCCACCAAGTAAATTGTATAAAGATCAGAAAAATTGTTATTTATTAATTTATATTTAAATTTTGCTAAATATATATTTATTAAATTAAAATAATGTAGCTGAGATAGCCTGTTGGTTAGAATAACCAAATTCTGAAGCAAAAATTGCGGATTAAAACTCGGCCGAGTATCACTGAGTTTTCATGTATTTAATATGTATCTATAATTCATCTGTACGGACGACCGATAAATGAATCGATTATGTTTTAAATAAATACTTCTATAACAAATATAAGGGTAGGAATATATTGATCGTGTGCGAAATTATATCTAAGAAATTACATAAAATATGAAGTTACGCGCACATCAAATTGCTGCTTTTACGCATAAATGAATTACGTCTTTACATAAAGTGCTTTCTGTACATCATTTCAAGGTGTAATATATAAAATATTGCGAACCATTTTCTGATTACCATATATGTATAATATAATTAATTAATAATCGTGTTAAAGGAAGCCAGGTAATAAATTCAACGTGTAAATTGTCCCTCGATATGGAGAGGTAGTTAGAGAAGATGGTGGTTGAGCAGTTAGGTTAGGTATAGTGCTAGTTATCCGTTGCCTGGAGAACCCGCCAGCGAGTTCGCGGACAAATACGGAAGCGTACCCGTAAACTCGTCATTTGGGGATAGTAGGTACACCGTGGTGGTTTTAGTCGGTAAGAGTATGAGATAGCCCTCTATCATCTCCGTGCTGGGGGATATTCAAAATGAAAATCAAAATATATATTATTCAAGTAGGCTTTTACAAGCACTTTTGAATTGTCATTTAACAAACTATATTAAGTAAAGCTACCATTCATTCATAAGGATTTTCAGGAAAAACGTCAATGCTATTTTCCTGGAAATCCTTATATATCGTAGAGCAAATGAACTAAATAACAACGACTTCAACAGCATATAGCACTTTTATAGTAGCAATATTCAAGACTTTCGTTATCAGCCTCCAAACCCCATCAACAAACTAAAAAAAAATTAAATGTAACCTCTTTCAATGAACCTATTTCGATTAAAAAAAAACTATATATTTCAGAAGTTGTGTCCAAATATACATAAAGAAATATAAACATTCAAATTGAGAAGGTTTATTAATGATAAATGTGCAAAGATAAATCATTTCAGTACATTTTTCTCTCCAACTTGTCAACAGATCTCCTTTTTCTATTATTTTATAATTTTGCAAACAAAGTTTTATTTTTATTTTTATAATGTTATTTTCGTTTGGTTCTATCTTATCCCATCAAAAACATACATGTAAAAATGAGAGCCAAGTCCAATATTATGATATATACCTTGGATGTTGACTTTAATGACAAAAGAAGTGAGATCTAAATGGATGCCAAGTTCAATGGTCCTTCCTGAAATTTATTTATAACTACATAAAATATAATTTCTTCTTATAACTTAGGATAATATATTGTTGCCTAAGGTCTGTCTTGGCTTGACGTCAATAATTATTAAAATAAATAGAACTGTTACTGATTAGTTACTAATAATCTTGAATATTATAATAATAAAATATTCAATTGTAAAATTTAAAAGAATCGTTAAAGGGCGTTTGTGTGCTAAATGATATTATAACACTAATGACTTTTTAGTTGATTGCACACCCTGGGAATGAGATGATCGCCTCCAGTCTGTTTCAAATAACGAAAATGTGTTTATTATTATTGTACATGAACTATACTATAATTGTGAAAATGAAATAAAATATATATATATATCCCGCTGAGTTTCTTTCGCCGATTCTTCTCAGGTCCGAAGTGTTAAATTCCGAACCGGTGGTAGATTTTTGACTATCAATAAACAAGTGCAATCACTTCTACATTGAATAAAGATTTTTGACTTTGACTTTGATTGTGAGAAATAATTGGAGCGTAATGCAAGGTAGTTCCAACCCACAACATACGTATATAGATTTTTAAGATTTAAAACATAAAACCATATGTATCGTGAGTTTCGTGTATGTATTATAGTAATCCTGTCACTATTGTTTATTTATTAAAGATATTTCATAAATTTTGTTTTGTATAACATTGTTTTCTATAATTATATTATAATGAGTTAAAATCACCGGAAGAAAAAACTAATTTGTGTTATTAGTAGAAAACTACATTATTTCTGAGTGTTATAAAGTGTTTATTATTTTTTTTTATTATATATCGTATGTATTTAATAAAAAAATTAATAGGCAGAAGGCGATCGTATTGTTCCCAAAACAAAAACTGATTTAGTTTTTTTTTTTTATTTCACAATATCGATACAGATAAATAAATATTAATACAAAAATAATTAATCACATATATATTGCCAAAAAAAATATCTTTTGCCATTCGATCAATTTACTTAGCCACCCATTCATAGATATCCTATCGCCAAACAGCAACTCAATATTGTATTCCGGTTTAAAGAGTGAACCAATGTAACTATTGGCACAAGGGACATAACATATTCATTCCCAATGTTGGTGTCGCATTGGCAATGTATGGAATTGTTAATAATTCTTATTATCTATATCGTAAAAAAAAACAATCATTTCTGGTTCCAATTTTGGACCCAATTTCGGTAAAATTTATCTATATAACTTTACTATTTCCTGTTTCGTTACTAACACTTAGACCATTCGTCACTTTTATGACAAGGGACGATCTTATAAGACTATCTGCAACAATATCTCCTCAACGAGGTTCGGTGTAAATGAAAAACAGTAAGCGTTACTATTAATATTTTTAATTCTATTTATTTTACTGTGTTTATTATTTTTGCATAATTATATAAAAGCGGTTTGAGCAATAAATATTAAGAAATGATATTGTGAGTCCGTTATTTGATTGTATGTATATTTCTAATGCGTTCTGTCTATTTATTAATAAATTATATTATATAAATACAGATTCTTAATCTATACTAACATAATGAAGACGTTAAATTTGTTCGTAGGCTTCGGAAACTAATGATACAATTTAAAAAAAAAATCACTGGTAGACAGCTTCCTATTTCTGAATGCTATTCAAATAATTTAAAAATATAGTCTTTAGTAGTACATATATACATACAAGATAGTATATTTCTGTATTAAGAAAATATTGATTATAATTTCACCCCAATTGATAGTCAATATTAGTTTTATTATAGTTCTACACACAGGGGTACTATTATGATTACAGAGTAGATAAAATACAGACACAAACATTACTCCAGTCGTATCGTAGCACGCTTCATCGAGGTATGTACAAAGATGTTTGACGTATCAGGATTTATACAATGTTCGCAATACATTCTCGACGGGCGCTGTCAAGCCTTCGATCTCTATATTGCCATTTCTATTCTCTATTGCCTTCAAACGTTGCCTGCACATGACCCGTGAGCAATTGGACTATCGCTGGTCGATGTGCCGTTTTTTTGATTCCATCTAGAAACTGCCGCAGCTTTCACATTTATTCGACAGTTTTAGTTTTATTTGTATTTAAATCGACGCTAGGTTTTCTCTGTCTTTAATCTGGGACGTATATGGTATATTTTATTGTATATTTTCGATGTGTAAGATCTGTTGACTTGCGTTAATAACGCATGCGAAAAATCAACTCGCATGATGCATGAAGGAAAACGGAATGACGCTCTCAAAAGTCAGCAAGACATGATGGCACTCATACACATCTCCTCTCCGCCATCTATTTATTAATACAATAATAGACTGTCTCGTTTGTGTAGACCTCAGGGTCCTGGGTTCTAACCCCAGGTCGGTAACATCCCGGAGTCTTGTGGTTGGAAATGTGTACACTCCCACGCGTCGAAAAGCAAGTAAAGCTATACGTCATGTGTCTGAAGTATTTCCGGTTGTGCCGGATTTACCTTTCCGTTGGATAAGAGAGTGCACCTGTGCTTGCACACACAATTGTGTACTATAATATGTCCTGTAGTTGTCTGGTCTTGAGATTGGCCCTTAGGATTGGCCGCAGAAGCCGAAATCGTCAGGACGACATCGATCTTCAATATAATAAGAAATATATGTATATATATAATTTAATAAGGAAGTTATTATTTATTTTTCTTCAGATTTATTTACTTTAATATAATCTTTATATATTAATAGCGTAAGTCTATTTTTGTCCCAATTATTATCAGGCGACAGCTGCACATAAAAAATCGGTTATGGTCTCATTTTGAAGAGTTCCAGCCGTAGATGTGCAGAAAATTAAAGAGGATTCTTGATGGTATTTTACTAAATTGTTACGAATTAACAAGGAATTTCTTTTAAAAACAATTACTGGCCGATTAGAGAGCGGCGCTATGGAAGTATAAGAAAAAAATGAAAAACGTAAACGAAATTAAAGTAAATTGTTTTCAATATATATTCTGTAATGTTTTGTATGTAGGGAAAAATATTAATGATTTCATTAGAAACTGTGATTCTCATAGCATTGGTACAAGGAACACACACAAACTTGTTACTCCTGTTACTCGACAGCATAGAGTCAGTAACTCTTTTGTGTGGCAATGTATACGGTTCTACAACAGGATCCCAGAAAGCGTACAAAATGCTGAAAGCGTAAAAAAAAAAGTGTTAAGGAACGCTTGTGTGCGTAAGGTTACTAAATACAATTATTTTTTTATTTATTTATTTTTATTTTATTTGGTTCTTCAACAATGTGTACACTGATTATAATAATATAATATAACAAAGTAAAATTATATTCTAAGTGTCACAATTACTTAAAGAAGAACACAGCATGCACAAAAAGAAAACAATCAACATCTTAACCTAATTTGAAAACTATTTAAATAAAATTTAAATAACTATCTAATTGAAAGTAAATAAAAGTAAAAAAAAAAAAAACTATGTAATAAAAATACAAGGATGTATCAACTCAGACATTATTTTTGCTGCCCAGTACGAACTTTTTCATGGACGCAATGGACGTAACATTTAGATCGACACTGTTTTAATATTCATCATATCAAAAAAGTGACTAACTACACTAACTAACAAACATATTAGTGAGTTTATGATTGATAGCACACCTTGCGAATGAAACGATCGCCTCCTGGCTGTTTCTATTCATATTCAATATATGTATTTCAATAGTTTGACAAATAAAAACACCCGCTGAGTTTCTTTCGCTGGTTCTTCTCAGGTCAGGGTGTTTCCTTTTCCGAACCGGTGGTAGTGTTTAATTTCACTATCAATAAGTAAGTGTAATGCTTCTATATTAAATAAAGGAATATGAGTTTGAGTTTGAGTTCGACAAACTCCAATACTAACTGAACTAATGTATACTATTTGATAATAAAAAAATCATTTAAAAGAGGTTTCATCATTTTGGCGCCAATTTAGATGAGTGACTTGCAGTTTACAATCAAATTAAATCAAAATAAAACCTGATATAGGTTTCGAGATTCCTAAAAAAATATTTTGTGTAAACGGGATGTTTCGCGGGAGACCCGTTAGTAATAATTGTTGTAATAAGTATAACACGGTATTCCATATTACAATTTTGACAATTTTTAAAGAAAACCGTTTTTATAAAAATATTAAATTGGGATTAAACCAACGTCTCTTTTCAATTAAGCATCTTAATATTAAAATAATAAACGTGATTTTTTTTCTAAAACAATCGTGAGATAGCTTAGTGTGTGAACTTATACATTTACTTAGGACTGATACGATTAATTAATAATAATTAATTCGTAAAGATTATATAATTAAGAATAAAAATTCAATTTTCAAAAGTATGTTTTTATCTTATTTTAAACAATCCTCAGGCAGATAAAGAATAACATAAAATAAAGAATGATAAATCTATTTTGTTAAATTAAAATTACTTTATTTTGATTTCACGGGGTAGAAAAACTTAAATCGCGTCACATATTTTTTAGTCTTGATAGTTAAGTTTAACATTTCAGATTTCAGCGATTAAACTATATAATACAATATATTACACGGAATTTTAAAACCATGAAGTGTACAAGCACGATCATCTTTGAACGGTGTGGTTCTGATACAAAATTTATACGATTGAAAAACAATTTATACATTAAAATGGTACAAAGTTTTATTGTCTATTATCAGGGAATACATGTTGCATAAATAAATTATTAAAATATTTAAAAGACCTTAAACCCAACTTAGTCCACAGATTATCTAAAAATACAGAGGTATATAATTTGAATAGAAATTTATATAAATCATAAGACATAATATGATGGTATGATGTATAAAATGTTACAAATATACCTATTATACAAATGTGTCACTAGAAAAAAAAACTTCAAAAAAAATTTCAAAAAACTTTTCATTTTAAGCATCTCCGTTGAAAGCTCAATGTCAGATTGGCTTGGATTCTCCTCGAGTTTTTAAATTCTTAAAATCGAATAATAATTAGGACTGGAAAAATAGTAATGTTAAAAGTTTTGACAAGCTAAATAATAAGAATAACGTATCATACGCAATATAAACGTATAAAATTTAATAAAAATGTAATAAAAAAAGTATTATAGTGTTAATATAGAGTAGGGAGTCTCCATACATCATCGTCATCAGCCTTGCGGTCGGCTATAATAAAACCCACATACTTGTTTATACACACACACACACACACACACACACACACACACACACACTCACACATCAGCCCGCATTCGTCCACTGCTGGACATAGGCCTCTCCAAATGCACGCCACTGTGGTCTTTCTTCGGCAACTCGCATCCAGCTCCTGCCAGCCGTCTTGCGCAAATCGTCACTCCACCGTGCCTGAGGACGTCCTACACTACTTTTGCCGAGACGCGGTCTCCACTCTAGAACACGTTTTCCCCAACGGTTATCGGTTCTTGTTTGTATATATACATAATTCTTTTGATAAAAATCAGAAATATTATACACGTGACGAAATCAAATAAACATTAAACACAAAAGTATTGGATAAACTAAATACTGCATTCTAGGGCCCAGCATCTATACGCAATACTGTTGAGTTCGGTTTGAAGGGTGACTGGGCCAATGTAACTACAGGCACAGGTCCTAACATCTTAGATCCCATGTTTGTGACGCATTGGTGATGTGAAGTATATTAAACATCTATTACGGCGTCGAAATCTATTGGCAGTGGTGACCACTTATCGTACCAGGTAGCCCATTGGTTCGTCCATCAACACATATTACAATAATATTATGTAGATAAAAATAAAGATACGCGCCTCCATTTTTACTTTATACTTTATTGTACAACACAAAATCAAAATAAAAATATACTTTATTCAAGTAGGCTTTACAAGCACATTTAATCGTCTTTTTCCAAGTGTATATCAAGTAAAGTTATCAACGGTTCGGAACGTATATTCTACCGGCAAGAAACTCAGTAGTTACTCTTTTTCAACATTTAAAAATACAGTCATGTTAGTTAAATACAATTATAAATGTATGTAATTTATCCAGCCTGGATACAAACAAGTATTAACTCCACGCTTTTTTATAATCAATATAATCTTGTATCGAATAATATGCCTTCTTTACCAATATATTTTTTACACAGAGAAAATAAATAAATAAAACATGGATGCAGCCTAAATAGAAGTGGCGTACAATTATGGCGAGCTTATCGCTACATAGCGATCTCTTCCAGGCAATCAACTAAGATACTATCTATGTTGGACAACATTATGCATGGGTCATTGATCAATAATTCAATAATTAATTCACAGCTTGTGCAATGGAGGTAATCCAGCAATCAGCTTAACGAAATCATCAACGAGATAACGTGTTGAACGATCTCTCTATTTCGAAACCTTTCAAATCAAATCAAATCAAATCAAAATATACTTTATTCAAGTAGGCTTTTACAAGCACTTTTGAATCGTCATTTAACAAACTATTTAAAGTAAAGCTACCACCGGTTCGAAATGTAGATTCTACCGAGAAGAACCGGCAAAAAACTCGACAAATGAAACTAGTTCCTTACAGGCAGAACTTCGTTCCGTTTCTACTAATTAAACTCTGCCCTTAATTAAGTCAGATATGATAACTCAATCAAAATTATATAAATATAAAATTTGTGTAATCACATAAATATATAATTTATGTAAGAGCCGAGATGGCCAAGTGGTTAGAACGCGTGAATCTTAACCGATGATTTCGGGTTTAAGCCCAGGCAGGCACCACTGAATTTTCATGTGCTTAATTTGTGTTTTGTCTAATTTCAACGAAATTATGCCACATTTGTATTTCATCAACCCGCATTGGAGCAGCGTGGTAGAATATGCTCCAAACCTTCTCCTCAAAGAGAGAGGAGGCCTTAGCCCAGCAGTGGGAAATTTACAGGCTGCTAATGTAATATGTAATGTAATGTAAGTATCAAATAATCATTTGTATCGATAAAAATAATTAAATAACTGGATTATATAAGTATGAGTACTAAAATTGACTTTAAAATTCCTTTGTTTCTTTGTCCACTACAAGATCTTCAGTGGACTGCATCGGTGGTCTAAAGACTAGCTTGTAAGGCATTAGATCCCGAAGTGGGTCTAAAATTAATGGACAAAAATCCGACCCGACGGAAAAAAGTCCGGACGAATTGATATTCAATAACGTTTTATTTTTTTGAAACTGCGCTTCAATCCAAGACTTCAAAAACTGCGCCCAAAAGCTAGCCACTGACTCAACGAGGCAGTAAATCAACAGATTAAAATATCTCCACTGGCATAAGCTTGACTACTTATCTAAATCTTCAAAGTTGTCTTTAGAAGATATCATGATTAATCTCATTGCTTGATCTTATTAACAATAAATTTATCGTCAAAGATGACGAAAACATTCTAAACTCGATGAATAAAGAAAAGTTTCGCAATCCTTGAATTTTATGAGACGGATCGGGGACGAAAGTTTAAGTCTTGAAGAGAAATTTGTTGATGTTTATTGATTAAATAAAATTAAATATTTCATAAATGTGATTTGCGTAATATTCATAATATATATATAAACGTCTTGCTACTAATTAGATATAATAAGTATATTGTTATATTAGGCGTTTTACTTACTGTTATATATGTTAAGGAGTAGGACTGCGTCAATTAAACCACGAGGCTAGTTAGACACTAATTTAATAGAAGCGTTGCACCGGCGGGGACGCAGCCACACGCACACACGTAAACGCTTAACTTAACTACATACATAACACTTACTAAGTTTGGACGGCTTGTCCAATCCCGTCTGGGTAAATAACTTCTACTCATGACTGTTAGATAACACTGTATAGTATTACTGTGTTTCAGTTTGAGGGGCGAGTAAGCCATTGGAACTATATGTATACAATGACTTCTTATTTCCAAGGCAAACAGTGCATTGGCGGTGTAAGTTAAGGTTATAGCGCCAATGTCTAAGGGCGGTGGATTTACTATTTCCGTCTTTTATAAATTAGATAAGCTGAAGAATTAGCGTTGAAGCGTCAAACTAAGGATCTTACAGGGTAATTTTAAATAATTATTTGCGTTCGATAATCCATATGTTGAGGTATTTAAGTGACGATTTGCGAGTGCTACTTATTTTATTTTTTTAATATTTGACAACATCACATACATTACTCTGATCCCAATGTAAGTAGCTAAAGCACTTGTGTTATGGAAAATCAGTAACGACGGTACCACAAACACCTTGACCCAAGGTAACATAGAAAACTAATGAACTTTTTCTACATCGACTCGGCCGGGAATCGAACTTCGGAGTGGCGTACCCATGACATCCGGTGTACACACTACTCGACCACGGAGGTCGTCATGGGTCAGCAGTTATATTTAAAGTGGTTGAAATAAAGTGTAATAGCTAGTTTGATAAAAATTGATTCTAGTTCAACCTTATTCTTATGCCTTAGCTCGGGTAGCTGGGCATATTCTGGTGACAAATATATAGATTACAATCGTGCTGTGAAATAGTTTAATTTACATTGCGTCTTTGGTTATAATTTATTTTTGACAAAAAAATAACAGTAAATTTTATGTGTTCTAAATATAAGATTTGACCTTCGAATCTTTAGTCGTATAAGATAGCCAATGGGACTACTGTATCTGCTGTTTTTATCATTTGCAGGATCTTAAAATCCTTTCCAAGTCTCTTTCGTCGTATCGTATTGTATTTCAATTTCGTATCTTTATATGTACTTAGACCGTTGTTTCGACTATCGAACTATCGATCAGACTGTCGAAAGTCATTGCTTTGGACGGGAAGTGATCTCCGAGTTTTCGAGTGCGTAATCTGTCTTGATTCTTTTCTGACTTGGAATAAAATGAGATAGATACGGCGATACATTTTCGGCTCCATTGTTATGTTTAATAACTAAATTTATTCTTCTAATGTCACCAAAAATCATGATTTAAAATAGTTTGACTATAAGTAAATCTCTTATACTCAACATAGTATGAAACAAAGTCGCGTCTTAACGTTTGTATGCCTAGATCTAAAAGATCTACAACATAATTTAATACAGTTTTAATCAGTAAACTGAATGATTCGAAAGAAAGTTTTATATACATAATACATACATATTATAGTGAAGAAAAGCCTGGAATTTCAATTTTCCTAGACTTATGCTTGTTCTTTCATCTAAAAGATTTATATACACCCTCACTGTACCCGTGTGATACCGGGATACGTAGCTAGTATGTAATGTAACATTTGTATTTACACTTGCCGATGCACTTTAAGGAATTTATCTTGTAACTTAAGTCCCACTTGGAACAGTATCAATAGATTGCTTACAGTATTTGCAGTGGCTACTAAAGTGTTTGCTGTGGTCTAAGTTGTCATTTAAGTAGTAAGTTTAAAGTGCGCGTGGGCGAAATCGAAATAAACTAATCAGTTCAAGCTTTCGTCTCAATAAAGTTAATAAATTGGTTTTAAACGCGAGGTATACGCATTTTTAATAAAATTCAAGTTAAGAGTTAAGGGTCAAATTAAAATACTTGGGTTACCACACATACTCAACTGAATTTTTTACTTACTTTATTTATTTTTATAACTCATTAGAGGAGCAGATCTGCAGGTCTGCTCCAAAAGTTTACGTGGCGCAGGACCAACAGTTTTACGTGCTTTTCGAGGCACGGGAATGTTCATACATCCAACTTCTAGACTCCGGGTTGTCGCTGAGAATTTTTCAACGGAAACATCTAATAACTTTTTATTGGACCGCTCTGTGGTTTGAATCCAGAACGAGACAGTGATATAGAAATATATATGTATGTACTATGGATAGCCAATGAGCAAACTTTAACCATAGACGCCGCCTCTTTAACTATCGCATACTATCTCTAATAACACGTCATAATATACTTCGTTTAGATTAACTTACTAAATTTGATATTTGCAAACTCTATACAATCATATTCAAATAGCAATTATAACACCTCAGACTTGCGTTGTAGTGATAATCGTATTAATGGCGACGATGTATTGTTTCATTGATATTTGAATCAGCAATTCGGTTTATGTCGACTAACTGATAATATGATTAATAATTGCTTTGTTGACAAATTGTATCACTTACGAGCGTTTGAGAATTGTTTTGGTGGTGATATTAATAACATAAACATAATAACATAATCAGCCTGTAAATGTCCCACTGCTGGGCTAAGGCCTCCTCTCCCGTTGAGGAGAAGGTATGGAGCATATTCCACCACGCTGCTCCAATGCGGGTTGGTGGAATACACATGTGGCAGAATTTCGTTTAAATTAGACACATGCAGGTTTCCTCACGATGTTTTCCTTCACCGCCGAGCACGAGATGAATTATAAACAAATTAAGCACATGTAAATTTAGTGGTGCCTGCCTGGGTTTGAACCCGAAATCATCGGTTAAGATGCACGCGTTCTAACCACTGGGCCATCTCGGCTCGGTGGTGATATTAGCTTAAGATAAAATGATCGATCTGGTTTAATTGGCTTAAACAACTATGTGCATCTTATATAACTGTTTATCGAAAAATGCACATGCACAGATACACTATATTCCTTCAATCTAACAGTTCAGCGCGAAAGACATCTGACAATACCTGAGGAAATTATTTTTTTATTGATTTAGAAAATGAACGTCGGGCTTCAAGATCTTATTTGCTGGTCTCTAAACCAACGCAGTTTAATATTAAAATTTATAAAAAATGTTATATGATGATAATATATAAAACCGTCGGACCTAACTGACTTCGGTAAGAAAGGATAATTCATAATTTCAAATTTAAGTGGGGAAAATAATAATAATACTTTATTAAGTAAAAAGCGTCGCCTTACAAAGACAGAAATCACAAAAAAAATATATATTAATAATTAAATTAAAAATATAAAAACTATATGAGATGTGGTAGTCTCATTCTAGTTGATACTCAAAATAATTCTATTGACTTCTAAACTAGGATAACCTGTCTCTTCGAAGTCAAATTTCAATTTATATGACCACAAAATGGAAGGATATATTTATATTAAATCTTATCCGTACGAGGATTATATGAAATATCTGTATAAATTATTTCGTTTAGTTCTACGATAGACCCGATCGAAACCGATCTACAAATATAGATCGTTAAAAAATATTGACTTTTTTAATCGATAAATCCGCAAAATTCGTATAATCGAGATATTTCGATATTAAATCCATGAAATTCAATGACATTACAATTCAACGGGCGGCCATGTTTTGACGTTTACGGGTGCGTTCAGCAAGTGTGTTCCAAACGATAATTCGTGCAGGATTAAGTAGTTAGTATATTTATATAGTTTTATTTATTTAACCCGAGCGAATTCGGGTTTTCTTCTAGTATAGGTATAGTAAGAGACAGACTATGAATGCATTTTCACGTTAAAGCTACATCAACTCGTATAAGATGTATTTTAAGAGAGTATTCTAGCTAAAGCTGAAACTTCATTGTCCTGAAATACTTATTTACTTAAGGACAATATTGACATACGATTGAATTTTCTTGTTTAAATATGGCGTCGTACATAAGAGCCTAAAGTGTGTGACAGAAAAATAAAATAAATAAACGCCTACGGGCGATATATATACATTTTTATAGAATAGTAACAATATTCAATTTTAAGGAATTACTTTTTTAAGAAATTTTAACCATTCCTTATATTGGTATTGCGCCACCAACCTTGGGAACTAAGATGTCCTGTCCCCTGTCGTGCCTGTAGTTACATTGGCTCACTCACTCTTCAAACCGGAACACAACTGAGTACTGCTGTTTGGCGGTAGAATATCTGATGAGTGGGTGGTACTACTACTATTTATCACTCCAATCAAGCTTAAAGCAATTAACTCGTGCTCGGAGTGGAGACGACTTCTCTGCGACTTTTTACATCACTAGGCATAATTTCGTTTATATATAATATAATATTATTTAGTTGAAATGAAACAATAACTAAAAACACAACTACAAACTAGAAAGAGACAAAATAGAGAGAGAGAGAGAGCGAGAGAGAGAGAGAGAGAGAGAGCGAGAGAGAGAGAGAGAGAGAGAGCGAGAGAGAGAGAGAGCGAGAGAGAGAGAGAAAGCGAAAGAGATAAGTTGACGATTTGACGACTGGCAGTTCACTCTACTCATAGAAGACCTTCGTTCCAAAAATAAGTATTCAACTTTAATGACTTGGTATCATAAAAACTATGTAAAAGTAAAAAATAAACGCCTACAAGGTTATTTAAAACAAAAATACCAACATATATTCCAAAACGTTTCAAATATGCTTTTAAAAACGTTACTTTACAAGGTTAACTCAACGTGAAGCAACCAATCAAATAAAAACTATATCCAACGTCCACTCGAATGAGCGCTTCTAAACATAGATTTAATAATTTTATAATATAAATCGACCGATAAGTCAAGGGTTCCAAGGGACTGAATGACATTCGATAAGGGTTGATTTGAATGTCTATCGAATGAAATGGGTAGGAATTCGTATGGAGTTAAAATCGAATCCCGATATGACAATTGTAAGAATTTTAATAGCTTTATTATTATTAATAATTAATTGGATATTATTAGTCAAAATTCTTGTTCAATTAAGACACATCCCACTTGCTTATGGACTGGCAAAGTTTACCGATTTTTGTTATGAAAATTCTACACTACACTAAATAGGATATATTACATTAAGGTCTCGACACACTTAGTTAATCGTCGGTGCTAACATTTTCTCTCCTTCCTTCATATTTATTATTTCATTAGGGGTTTTGTGCACGTCCGTGAGCCGAGATGGCCCAGTGGTTAGAACGCGTGCATCTCAACCGATGATTTCGGGTTCAAATCCAAGCAGTCACCACTGAATTTTCATGTGCTTAATTTGTTTTTATAATTCATCTCGTGCTCGGCGGTGAAGGAAAACATCGTGAGGAAACCTGCATGTGTCTAATTTCAACGAAATTCTGCCACATGTGTAACATGTGTGTGACCCGTATTGGAGCAGCGTGGTGGAATATGCTCCAAACCTTCTCCTCAAAGAGAGAGGAGGCCTTAGCCCAGCAGTGGGGAAATTTACAGGCTGCTAATGCAAGTCCTTCGGATAGATACTGCAAACTCATACATTGTAACGCCAAGCAGCAATGCTTAGTATTATTTTGTTCCGGTTTAAATGAGCTAGTGTTACAGACACAAGTGACATAACATCTTATGTTCTAAGGTTGGTGGCACATTGGTGATGTTGGGTTTATTTAATATTTCCTACAGCACGTCTATGGGCAGTGGGGACCGCTTACCATCAGGTGGCTCATTTACCCGTCTGTCAATCTATATCATAAAAAAAAAAAATTTATTATTCTCTACATTTAAAAAAAAATATATTCGATATTCAAATTATATGTTAAGTCTTTACGATAATCGAAATGGAATTATCAATATTGGCTATTAAAATGGAATAATAGATAGGAAATTCTATGAATACCAAGTTATTTCAAGTAATGGTTCGACGAAATATTCTGAACATCCCTCCACGGTCGAATGTGCATTGCTTAGCAGAAGTCGCTTCGTATTATGTAAATAACTAGAATAGGTGAAAATATAATTAAGTTTTATTAATTAGCAAATCGGGATGCTGTTAGGAATGATAGTAGCATTTCCCGGCGCTCGGTACAGGAATTAAATTCAGTAATAGTACGGAAATGAATTTTAATTAGTTCATATTTCATCGGGTCTTTTGGAATATATATTTTATGTAATATAACCCACGGCTTATACAATATAAGTATATAAGATAATATTAAAAATAATTTGAATGTCACGCATCGTTCGGAAACTGTGAAGCATCAAAATGTTTTTGAAATAATTAATCAAAAAAAAAAAATCAAATTGCTGTATACAGAATCCCTACAGCTTAACAAACATCTCCGACGGAAGATGTCGAGATAACTGATCACGTGGGCGTGAATATGTACGACTATAAACGCTGATTTATGAGACAAATATATCATTTTGATATTATTATCAAAATGTGAACATCTTATCGTGTTTTGTTGCCCATAAAATAAAGTCAGTATACCTGATTATAATTGATATTCAAATTTCTATATAAAACTGATTAAATTAATTATTAATGATTACAAAAGAACTTCGACATAATTTTACGCTCTGTTTAATGTCGATAAGTACGTCATTTTTTTTTTTCTAAATTCAAGATTCATAACTTTTTTTAAACGATAAATGAAATTGCAAGCATTGTTTTTTTTTTTATAAAATACTTATGATTCTATTTGCTCCTCCAATTCAGCGTAACCTTTCTGTTATTAGTAGACCATAAGAAATTTTATATTTTTTCTTTACCGTTATTTACTAGTCGAGTACATAAGTTCAAATTATAGAACTTGAACTTATATTATATACCAAATATTTCCATCAACAGGACCGTCACAGCACAATATTATCTGAATTAATAATCGTTAAAACGTTTTCATTAGATCGAGTAAATGTCGCAATCAAAACGCTGTTACGAAAAAGTACGTTCGTCAGCGAGATTCATCTTTACGATCGCTTTACGAATCCGCGAATACTCCATCGTAAAAGTAGGTTAATGTTATTACCAATAAACTGTTTATTTTAGTACAGAATAACTCCATATGTACGATTTAGATGAGATATGTGGTACCGGTGATCTCAAACTCAAACTCAAACTCAAACTCAAATTCCTTTATTCAACATAGAAGCATCACACTTTCTTATTGATGGTCAAATTAAACACTACCACCGGTTCGGAAAAAGGAACACCCTGACCTGAGAAGAACCGGCGAAAGAAACTCAGCGGGTCTTTTTTTTTTTTTGTCAAATTAATTACATGCATAATTGTATATGAATAGAAACAGCCAGGAGGCGATCGTTTCATTCCCAAGGTGTGCTATCAAACATAAACTCACTAATTGTATAGTAACCTTTAGCACACAAGCGTTCCTTAACAATTTTTTTAAATTTGGCAACAGAAGCATTTTGAACGCTTTCTGGGATCCTGTTGTAGAAGCGTATACATTGCCCCACAAAAGAGTTACTGACTCTATGCGGTCGAGTAACAGGAGTAACAAGATTGTGTTTGTTCCTTGTACCAATGGTATGAGAATCACATTTTCTCATAAAAACATTAATATTTTTCCGTACATACAAAACATTACAGAATATATATTGAGAAGCAACAGTTAATATCTTAATTTCTTTAAATCTCTGTAGAGTACGTTTAGATTTTCGGTCACACTCGGTCCGATTGTAAGTGGACTTAGCAGCTGCAACATCCCGGCTTACCAAAAAGTTCCGAAGCTTTTAAATCCTATAAATTGTGTCAAATGTGAAAAGACGTTATAAGTTAACAGTAAAAGTTTTAGTGTAAAAGCTTTCTTTTTTAGCGCATTTAAATAAAAGCTTGTTTTTAATTAGGTTTTTACTTATTAATTTACTTTTTAGTAATTAAACTCGCATTCGTATTCTTAGTAAGTCCTTTAATTTGATACCCATATTATAGTCATCCTAACTGAACGTGTATACAAGATTTCAGCTCAATCGGTTAGAGATAATTGCTTCTAAATTGAGTTGCAATATTTTAACAAAACTTATAAAACGAGGTTACAATGGGGACGTTACAAGTTATTTAAGACAATCATTACTTGGTAATAAGATTTTGTGCAAGCCCGTCTGGGTAGTTGCCACCTACTCATCAATAATTATTCTAGCCAAATGGTAATACTTAATAGTGTTGTTTTCCGATTTAAAGATGAATTAGCCAGTTTAACTACAGACACAAGGGACATAACACGTTAATCCCCAAGGTTGGTGGCGCATTGGCAATGTAAGGAATGAATAATATTTCTTACATCGCGATTTTTTATGGGTCGTGGTGACCACTTGAGTGACACAAGAGCCGAGATGGCCCAGTGGCTAGAACACGTGCATCTTAACCGATGATTGCGGGTTCAAACCCAGGCAAGCACCACTGAATTTTCATGTGCTTAATTTGTATTTATAATTCATCTCGTGCTCGGCGGTGAAGGAAAACATCGTGAGGAAACCTGCATGTGTCTAACTTCAACGAAATTCTGCCACATGTGTATCCACCAACCCGCATTGGAGCAGCGTAGTGGAATTTGCTCCAAAAACCTTCTACTCAAAGGGAGAGGAGGCCTTAGCCCAGCAGTGGGAAATTTACAGGTTGTTAATGTAAAATGTAAAAAATGGGGACCACTTACCATCACCGCCAACTATACCATAGAAAAACCAATGACACTACTAAAGCGATGTACAATATTCGAATATATAAAGCAAGCTATATACGACAGAATTTCATTGAATATATGAGAAATTGAATAGTTTCACGCTCGAGACCTCCACTTATGGAAGTCACTGAAGCCCACACTATCCGATGTCTCTTTGACAAGTTATAGATAACTAGCTGAACCCGCGGCATCGCTCGCAAGAAAATCATCTTCTCATGAAAATCCTTCAAAGACTTGCATATAACTTTTAACTCCAAACTATCCCCTTGAAGGATAAAAAAGAAGCTATGTCTGTCCTTGGGGTTCAAACTTTACATTGTTCAATGGTTTTGCCGTAACAGACAGACAGACAAACAGAGCTACTTTCGTATTTATAATATTAGTAAAGTTTTATCAACTAATTAATGTATTTCTTTATAAGTACCAAGCTGAATTGAATTAATACCAGGTATCCGGGTACAGCTTTACGGATATAAATACACAATATTGTGATCTATATTTAAAATTTGATTTACTAATTTAACGTTTGCATGTTATAGTCTCGTCGTCGAAAATTATCTCTCAGACCACACTGAATATACAAAAAATAAATATACTATCTCATTCTTAAAACTATCGTATAAAAAAGTTCTGTGTCGATCGAATAATTGCTTTTTGCGTGAATCGCAGAAAAACAATAAAAAAAAACAAGTGAAAATCGCCTTCTTATGGTATAGAATGAAACTGTAACGAAACAAAACGGCAAACCAATTTATATGACGACGTATTTATATGACGACCTCCGTGGTCGAGTAGTCTGTACACCGGTTTTCATGGGTACGCCACTTCAAGGTCCCGGGTTCGATTCCCGGCCGGGTCGATGTAGAATAAGTTAATTAGTTTTCTATGCTGTCTTTGGTCTGGGTGTTTGTGGTGCCGTCGTTACATCTGGTTTCCATAACACAAGTGCTTTAGCTACTTACATTGGGATCGGAGTAATGTATGTGATGTTGTCCAATATTTATTTATTTATATTTATATTAACTTGATTCGCCATCAAGATATGCGAGACGAATGAAACACAAATATTCAAATGCAAGAAAGGGTTGATTATACACAAATAAATAACAGGATATGTAGTAAATAAATAATTCAAATCAATTTCTTTTAATTATTATTCGTTCTTTCACTAAGAAAATATTTTTATAGTTTTATTTACGCCAACAATATGGACGATGGCGACCACGCAGACCATCAGGTGACGTCACGGTAGCATGCGAAAGCGATCCTGTGGCGCCGAAAGGACGGATGGTACCGTTGGTTTTTTAGTGGTTATTCCGGTGTGTAGGGCGCACTAGGCGTCCTGGGCATGTCATGTCATGTGGGGGAAACGCGTAAAGCGTTTTTACAGCGAGAAAAAAAAGACCATCAGGTGACCTGTTTTCGAATATCTAAGAATAAAAATATGGTTTCTCAAAACGTTTTTATTTCATAATACATATTTTGAGATTGTTCTACTGATCAGTGTAAAAGTAAAATACGATTTTTATTGCTTTTATTAATACGTATATTAATATAAGCTAAGTTCAAAATTCAATACCTTTTTCATTCTGAAATCTTATTACTTAATTTTGATAGATAATTTAATGTATAATTCGTGTACACGGAGCACAATTCCGACGGTGAAATAGAACCTTAAAGTTGTTATATTATTTCATTATTATTTAAATTAATTGTACTCTAAAAAAATTTGAAGTTTCATTATGAAACACATACATTTGTTATAGTGTGGTGAGAACTTTATGTACTGTTGCCAAATATTAAGTTTATCTTCAATTGTTTTGGCAAGATTTTCTTTATCATTAATCGTCCGCATACCAGGTGATAAATTCAAATGCCCCATATAAGGTGGGGTCAAAATTGCCAATGCTTAATTTAATATTTTAAGGTTATTTTTGATATTTTTGCATTTATTATTTATTTTTTGCAATTGAGGGGATATATACTATCTATAAAAGAATGAATAAGATAAGGTATTCATATTTATTATTTGTAATCATACAACAAAACGTGTACTCTGGAAATTAAAAAAAACATTGAAACATATGAATCACGTATTTTAATCAGATCCGACATATTTATAACATCAATTAAAAACAAGAATAATGAAAGATCAATTCAAATTTAAGCATTTTCAAGTAAATCAGCAGAATCTTCGTATATATAAATACAGTGTTTCAAACACAACGGTGCATCGCAATTCGTGCAAGCGCGCGTTGATTTTCGATCTTTGGATCTTGGGCATCTTGTTAGAAAACGATATTCTTCATCTTCTTCTGCATCTACATTAGTAAGGCATTCAGACGCGATACTACGATTGCCCGGTTCGCAATCATTCTCAGCAGCTCCTATTGGTTTTCATGTCACAGTTTCGTAACTCACAGTACGTTTTTCATTGAGATATTTCTAAATTACTCCTTGACAATTAAACTTAAAAAAAAATTAATAATTTGTTAAATCAGTAATCGGGCTTTGAATGAAGCGTGAAAGACTTCTATAGTTAAGTGTATTTAAGAGAGAAAGTCTTTGAATAGAATGAGTTTTCTGAATCAGGTTTATATGTGCACGTTAACGGGATATAGAAATCAAAAGCGTTTATTTATGGTAAAGTAAACTAAATAAAGTAGGAACGTTACTCAATCGGTTATTCGTATTAGAACAAGCTTGGTTTCTCAACGTTATTTGAGATTAGTCTAAACAAAAACAATATAAATTTAATCAGGAACACAAAATTACCTTTCTCCGCTGTTGCGTTTGCGTGAGTAAGGTTAGACAAAGTTAAAATTTGACGGTCAGTAATAAATTAACCGAAACTTTTTGATGGATCTCGAGTAATCTTATTTCGGTTTTCACGACCGAAAATTTGAATTATTTCTAATTTTGTTGTTGTATGAATAAGTATCCTAACTAGTATCCCAAGTGATATTATAAATAACGACTTTAAAGTGTTTAGTAACACGTAATTATAAAACTATATAATACGAGAACTAATTGAGTTATATTTCATTGCATTTTTTGTCACTTTGGAAGTTTTTTTTTTCAAGTAATTTATCGTTCGGTAAAACAGTGACAACCCTACGAAGCTTAAGTAAGTTAGAAATTTATAGCTTCGAGTGAAAATGATTTAATTTTTAATAATTAATATGTTTACGAGCCGTGAACGCATCGCGGGACAAATTAATTCTATTTAGACATAACTTTGTTAGTTTAAAACTGTGATAACGCATTTATTAAGAGTTCCACTTTTATAATTAAGATAAGGTAATAAAGCTAAACTGAATTTTTTGCTTGAAACTGGTTTAATCCACTTCAAACCAAATAAATTTTCTTGTGAATAAACTAAGCCTGAACTTAATAATTAATCCCTGCCTTCTTAACTTACATTAATTTAAACTGGAAAGTTTAATTAATTTTTTTTGTGTTTCAGAAATATCGATAGTTGGACTATCGATAGTTGACCTCGAAAACTATTCAGAATATCGATAGTGTTAGCGTTTAATTATTTGAACAATAACCGGCGGCGAGCTGTCAATGGTTTTTTTTGACGGATAAAACGTCATTTTTCGATCGGAGACGACAGCGAGTTAGAGTGTGTCCCGTGAAAATTGTGTCTGTGACATTTAAAATAAAAACTGTTTAATACATTTGATTGTGTTTTCTTACAATTCATTTGGAAAGTTCGGATCCACTCAATAAATATCTGTTCCTGCGAGTGATTTCCAATAATAGTACTATTGTTAGTATCGTTTTGATCAATACTATCGATAGTATCGATAGCTCTCCGTCAGCAATACTATTGATAAGGACGATACTATCGATAATTTTGGACTATCGATAGTTAATGAATGAATTTTGAGAAAATGATAATGACGAAGTCAAAGTTCTCGTTACTGTTTCTTGAATGATTGAATGAATGTTGTTTATTGACGGTCGTATGTAATTATGTTAATTCTAAACTTCTTCAAGAAGACACACAATTTTTAAACTTGAGGGTATACTTTAATATTTTTTCGCAAATCTAAGAAAATGTACTGAATTGTTATACTCGAATTTGTTATTATCGAAAGTGGACGATCGATATGCAACAGAGCCGAGATGGCCCAGTGGTTAGAACGCGTGCATCTTAACCGATGTTTACGGGTTCAAACCCAGGCAAGCACCACTGAATTTTCATGTGCTTAATTTGTGTTTATAATTCATCTCGTACTCGGCGGTGAAGGAAAACATCGTAAGGAAACCAACATGTGTCTAATTTCAACGAAATTCTGTCACACGTATATCCACCAAACCGCATTGGAGCAGCATGGTTGAATATGCTCCTTCTCCTCAAAAGGAGAGGAGGCCTTAGCCCAGCAGTGGGAAATTTACAGGCTGTTAATATTGATATGCAACACTACTGTAAATATATATACTCTATTCCAACGATAATAGAAAAAAGCCAAATAAATAACATTTGACAGCAAATCGACGCAATATCATTGGTCGAGAGCTTGATTAATTTATGATATTCACTATGGATTTATGAAAAAATGGCGTCTTAAACGTAAACGAAACCGTTATCGGAATTCTGAAAGTAAAATTAAAGTGGAAATAAGTAGTTAACTGTAATAGTGTTGTATTATAAATAAATATATATTAATCATAAATATTATAATAATATATCTGCGCTATTAGTAAATCTCATGATATATGTAAATCTAAGGTCTGTTTATCTTTTTGCCTACTTCCATTGCAATAAGCAATAGACACACTTGCATGATTTCTTTTTATATTCATTGAAGGATCATAATCGTACTTTAACATAAAAATGTAGTATATAGTAATATTAGCTTCAAAATATGGTACATAAATTCTATTTTATATATACTGGCATAACATAAGCATTCAAAAATAATTTGGTAACCACAGACAATACAGTTTTTTTATATGCTCATAATTCTAATTCCAACGGTACCTAGTATATAAGTACAAATTACGTGGCTTTTATAATGAAGCATATGAAAAAGCGAAATAACCTTTTGTTACGATCTTCCAATCTACATACTGACGTGACCGAGAACACAAAAGTAGACTTATACGACTTACAATGAAATGGCTCTTAAGAACAGAGACAGACTATTTTATTTCTCTTTCTATTTATGGTATACATGATCTTCTTCCTTTGCTAGAAGTGTTGTTGTATTGCTATAGACAATTCTTTTTTTTTTTAATGGAAAACTAAGTCAAGACCATGAAAAGTTAGATGATTAACTTAAATTAAGTCTGAAATATTATTAAATATAATGATCATTTATCGTATTTAAAAATTTCTTAATCGACTCTACATAGAAATTAGAGAACCGAGATAGCTCTGTGGCAGATGCAAGTCCTAAACGAATATTTCGGGTTCGAAACACTGAATTTTCACATATACATTTTTTATGATATACGTGGAAGGGCAAATGGGCCCCCTAATGGTAAGTCGTCACCACCGCCCATAGGCATTGGCGCTGTTACAAATATTAACCATTCCTTACATCACCAATACCAAACCAACCTTGGAAGGTTAGATGTTATGTCCCTTATGCCTAGTTTCACTGACTCACTCATCCTCCAAATCGCAATAGAATAGTACTAATTATTGCTGTTTATCCGTGGAATATATGATAAGAACCTTTCCAGGTGGGCTTGCATGAAGCTCTACCACCAAGTCATATATAATTTATCCCATCCTGGTGATGAAGGAAAGCATTATGATGAAACCTACATGTAGTTCTATAGTTATATATAGTTTCCACACCTATATCCACTAACTCGCAACTTCAAGCTTTGGAGTACACTTCAAACCTTCACCTCAAAAAGAAAGAACAGACTTTAGCCCAACAATATGACGTCAACAAGTGTTTCTTTTTTTTTTTTTATGTTATAAGTTGGCGGACGAGCATATGGGCCACCTGATGGTAAGTGGTCACCACCGCCCATAGACAAAGGCGTAAGAAATATTAACCTTCCTTTTTCTTCATTTGTAAAATATCTACCAAAAATATATTCCCAGAAAATATTCAGGTAAATTGAATTTCGATACATTAAAACGTCATTAAGCCTTTGACTTTGATATCAATCGAAAGTAATTCGAATATCTTTGTGGTAACGGGCAGAAAATTGCCTTTACGAAGTTATAGTCATCATGCAAGCCGTCTGTCACACCGTTACAGATGTGTCAGTAAAATGTCTAATCTATATATTAAAATTATTTATTTTATTTTAGGAACAACAAGTCGAACAACTTCTTATGACTGTAAAGTCTCTTTGCCCTTAGACTAAAAAATTGTCAATATTTTTACTTCTTACGTCGTGATGATCAAGATCATAGTATTTTTTTGCCGTTTGGTGATGGAATGATGATTGCTTACGCTTAATATGTATAATTGCGTATATTACGCTGAAAATTTCACTTTCCTGAATCGTATATTATACTAATATTATCGAGGGATCAATTGGTGAAAGAGAACGAAACTAGGGCTGTGCTTTGTACTGTTAAAACTATAATTTTATTTATTTTATAAGCATAAAAAGATGAGGAATTGGAAGGAATAGTAAAAGTGAAACTCTCGTGCAATCGGAGAGGCCGCAAGTGAGTCTCGCTGAAGAACTCAAACCGTTCCTTGAGATAGAGAGGACTAGCTGGATCAAATAAAATTGAGTAGAGGAGAGAATGTGTGTATTTCCGTGTAGGCCAAAAGGGAGACAGTGAAATTTTGCTATTTATATATGAGAGATCTTTTTTAATAAACCAATACAGTCAGAGAGTTCGCTGAGAAGAGATGATGAGTATATTTGGTGATCATCAGCATACAAATATACGAGAGAAGCAATGTGATCTGTAATTGAAGAAATAAAAGAGGACAATACGCCAGCTTGCGGAACGCCACAGATAGTACACCAGTTTGATTGTTGATCATCAGCGTGTATACGTTACAACTAAGTAACCAATCAGACATCGATATGTTAAAGGAACCTAGTATGACTTGTAATATATTAAAGTCTACAGTATTAAATGCATTATAGAAATCAAGCAGCGCCAATACTCTGATCGGTTGATTATCCATACCAATACTGATATTGTCTGTTATCATAACTAAAACAGTAGCCGTATTATGACCACAACGGAATCCAGATTGAAAAGGGTTGAGGAGATTATGTTGGAGAGAAAAGGAGTAATTTGATGGTATATAAAACGCTCAAATACTATAATAATAATAAAAATACGATAATAGATATTGGGTGAAAATACGAAGAATTTTCTATTTAGGCACTGGAATTATTAAAGTACTTTTCCAAATAGAGGGAGAAGTGCAGCACTTTATGGAGAAGTTAAAGATCGTTAATCGGAACACTCAATTTACGGTGAAAACAATTGGAACCAACGGTATCAGAGATGAGAGCCAAAATGTTCTTCTTAACATCACACACAGCGAACTAGCTAAAAGTCTAAACTCTGAACCGGTTTTTATTAAATTGTATTGAGTAACACGACGATTGCTCACAAGAGAGTACATAAAATAAGTATATACTTTGAATATCAAATAAAAAATCACACATCAAATTTAAATTAAAAATCAAGCGAAACTGTGTAACATTAGAACCGCAGCGACAAAGGTCTGTTAGATAAAAGGTAATCTGAATAATTTAAAGAGTTACAGCTGCCCTTAACAAGGCAACCAGTGATGTACAATTAAATTTCTCCTAAATTCATTCAACAGATTATTCTGATCGATTTAAGTTTAAACCGAGGTAATTTATAAATAACCTTTTTTTAATTATTATAATGAAATTTAGTAATTTAAATAATAATGTTAAGACTTTTGTATATACATATATGTATATAGTCGGTACTCGGCTCTCGCTGGACTCCAGTCCTGTGTAGTTTATTTTATTTTCAGTAGGACAACCAATAGTAGATACAACATCACATCAAAATAAAAAAAAAATACCTTACCATGCACTATCACATTGCACAATATTTATTAAAAATATAAATTAAACATAATCAATGATTATAATATATTTTTTTAAGTATTATATAATAAATAATCATTTATTAAACCTATAAGATAAACCTAATAAGTTATATCTACCTATAAAATAAGAAATGAGCACAAGAAATACATGAAAAGTTACATGATTAACTGATATTCACACTGTTTATTAATTAGTTTAGTTTCAACGCTAATTAGTCCGATTTCGTCACTCGACAGGTGTGCCTAATAATTCATCCGTCTCTCCTTATTCGAACGGGTGCAATCGGGATCCCTAAGATATAGACATATACCATCGCGGACTTTTTTGAAGACCGTTTTAAGGTGTACAATACTGTAGTACATTATTTTGTTCTATCTCGTAGGGTCCAGCCCACGTTTGCAAACTATATAATGCATGTGTTATACGTATAAACCTTTCTCTCGAATCACTCTATCAATAAAAAAAAACCGCATCAAAATCCGTTGCGTAGTTTTTAAGACCTAACTATTCATATGGACAGACAGCGGGAAGCGACTTTGTTTCATACTATGTGTATTAATATCGAAATTCAGTAATAATTATCCTTATATGTAAATTAGTTTTATTGACAATTGTGTTAAACATAGTAATACTTAGTGATAGTATATATGATTGCTGTGGTTATATCTAAGTGCAAATAGACGTATTATTTCGTATTTATAAATCGTGTTTAATTTAGAACGTTACTGCATAGTTTTATTGCCGAGCTTCACAATCAAAATTTTTGGGTTCACATTAACTAGGGGTTGCAAGAATAATCAAACAGTCGTAATACGTATTTGTTTATTTGGCAATTTATTCACGAACAAGAACAGTTCAATAAACTATTTATTTATTTTCTCGAAACAGTTCAGTTTCCAACGTCAATATTTCACTCGCGTTTCAATATCGGCCTGAAATATATTGTATCGTATGATTACTTAGCGAGTTTTACGGCTTGCGTAATGTCTTTAACAATATTTCGACAAGGTGACAATAAATATTTAAATTTCATTTTAAAAATTGCTATTTTGTACGAAGCTCTTTTGATACTTGAAAGTGTATTCGATCATGAATATCAAAATTTACTGTTTGCGCTATAGTGATACTTGCATATGTTAATTTGTAATTATATAACTCATATTAATGTAGAAGTTGAGTTCGCGTGTCAAGTAACAGCCTGTAAAAGTCCCACTAAAAGGCTAAAGCCTCTTCTCCCCTTAAGGAGAAGGGTGAAGCTCATTCCACCACGCTGCTCCAACGCGGATTAGTGGATACATATGTAGCAGAATTTCGTTGAAATTAGACAATCGTAGGTTTCCTCCGGATGTTATTCGTCACCTTTGAGCACGACATGAATTATAAACCCAAAATAAGCACATAAAAAATCAGTGGTTATTGCCTGGATTTGAACCCGTAATCATCGGTTAAGATGCACGTGTTCTAACCACTGGGCCATCTCGGCTTATCAGTTCACGTGAACTTTTCGTTGATTTTCATGCAAAATCTATATAATCCAATTGATTTAAATTAACATACTTATTCATTTAATTGTTAAAAAAGAACCTCTTCGGAGAAGAAGAATTACCTTATTGTCGGTTCTTCTTTGGTAGAATCTCGAACTAGTGGTAACTCAAAATTAAAATTATATCTACAAAACAACTACTCAAAAATTTTAGTATATCGTATTTTATTTGATATAGAACTATTCAAATTTGAAATTGAACAATTATATATAAAAATCTATATTATTATTGGTTCCAAATTTGTTTTATTTTAGAATAAAGCGCGCGAAGTTTTCCAAAAAAAAACAGCGTAAAATAAAACGTTAAACGTTGAAATTTATTCAAATCTAGAATCAAGAAAAAGGATAGCAGCTAAGTTTAATATTTGTCTGTATAATTTGCGTAAGTAACAAAGGAACATTACGATAACCATTACAGTTTATTGTATATTTCCTTTTATTTTATTAAAGCGTATTAACACATTGTAATACGCGCCTTCAATTATATTGTGTTAACACGCGCCGGGCACTAGCTACCTTTATTAAGGTAGCAATATTGTTTCACGTATACTGCCAACAAGCAGTACTACTCAGCATTATTGTGTTAAGATTTGAAATGTGAATGAGCCGGTGTTGTAACAGTTCTAAGGAACATAACACACTACTCGACCACGGAGGTATAAATATATATATTTCATAGCATTGCCTAGACGGACTGACAAATGGCCAACCTGATAATAAGTGGTGTCCACTGCCCATAAACATTGGTGGTGCAGGTGATGCATTGGTAAGGAATATCCATTCCTTTGATCGCCAATGCACCAACCTTTGGAACTGAGATGTTACGTCCCTTTCTGTAGCTACACCGATGCTAAGTATAAGCTTGGCGGCAGAATATTTGCTGAGCGAGTGTTACATAGGGTTTGAACAAACTTCGCATTTAGATTTAATCAAATTCACAACATTATATGACTTCATAATGAAAGGTAATTGGTTTCCGTTTAAATTGTACAAATTCTATTGTTTCAATTAGCCTGTGACCTCGTGATCGCTTTCAAAACAAACATCATTATTAACATTGTTTTTGACTTTAAATAGTAATAACACCGCAAATAAACGGGAAATTTTGCCTGTATTGAGATATTAAAATTATATTCAACAATAAGTATTACAAAATATATATTATTAGTGACCCGCCCCGGCTTCGCACGGGTGCTATGCTGCCACTAAATACACTACAGAATATTTTAACGTTGTAAAACAGTTTTTGAGTCGTTAGACAATACAAACCGCTATGTCCCTGGGTTTTAAATCTATAATATCTTCGAAAATATTCATTTCAATTACATGCTGTAAAGGGCCATATTGATCTATATTAAATGCAAAATGTATTTAAGGTACTTATTGGATAAGGGTTAATGCAATACATTGCTTAAAATCACTTCGAAAATAAGCCATTATTTCTCGTAAAAAGTATAGGATAAAATATGGCTTGGATGGATAAATATATCTTGGGTTATCCCTAAGAGATAGACATAACATCGCAGACTTTTTTGTAGACCTTTTTTGTAGACCTTTTTAAGGTGTACTATACTGTATGTGCTACAGTTATTTCGATCTGTCTTGTAGGGTTCAGCCAGCGTTTGCAATTTAATCGCAAAAAAAATGCGTTTATTTATGACATCACATTAGAAACCTCTAAAATTATCAGTATTACTCTACTGTATTATACATTTAAACCTTCCTCTTGAATCACTCTATCTTTTAAAAAAAACTTCATCAAAATCCGTTGTGTAATTTATAAGATCTAAGCATACACAGGGACAGACAGACAGCAGTAAGCACTTTGTTTTATACTATGTAATGATGTATAGTGCTATCTCGCTTGCACAATGGCATGGAAATGAGAAGGATACTCTATCGTCTTGAGTTACCACAGTTCGTCGGTTAGCGTCATTTGCTATAAACGTTACCTACCTGCAGCTTCCCCAAGATAATCGTCTTCGAGAAAGGGACCAGCTTTCCATTATCTTTACATAGTAAACTAAACTCGACTTAGAGATTTTGTATGACTTAGCTCATCAGTTGCGGTCAATCGGTTCATTTGTCCAGTTCGAATGAGGCAGACAATTGTATTATTATTAAATATAGTTTAAACCAAACATCAGATGTTTTTCATATAAAATTCTTAAACTAAATTTATATTTCTTTGCAAATGATAAAAAAAGCATAAATAAAGATTTAGTTTTTGTTATTAATATAAGTAGAACTATTTGAACATGATCGTGAATATCAGAAAAAATATGCGATCGTTCACTATTAAAATTATAACATTTCGTGTATCATACAGACATCAAAATAACGTACAATTAGTCGTTTTACAACATATAATATAAATAATCGTTTCAAATTTCAATATGACATTACAAAATATGAATAACAATTAAATAAAACAATTCGAAATAAATATAATGCATTTATTCATAAATTAAACAATGGTATCCTCTTCATTTGTTTCTCGATTTGTCTGACGCTCTTGCCATTGATATTAGGCACGCTTGATATTGTATAAATCGCACCGAATATATTGACGCAGGCAAACATATAAAATAATGTATAAATACCTATATTACTTTCCAAATATTCGAATGTCAAGACGTGTACAAGTCTAATGATTTGAGAATATGTATAGACAATTCCTAGAACAGTTGATCGAATCTGAAAGGAAAATAATTTATTGAAGAATATTAGCTACTCCGCGCGGTGTAACGCTAAACGTTACAGCTTACGCACATGTAGCTGCGTAGCTGTTCGTAGCCCGTTGAACAGTCTATAATATTTCAAAATAAATGAGCTATCTAAAGCAAAAAATCAAAAGATTCTGAAATTAAAACGGAGAACACAAAAAATAACTAAAGATGTTGGAAATATATTAAAAGTACTCAATACTAATAATTTATTAATTTCCTATCCAATCGATAAAATTAACTAATATTTTTTTTTTTTTTTTTTATTACATATCAAAAATATATCATTTCTATTATTATCAAAATTATACGCCTCAAGATATTTAGGTATTTTAATAACGATCAAGAATGTATTGGAAACTATGTATAGAGCTTGATCAGCTCAAAGCCAAGACAAATATATACATTTTCTAGAGCTTGGAACTCGAAAATAGCGGTTAGTTGTATAGGTAGCCTGCAGGGTCAACCGCTTGTGTAAAGAATTTCTTTATTTTGAGACGTTTACACATTGATACTTTTTATTGTGCCAACGTAAAAAATATTAAAAACATTGAAAGGAATTACGATAGTGTTTATTTTTAAATTTTTAGTTATTTATGTAATCTTTATGTACGATTAAAAGCTAACGAGTAAATAATAATTACTAAAGTTAGGTTAAGCATCTCCATACACTTTACCAGATCAGTAAATTGTACTAATGGAGTCGTTGTGGTACAACGTTAATCTTTAGGCTTTATCACAGATAAGGGATGCATCACAATACCATAGCAAATAATATGAGAGATTTTTTTATCGCATTGAAATAATATATAGAAAAATTAAATTGTAAAAAATTTAACTGACTCATAAAAATATTGAAATATAAAAACTGCGCAGTTCACGTTAGAGTGTAAAATATATGAGCAAAAATAGGTGATAGTCTTTATGGTATGACTACTATTTTTATAATCAAATGGAATCGGGACTTTGGTTGGAAAGAAATAATATGTCGGACCATCAGGGTTAATTGCTTCTCGACGATTATTCACAATGTCTTTTACTAAAGATACTGAGAATTTTTCAACAAAACAAAAGCAATTTTCTTTTATTAGTCAGACCTACTAATTGAAATCAGAACTTTTGGATCTAAATACTTATAAACTAGCCAGTCAATTTAGAATATTAATAATAGTTTTTTGATGCGTTAAGTTGTTTTGTATTACAATTTAAATGATCAAGAATCAACGGTTCAAGTATTCAAGCTGAAAATTATCAATGTAATATTTTATTTACATACTTGCAAGTTCAGCATTTCCACCATGATAATTGTTGGCAAGCCCCATGCTAAACCGTATCCGAATACAAGGACACCTAAAGCCGCGACTGGAAGCCATCTTAGTGACGTCACAGTGAGATCAGCTTGCGTAAATACACCTAGTGTCCCCATTGATAATACCATCACTGAATAAGCGAAAGTTAAGAGATACTGAAATAAAGATGGAAGTTACGAACTGTAAATATACCGCTACTGAGCTAGGGCCTCTTCTCATTTTAAGGAGAAGATTTTCAACGTATATCATCTATTTCGATATATCACGATTGTTTCCTTAGCCGCCTAGAGATAAATTATAAAAAACAAATTAAGCACATTAAAAATGATTGATGCTTGCCCGAGGTTGTGCCCAAAATCTTCTATTAAGGTTCAAGTTCAAATTCAACTAGAATCTGCAAGACGACTCAGTAGATAAACTTAGATCTCAAGTCGTGGTCAAATCTAAACAAGATTACATGAATGCTTCAAGTGATTTTGCCAATAAGCATATACAAGTGCTTCAAGCGCTTGTGCCAATAAGCAAACATGAGTGCTTCAAGTGATCGTGCCAATAACGTGCACTCAGTCAATGAAATCGTCGCTACGAAACTCGCATTATAATATTGGAAGAAGTTCTAATATTTCATATGTATATATCTATGTATATGTCATAAATAAGCAGCACGATAGCTAAATGCTTCTGTATAACATTCACATTAATAGCCTGAAAATTTGCTCCTTTCGCTGTTAGGAGAAGGTTTGGAGCATGTTCCAACACGCTGCTCCAATGCCGGTTGGTGGCATACACATGTGGCTGAATTTCGTTGAAATTAGACATATACAGGTTTCCTCACGATGTTTTCCCTAACCACCGAGTACGGGATGAATTACAAACACAAATTAAGTACACGAAAATTCAGTGGTCTTGCCTGGAGTCGAACCCACAATCATCGGTTAAGATGCACGCGCTCTAACCACTAGGCTATCTCGTCTCTGTATATGCCGAATACAATTCCTTAATTTAACAAAACAAAATTTGGGCAATCACAATTACATACTTTTATAGAATATACATTAAAGTGCTTTTATGAACCGACATAAATTTAAGATATTTTGATATTGACTGTAGTTTTACAAGAAAAATCTTTTCTAATACGATGATTTTTTTCTTAAACGCTTTACTACAATAATCTACTTAACTGAATTACATAAAACTTATAGCAGAAGACGCAAGAAGATCAGATCAGAGAAGATTTTGATATACGGTATTCTTATGTAAGTGACTGTGTTTCATCAGTAGCAATGGTGAATTTCATATTCTTATACATAAATATAGATATGTTACCATAACGGTACCACCCAAACCATACTTACTTACTTTTCTCTCAAATAATCTTACTGAAACTACACAAAACAGCGTTCCCGCAAACAGACATATTGGCACCAGAATTCTTTCAGGGTCCGCTGAGGTTTTTAGTTGAACGAGGGTTTTCTCCTGGTCCAAAAATATGATGCAGCCGCTGAGTATCGTTATTGTATACAGTACTAGACCAATCTTCATTTCGTCCCGCCATATTCGATTAGTCCCTAAAATGTATTGTATTTAAAAATAATAATGTTATTTGGATTTATATTATTAATTCGCTTATAAGGCTGCATCCAGTATTAAGATTAAGGATCCCGAGATTCTGTGTTCAAAACGTTGTGTGGTTCTGTTAACGATGACTCCTGTGTCCCGGAATTGTTTTTATTCTTTTTTTTATCTATTTTTATCACATTGTTTTTTTAATTTTTTATGTCATATAGATAGGGACTGACAAATAAGTACCCGGATTGAAATTTACTTATATAAACTGTAAGAAATTTTAATCAATCATCATACCTCCAATACGCCATCAATCTAAATAACTAAAATATACTAACTGATACGAACTATGCTTGTAGTTACACTGGCTCACTCATCCTCAAACAAGAACACAACAATACTAATCGATGTTTGGCGGTAAAATATATGAGTAAATGCTAATGGTATGACTAACCCAGAAGGATTGCTAATTTGTCTAAAGCTACCAGCTGTATAGGACTGATGGAATAGAGATTGTCCTTGTTCACGCACACATAGTCTATAATATGTCCTACGCGTTTGGCGAATTTACCCCGAGAATGGCATCTATCGCCGAAATCGTTCAGTAAGACATCATCATCAACATTACTAAAATCAAAGGGCAGTATCTGAGTTTGTGAAGAATCCTTGCTCAAAATCTGTATTACAACATTATTACTACACGGTTCATTGAGAGGCTAAACATTCATAAAGACGATTAAAAAATTGCCTACAAAAGCCTAGCGGTGAAATAAATAGGAATGATACCCACATTTACAGTACACCGTCTGGAGTTAGGGAATTTCAAATCCATATCAATACCGTAATTGAATGAGAAAAAAATATGTTCACACGAAATTAATCAAGAAAATACTGAGAATTCTGTTATGAAAGTATTGCATTGAGAATCGTAATACTCGTTCAAAATATGATTTTCATTCAGAAAAATTTACTATTTAATATAGTGAAATATTAATATCATTAATTTTTTTTTTATAAGTCCTTCAGAATTGCCAAAGCGGTTATAACGAGTCCAAAAGGCAAAAATCTGTATTTTTTTATGCGTTTCTTGCGATCTTCCTCCAGTGATTTCTATAGGTGGCGTTGCGAGCATACTGTAATGGCTGAGCAAGAAGTGGATTTGATTAGATTGGTCCAACTTTGTCGTATATCGACTACGAAGACGTGTTCCTTACACTCAACCTTGATTCACCAGATGCTCAATATTTCTCTCTTGTGATGTGACCAAAGAACTTAAGAATACGCAATTGAACAAAATAATAAATACTCTGCTGTCTATTTTAAGCTCTTTTTTTTCAGCATTAAGGGGAGGGAGAAATTTCAATAGCGTAGTAGCATTTAACGGTTCTAGGAATTTTAGGGGGTACTTTGTTTGAGAAATAACTCAAGAGTGTTTTTTAATTTTTTAAGAAAATGTTGTTGACTTAAATTGTTGTAAATTTAATTGTCTACTATTTGAGTCTTTTTTTTCGTAGGACTGAACTTCTGAATTTAGTGGTAACGAATTTCAAATTTATAAATTATATTCATTCTGTTTATTCGTAACCTTGATACATATATTATGTGCATTTGGATAGGTTAAGAGTTTAAAAGGTGACAATCACTCCAGAGTTGGATGTATTTTATAATCAATATAATAATAGTACTATTATAAACTAACTATAGACTGCTGGAGTAAAATCAAATCAAGGTTATTCCTTAAAATATACTTGTGCAAAGCTAATGCCTATTATCAGAGACTGACTTTTACTATATTCAAAAAACGATAGTCTACTTGACATTCAAATCATTCCTAGTAAAAATTTTTGGTTAGCGTAGATCTTGCGCGTTTTGAGATACAGGCACGACTTTAACGGTTCCGGTTACTTATGTACAACATCGATAAACTATAATGAAGCGATAATACTAATACATACAACATTGTCTAAATATATATAGAAAAAATAATACTTACAAATGTCTAAGAGCCTTAGTTGTTCATTCGGTTTTCCGCGTACACTTTCCTCCTTCAGTAGTTTTATCTCGTTTAGAATATACGTATCATCAACAGACAGGCATTTTAACTTGGCCATATTAGCTATTGCAGCCTGAAAATATATACATGTTATTTCTTTTTAATCTGTGCAATAAAAAAAAAACTAAAATGTTTTTTTTTTAATCTTATCAACTAATATCATATAAAGCGTTCATTCAATTTCTGATTTTATTTTATTTATTATTTCCAACTAAATTTTAATAATCTAAATATATATTTCGATGGAATTTGAATATAAATGTTCTTCCCTGTTACAGTATCGAATTAAATGTAAAGCTACCACCGGCTCGGAAAGTAGATTCTACTGAGAAGTACCGGAACGAAGCTCAGTTTTTGTTTTTTCACCAATTTTCGTCCACGTTTTATAATCTATACATTAAAATAACCGCGCTTTACTAAATGCATATGTATTTACACGGTACATATACCTAAATAACATTTTTTACAATTTTTGTCTGTATGTCTGTCTGTTTGTTCCGGCTAATCTCTGGAACGGCTGGACCGATTTTGACGGGACTTTCACTGGAAGATAGCTGATGTAAAGAGTAACATAGACTACTTTTATTTTAGAATTGTATGTAAAATAATAATAAAGTTACGCTTTTTTATTAAATTCAAACGCACACGAAGTCGCGGGCACAGCTAGTTATTAATATAATCTTTTATTGAGTAATATGCCCTTTTTGTCAATGTTTGTATGACATGTGATTTAAATTTATTACAACTAAGCGGTATCTTGATATCTTTATTAATAATTACGTGAAGGTCTACGATAGACCCGATCGAAACCCATCCACAATAATAGATCGTTAAAAAATAATTATATTTAAGTCGACAACGTACAGCAAAATTCGTATAATCGAGATATTTCGATTTGAAATCAATAAAATTCAATGACATGAAGTTCTACGGGCGGCCATGTTTGACGTTTACGGTTGTGTTCAGAAAGTAAGTACACTTAGTAAGTTTTACAAATAATAATTTCGTACAGGGGTACGGTAGACTCGATGGAAACTTATCCACAATAAATTATAGATCAACGTTTATGAGTTCTATATGTTATATGAAAATTAAGGATAAACCGTATAATATTGACATTCAATTCGAACAAGCAAGAACAACAGCTTATAAAGTACAAAAAAATATTCATCTTAAAAACATTTCAATGTGAATGTCTGGGGTTCAAAATCGTAATAACGAAGAGAATTGGTACGCAAAATTAAATGTAATGCAAAATGTAAATAGCGGCCATTTCATGACGCCACTGTCGTATTACGAACGTTCAGGCAGCCATTTTGTTTTGTATAGCGTAATTTCCGTTCCCGCCAGCGTTATCGTTCTATATGTGAATCCGCATAAATTAATTAACGTTTCATCTTAATTTAAAGTCTTCTAATATACAAGAGCGGTCCCTTATAAGCAGCGCTCGCCTGTAATGTAGCAATCTAAGATTTGATTTTGTACATTCGCCTACAGTCCAATCAGTTTTTGTAATACTAAAATATTCTATCTCAATGATGTAATTTTAACTATTGTACCATAACAAGTTGCCTACTGTAATGTTCAGTTCTTCTCACACTCGTAACGCTTGGATCTAAACTGTTAGAATACAGGTGAATGCTCGTATTTATTTATTTTTTATTTTAAAGTGGGAGCAAGTGGTCACCATCGCTCATAGACAATGGTACTGTTAGAAATATTAACCATTTCTTACATCGCCAATGCGCCACTAAACTTGGAATTAAGATGTTATGTCCCTAGTACCTGTAGTTACACTGGCTTACTCACCCTTCAAACTGGAACAAGTACTACTGCTAGCAGTAGAATATCTGAAGATTGGGTGGTACCTATCCAGACGGACTTGCGCCCTACCAAGTAAAGTATTAATTCCTATTACCTTCTTTAGATGTTGTTATTTTAAAGGCTTTTATTTAACTTGCACTGTTAGTGGGCTATAACATGTAATATTTATTTAAGAATTATTTTACATTAAGAACTTAATTTGAATATATAAATCCAATTAGTTATTAATTAGAACTACTATAACAAATTTAACATGTTGGTTGAATTTTGAATATATTATACATTTTTGCAATTTGGTAGTTTGACAAGGATTTTTTAACTAAACATTTTGAAATGTTTAATAGTTTCTATAGTATGTTCAACACAATCGTATATAACTTGTCATCTTCAACATATCCAAGGAAAGAGGTTTTCGGTACTCTTTTCTAAGAATGATGCTAACTAAAATATCTTACAAAGTATGTCCCTTCGGGGCGTATTGCGGGCGTTCGGTGAAATTTTGCAATAGACAAGTAAGAATACATATACTGAACAAGATTCTATATCGAATTGAATAAAAAAGGTTCTATAGAATTGTAAAAATAGCTTTTTTTATTTGATAATTGGCAAACGAGCAGGAGGCTCACCTGATGGAAAGTGACTACCACCGCCCATGGACATCTGCAACACCGGGGGTCTTGCAGGTGCGTTGCCGGCCTTTAAGGAAAGAGTGCGCTCTTTTCTAGAAGGTTTCCAAGTCGTATCGTTTCGGAAAAACCGCCGGAAAATTTTACGAATAATACATAACATTTTTCTTTATGAAAATGAATTATTTTTAGTCAGTGTATAGTATAATGTATACGGATTCTAGTATCTGTCAAAAACTGAATTCCAAGCGAGCGAAGCGGGGGGTTCATTTATTAGACGGTAAAAATAGCTAAGTATTTTTGTTGATTTTCAAAGAGGTATTATATATATATAGATATTAGAAAGAGAGGAAGACCAGCGACTCGTTGGGTTGACTCGATGTAATAAAAATAGCTGGTAAAAACCGGATGACAATTTCCAAAGATGTAAGAGACAAATGTAAAAATCTGGAAGAGACCTTCACCCTAAGAAGGGTTCTTGCATGCCTGCATGATAAATTATTGGTACATTTTAAACTCATATTTTTAAATATTACATTATACACATTCTTATACAATATAAATCATAATTGACTTTAATTAATGTGAGAAATAATAGACTTTCTATTCTATTCTATTCTATTATATATATAATGCCTATAATATTATAAACATACATGTAATAATCATATTTGTTTTGCAAATAACAGCTTGTAAGTGTCCTAATGCTGAGCTAGAGCATCTACTTTCTTTTAAGGAGAACTTTCCGGAGCCTACTCCACCGAATTCAGCGATGCTTGCCGCTTTGATACCACAATGATCGGTTACATGCACGCGTATAACATCCGGTCCAGTTCGGCTATTTTATTGTACATTTATAATAATAGTAACTGCTGAGTTCCTATTCACTAGAATCTATATTCCATTAGTAGCTTTGAATTTATTCAATGTTAGAAATTACTATGGCTACTTGAATAATGTATTTCAATCTTTATATAATATATATGCGTGTCTCAATCTTTGTGTGTAACATACGTTTATTATATAACGCTACATATGGTTTTAATTTAATGTTTACATTGTTATTTCAATGTTGCACAACGTATTAAAATAACAAAACAATATATAAATTGTGTTATAATATTTTGCATCTTTTGTTACAATTAAAATTAAAATCAACTTCGAAAAACCTATTATATTTTATCTGTCACGTTAACAGTACGCCTTTAAATATAATTAGGCTCTTAACTAATTTGCAAACAAATACTGCGTTATAGCAAAAGAACAACTAACTTAAAAAAAATTATTATGTCTATAAAATATAGTTACGCGAAACCTAAATGGAACATTTTACGTACTTTATAAAAAAAAAAAAACAAAAGAATTTAAAATTAAGGTTTGTTTTTATAATTTTACTTTTCAATATTATGTACTATAAAAGTTAAGTTTCCTATCAACCCTACGATAAATTATGCCACGTCTACAAGCGACCGTGTGGCCTAATGGATAAGGCGTCGGACTTCGGATCCGAAGATTGCAGGTTCGAGTCCTGTCACGGTCGAATCATAGTTTTTATTTCACATATCGATATATTTTTTTTACAATATATTTTTTTATAATCGAACATAAGTTATCATAACAAGTAAGCTCTTTTTCTTATATAAGTTACATGGAAGTATTTTTTTTTAATATTATTCTATTTATGACGTTTGATTTGAAACAGATCGTCCCGAGTTCGTTTGGATAAAAATCATACAAAGTTATCACTAAAAAAAAAGGTTTAAATGTCCAAAAAAAGTGCTTACGATATAAAATTATGATTAAAATTTTCATCTTTCTAGACTCAGTTCTCTGTGCGTTAACAGCCAGTCCGAACAAATGACTTTATAATTATATGTTTTATACTACATTCATAAAATGTATGGTAGGGACATTTTTTTTGTATTCGAAGGACTTGAAAAAGCCTTAGGCTCAGTGTCATGTCTATACCTACATTTTATACAGATAACCGATTACTGTATATATAAATATAAATCAATAGATTTTAAGTGCAATTTATTTCATGGCTCATTGTACAAGCCTATTCTATGAAATGTATAATTCATATTTTTACCAGGGAAAGCGGAGCCGTATAAATCGTATTTTATCTAATAACATTTCTTAATATAGAATCCTCAAGGTTCTCAGAATCAATCCTTTCTGGGAAGAAACATTACAATTCACGATTATTTCCTAACTTAATCAGCAATTAAGTCTTGGATTACAACTTGACAGATGGCCCAGTGGTTAGAACGCGTGCATCTTAACCGATGATTTCGGGTTCAAACCCAGGCAGGCACCACTAAATTTTCATGATCTTAATTTGTGTTTATAATTTATCTCGTTCTCGGCGATGAAGGAAAACATCGTGAGGAAACCTGCAAGTGTCTAATTTCAAAAAAAATCTGCCACATATGTATTCCACCAACCCGCATTGGAGCAGCGTGGTGGAATATGCCCCAAGCCTTCTCCTCAAAGGGAGAGGAGGCCTATAGCCCAGCAGTGGGAAATTTACAGGCTGCCAATGTATTCAACTTGACGATATTACTGTTATTACTATAAATATTATAAAAAAATAACATTTATTAAATAAATATTACAAATAATATTTTTGAAAGTTTTATTATAAGTCCGATTGATAATAAATTGGATTTTCAGATTGTGATGCGGCAGATCCACCGTCAGAAAAATGCATATTTTCATTTTAATAAATCTGTATTTTTTATAACATAACTAATAATAAAATAAATAATAAATATTTTCTATCTAATTTTATTGAATATAAGGATATACCTTAAATATTGTATTAATAAAATGAACTCATAAACGCAGGTAATCGTATAATTGAATGCTGTACGTACTCTTAGTTTTCCACGCACACTAAGATATCTCGTAAGTACGAACGTCACTCACTCATACTAATGCACGCCAATAATTTCACGTAGGGGGCGCGCCTTGAAATGAAAATCAAATATTATGACTGAACCTACTATACATCAATTTATTTACAAAGTCATGTCGAGTCGAGGGGCGCTAAAATAAATATCTTATACAGATAAACGTTCCGTTTCCTTTGTAAAACTTTTCTCATACTAAATATATGTACATGACATCACAAAATAAAAATATTCTTTATTCAAGTACACTTTTACAAGCATTTTTGTCAAATATATAAAACTGTTACGAGAATATGTAGCAAATAATAGAGGTTTTAGTACATATGTATGTATATATATTTATAAATAAAATAATGAAATCAAAATATTCTCTATTAAAGCAGGGTCATTAAAGCACTATGTAAAGCTGCCACTGGTTTAGAAGGTACATTCTACGGAGAAAAACCGGTAAGAAACTCAGTATTTACTCTTTTCCACCATTTTAATAAAATAATATTTCAATAAAGTTGAATTAAAATGATATGCTCTCTTGAAACCAACAAATACTAAGTCCAAACTTTTTTTATATAATAAATTTAGAGTGTCTATTTGTAATATTCAAATAACCGCTTTTTACTAAATTCCTAAAACACGGTACATATACCAAAATAACATTTTTTTTACAATTGTCTGTTTGTTCCGGGTAATCTCTGGAACAGCTGGACCGATTTTGACGGAACTTTCACCGGCAGATAGCTGATGTAAAAAGGAGTAACTTAGGCTACTTTTATTTTAGAATTATATATTAAATAATAATAAAGTCACGCTGCAATGTCCAAATACTGTCGCGTCGGGTTCCTCCCACCAACGACTTAATAACACAATTTTAAGCTGTCTTGTCGACAAAAACTTTTTTGTTAAATTCAAACGCGCACGAAGTCGCGGGCACAGCTAGTCATTAATATAATCTAGTAATTATACATGTGTAATAATACGTCTTATTTATTAATCTATTTTTGACATGAGATTTAATTTTTTTAATAGTCAAGTTAACAATATCAGGAGGGATATATTAACTTTTCGACTTCCAAAACTAGGAGTTATTAGTTCGTCCTCCCTCCTCGTTTTCTAAAAATTTTTAAATCTATATTAATATAAATATACATAATATTGTTGTAAAAATATTGTGTAGCAACTGTTACTATAACAACTATATTAAAAGCACCCCGAAGGACTTCTCGAGCATAATTGGTACAAAAAGAACTAGTTCTAATTAAATATTACAAATAGAATCTTACGCCATCTCTCAATTTAGTGACGTTATATTTTGATATTCAAATTTAATAAATAAAAAACATTATAATTATTAGATAATGTTTTTTATTAGACTAATAAACGATTTTTTAATTTTTTAAGAAAACGGCATATTATTTTAAATGTCACGGAACCAAAGCTTCTTCAATACAGATCAATTATTGCTATTTCGCGGTTGAATCGATTATGTGTCAGACAGGGCGAATCAAACGGGCTAATACTTATTAGAACGCTCGAATCTTAACCCGGGATTGTAGGTTCGAACCCTGGCAATCACTACCGAGTTACATATAATTAAATGATATATTTTTAAAGAACATTCGTAATGCCCCATTATTAAGAATTACTAATATTACACACCCCTCCTTTTAAGCTTAAAGCTTGTCACAGGAGTGTGGACGACAAGGTGGATCGATGCTGCGACCTTTAAATCGCTAGGCGGCCCTCAAACTATTGTCCTATTGACGCTTATTTAATTTATGACTATTACCTCTTACTTAGATTATCAATGTCTCATAAGAAAGATTTTACATTAAATTTAGTTGCGGCTTTTCTTTTATAAATACTATTTAGATTTAGGGCAAATAATGTCATTATATAAATTTATAGAGTGTACGTCGCCTTTATCCGGCAAGAGTGTACACATCACTAATTATACGAATGTATAAATAATTTAAATTTATCATAGTATGTGGTTATACCTTTATACCTTTGGTTATTTAATAAACTAAATGATTATACACAAAATAATAATGGTCTAAATATAAAAATATTTATATAATATTTGCATTCAATGACAACCGATGTCTGTGTAATATTAAAAAAAAATAATACATGATCAATGCGTTCTGAACCATATATTAAGTGTGTGTTCTTGCACAGGTGCACTCTTTGTTCCCTCGCTTTCATAATTTGTTTGGGTAGCACGACCCGACCAGAATTATATCAGGGGCGAGATCAATGGCTTCACACAATGTACATAGTTCCAATTTCGAGACTCCAGATTGTTTCAGAGAATTTTTCGACAGAAAACTCAATTACTTTTTATTGGCCTAACCAGGGGTTTGAACCCGTTGAACCCATGATATCGGGATTTATTGCCTTATTATTATTATCGAGCCACTAATCCAACGCAGTAGTCGTTTACAATAAATTATACAAATTTGTTAGTTAAAACAAACTCTCCGAGTCAGATTAAAAAAATGCGTTAGTCCTTTAATCGCGAAAGGTTTTTTCACGCTACGACCTACGACAGCGTAGTAGAGACGTTTGTATGTGTGAGTAAAACTCGCGCGAAACTACAGAAAGGTTTTAACATCTCGCTACGACACATGATAGCGTAGCAGTAACGTATAATGTGGTTGGATTCCACAAGAAATAGAAGTGCTCTAATGAACAGGCAGTAACAAGCTTTATATTTTTTATTTATTTATAAATGACTATTTTATACGGCTAGTAAGAGAAGAGCCTCTCTAAAAAAAATATAGTGTTTATTTAGTAAAGTAACAGTCTATAGGCGTGCCACTGCTGGTCTAAAGCCTCCCCTCCCTTTGAGGTTACTGTTCGAAAACACGTTGCTCCAATGCGGATTGGTGGATATACACGTGGCTGAATTATATTGATATTAGATACATGCAGATTTCCTCACAATGTTTAAATTAAGTACATAGAAATTAAGCAGTGCTTGCCTGCTTTGGAACCCGCACCCATAGGTAAAACATACGTGTCACAGCTCACTGGTTCATCTCGGCTCAAAAATTTTCATTATTCAAAACCATTTGAATGTAAAACGTCTTAAGTGATGATGGTTTTAACAAGTGGAATAAAAACCCTAACTGACATTACTTTTATATAGAATTTATTTTTATTTATTTATTTATTTAATATTTGGGAAACAAACAGGTATACAATATAATCTGATAACATAATACAATTTAAATATCATTATCATTTTACTATTAATATCTAGCCTCATCATGAAATCTAACTAACTATTTCCAATAAATACGCACTGAATTCACATAGAATATCAAAACTTTGAATAAAAACTTTTATCAGTTTATACACTCAATTATCACGAGAGGGATAAGGAATAAGCCGGGACAGACCCCGAACTTCCGCTTAAGTTCAATAAGCTATTCAGTCGACTCTAATTGTAAATTTGCTTATATGATCCGACTTGTAAACTGTCTATAGTTGATTTTAGATTAAAATTTTTACAAAAAATTGTAATAATTATATTCATAAAACAGGGTAAGCTACGTATCAAGCTTTTACTTGATTAAGTACGTAGACCGTGTGGCCTAATGGATAAGGCGTCGGACTTCGGATCCGAAGACTGCAGGTTCGAGTCCTGTCACGGTCGTAAGTTATATTTTTTGGATAAATATTTATCCTTTATATTTTTTTATATACTACAGAGAATGATTGGTAGAAAATTTATTAATATTATTTGTAATTACTTATATTTGAGTCCGGAGCCGAGATGGCCCAGTGGTTAGAACGCGTGCATCTTAACCGATGATTTCGGGTTCAAACCCAGGCAGGCACCACTGAATTTACATGTGCTTAATTTGTTTATAATTCATCTCGTGCTCGGCGGTGAAGGAAAACATGGTCAGGAAACCTGCATGTGTCTAATTTCAACGAAATTCTGCCACATGTGTATTCCACCAACCCGCATTGGAGCAGCGTGGTGGAATATGCTCCATACCTTCTCCTCAACGGGAGAGGAGGCCTTAGCCCAGCAGTGGGAAATTTACAGGCTGATTATATGTTATGTTTATTATATATATTTGAGTACGATGCAGGTAAACCGCCAGTTCAAAACAGCTACCTTTCCACCAATTTCGGAAATGATGAATGGTCATTGGTCAATGGCATCCGATGACGCAATAGACGAGAAATGAACCTTCAGATTGAACCCAAATAGGTTAAGCTTTCTTTGACCAACGTTTCGATAACTGGAGATTAGTCTATTTTTACCAACTGATCGAACTTAGGATTTGAATTGAAACATACAGCAATGATGTAAAAATTCAACAATAAACAATAATCCTACCTCAATTTTTCCAGTCTTCACCAAGTAGCTAGGCGATTCGACCACCAGGAAAAGTGATACGAACTGAACCATCACCATTGCAGCTATCAGATACAGAACGTTTTCCCCATCAAGTCCGAACCTTATTAAATATCCCGCTGCCGTCATCGCCGTTACAAGAGCTATAGCCGTTCCTCGGCCAGTGGTGGCTGATATTTCTCTAATATAAATCGGTATGCAGATAAAAAGACCAGCAGTAGACATTCCAGAGAGGACATGTAACACTATTGATCCAATTTCGCTTGGCTCCAGGAGAAGTGGTATACAGGATGCCTGAAACAATTTGATTTAGTATTTTTTGATGGACGATAAATAAATTACATACACGGACTGAAGTAGGCAGTACCTATTCATCTATAGCCATGAAATTTCACTATGACTAAAAATGCTTAATTTTTTTTTATAGCCGGGGGTCTCATCTCGTGGAAAGTGACTACGAGCGGCCATATATGCAACATCAGAGGGTCGCAGATAGGCAATGTGTGGTTACCTTCGAGTTCTCACAGAATTGTTAGTACTATTCCAAATAAACAAACTATTATTCTTTTTTTTGTAGAATATTTAACTTCAGCTGTTTGTATTAATCTGAACATAAGAACTTTCATTTCGATCTCTTGAGTTTTCTTTGGTGTTTTTGTTTCAACTAATTGGAGGTTTTATTAGAAATACGAACGAAATTCTTTACACACAGACAACCTAAATACATATCATGACTCAGAATCTCAGGATCAATTTATAATCTGATTATTAAATCAATGAAGCAATTATTTCTGATGAGTAAATCACAATTCCGGGCGGTTTATGAGATTGAAATAGACAGCGTATTGGCACATACACAGTTTAACCATCAAAATGTATCGCAATGAGCTAAAAGAGGAACACGTATATTACATTAAACTCTTCATCAGTATCTTTAAGTAATATAAAGTAACCTGAGGATGTAGTCAATCTTCAACGAGATGATTTTCGACAAACAATTATTTTTAATTGATTTCTGTCACCACGATGTCAAGGTGATCGATACAATTGATCAATTGGTAACCATCGACCACTTAACTGCCACTCAACGAAATGTAAATTTTTCATGACTCTCTCGCCTGTTATAATACTGGGTAACTCATGCTTCATATTGAAACACGTTGACATAAAGTATTGCGGCGAAAGAACAATTGATGAGAGTGTAGTACTTACAAAGACAGATTGTGCAAAGTCCTACAAATGATGATCCTGACTGGCGTCGACCACACCAACATTTCTCAAGATAAACTAGCCAATTACTCATTACTGTAGTGTACAACTGTTCTCACTTTGAGGTATGGAAGTGTAAATTAGGCCAAATTTCAAACTTTAAGTTCCTACTGAAAAACTTGACGGAAAAACCAATAATATTTTATTGTTCTTACCTAGGGTTCGAACCCAGTAGCTATAGATGTACAGCATACATACATACATTAAAATTTTAATCCACTTAATCAATGAAGAAGTTAAGTCCACTGGTAATCCAAAATAATTAAAAAATAGCGTGATTCACTTACTCCCTGCAAAAGAATAACGACGTAAATGCCAAATTTTCTTCCCCATTTGTCAATACAATAAGTCTGTATTAGGGCACTGAATATTGATGCGAGTATAAGCGCCGTGGTCGTCCAAGGGACTTTGTCCGGCGTAGTGAAGTGACCAGCATGGGCTGATATAGTAAGGTTGTTGCTCTCCACGCCATGTGTGAAGAATGAGAGGCCGACTGGAAGAAGAAATAACTCTTAGGGCCAATATAATACAGCTTGTTTTCGTCTGAAAAGTAATAAATAACTTTATGTGTATACTTTAAAACCCATAATTAATTTAAAAGACAACAAAAAAATATTGGCATTAAGTAAGACGTAAATAAAAAATAGCGATCATTGAAGTCGAGAAACTAACAATCTAAATAAAGCTGTATAATATGAATGTTACGAGTTTTAAGGGTTACATAGGGTACCTAACACCTGCCATCATATGCAGCAGAAGACCGGGTGGGAAACTGTATTATAATAAAAACATATATCATAAGAACACGCAGGCATACAAATTGCAGGAAAATAAATACAAATTAAAAGTAAGATACACCTAAGGCACGGACAACATGTCTGTGGGGCTATTAATAAAGCAATTAAAAAAAAATATATCTTCAATTTTCAGATAGTAAATTTTAAATACTTTTTTAAGGGCCGAAAGCGTTTAGCACTTATTAATGGCGTATACAGGGAATAATTTAGAATTAAATTTTTAAGAAATTCCTCAAAATTCCTTTCAAATTCAAAATAGAAAAGCCTCAAAATATTAATATAAGGATGAATAACATATTATGGAAAAATATATGAAGTTCCGACGACAGAGTAGCTTGAGCTTTCATGAACGAAATTATATAACATGGTCGTATCACGTATTTGCGAGGACAGAATATAAATTAGATGACATTACTTTGAAGGCGCTCAAGCTTCAGTAGGTCCTCAGATAAATAAAGATATCTTACATCTATAGTGAGTATCCAAAACGACTCGTGTACACAAATATTCAGGAATTATATACGCATGTGTGCATTATCCACGACTTATTGTAAATTTTTATTTTTTTCTTTAATGATTTCTCAATAGACAAAGGAGATAGTAATATTGATCGACGTTTTAGTGGGAGGCGTTGACAACTGACAAAAGAAGACTCAACCTCCGTGGTCGAGCAGTGTGTACACCGGTTTTCATGGGTACGCCACTCCGAGGTCCCGGGTTCGATTCCCGGCCGAGTCGATGTAGAAAAAGTTAATTAGTTTTCTATGTTGTCTTGGGTCTGGGTGTATGTGGTACCGTCGTTACTTCTGATTTTCCATAACACAAGTGCTTTAGCTACTTACATTGGGATCAGAGTAATGTATGTGATGTTGTCCAATATTTATTTATATTTATAAAAAAAAAAAAAAAGACTGACTCTCGCAGTCATCGTTTTTCATGAAATTATATCTTTTACATGTTGTTAGGACTTTCTGCAAACGAATAACGGATATGAACCAACCTCATTATATATTATAACGCCTAACAGCAATACTTATTATTATTGTGCTCTGGTTTGAAGGATGAGTGAGCCAGTGGTACATGACATCTTAGTTCCCAAAATTGGTGGTGCATTGGTGACATAACATACATAACATAATCAGCCTGTAAATTTCCCACTGCTGGGCTAAGGCCTCCTCTCGCGTTGAGGAGAAGGTATGGAGCATATTCCATCACGCTGCTCCAATGCGGGTTGCTGGAATACACATGTGGCAGAATTTCGTTGAAATTAGACACATGCAGGTTTCCTCACGATGTTTTCCTTCACCGCCGAGCACGAAATGAATTATAAACACAAATTAAGCACATGAAAATTCAGTGGTGCCTGCCTGGGTTTGAACCCGAAATCATCGGTTAAGATGCACGCGTTCTAACCACTGGGCCATCTCGGCTTTGGTGACATGAGGAATGATTAATATTTGTTACAGTTCCATTGTCTGTGTTTAGTAGTGACCACTCACCATGGCCATTTGCTACCTAATGGCCTCCTATCTATATCATGAAAAAATGTAATTAATTAGGCTGATAATGTTCTACAATTGTTTGTGAAAAGATTTCCTCTACTGTTCAAAGTGCGTGTCGACATTTTCGCATACGTTTCGTTTTACCTCTAATAACGCCTAAATAAAACATTCCGTATACGGAACAGCCTCATTTTTCTATTAATAACGAAGATTGGGTCCTATCACTAATCGCTTCGGTCGTGGCGGATTGCTATTTCATTGGTTAAAGATTATAGGGAACTGAAAGTTTAGCTGTGTTTGTGCAAATATAAAGATAAATTCTTCCTGACTGCAATTGGCAGTCAGGACTCCTGTGGACGCTGTCCTGACTTCTCTTGCTACGCTGAAATAGAATTAAACATAATACACGAAACAAAGTCAGTGAGATCATCAGCACAAAGTCAAATCAATTGAAATGATTATCAAATCAATAGAACCCTGAGATGAATTAGTGAATATGTGATGCTAGCTGCCTTACCAAACTTCGTACGGGTAAATTAATAAAGAGTTATTTTCATTGTATGAACCTACGTCGCGAACGGAACATTTTACATGAACAGCCTGTAAATTACCCATTGCTGGGCTAAGGCCTCCTCTCGCTTTGAGGAGAAGGTTTGGAGCATATTCCACCACGCTGCTCCAATGCGAGTTGGTTCACATGTAGCAGAATTTCCTTGAAATAAGACACATGCATGAAAATTCAGTGGTGCTTGCCTGGGTTTGAACCCGCAATCATCGATCAAGATGCACGCGTTCTGACCACTGGGCCATCTCGGCTCATCAACTCGAACTGCTCGAAAGGCTTGAACGGAATATCTTTGCTAAATTTCAAGCTAATTGAACCTATAGTTTCGGAAATCTCGTGATGAGTCAGAGGTACAAAATATAGATAAATATGTAGACCATATTAATATTAGAAAAAATTAAATGTGACTACTGTCTTTTACATAATGGTAGGGCTCGGTGCAAATCTATCTAGGTAGGTACCACCCACACATGTGTCAATTAACCAGTGTAACTACAAGCCCAAGGTCATACAATCTTTTCTATATTAGCTAATGCCCAGCATCCGTTGCAACGCATCGTCAAATTTATTTTTAAGTCATTATTCGGTCCGACTAACGCTAAAACGTTCTCGTATAGCCATTATATATGTATATAATATAATTAACCTTCAAAACAATTTTGTAATTAGTTGGTAATTAATTTTATTAATCGCATCTACGCATATACTTTGTTTTTTTTTATGGTATTAGTTGGCGGACGAGCATATGGGCCACCTGATGGCAAGTGGTCACCACCGCCCATAGACAAAGGCGCTGTAAGAATTATTAACCATTCCTTACATCACCTATGCGCCACCAACCTTGGGAACTAAGATGGTATGTCCCTTGTGCCTGTGATTGCACTGGCTCACTCACCCTTCTAACCGGAACACAACAATACGGAGTACTATTATATGGCGGTAGAATATCTAATGAGTGGGTGGTACCCACCCAAACGGGCTTGCACAAAGCCCTACCACCAAGTAAAATATAGTAGTGACATCAAATCATTGGAAGCTATTATTGGTAATGATTTGTTAATGTTTGTTATTTACTAAATTCTTTAAGTACTGAGTTACGTTATCTATAGTCAAGGCAATAAAAACCCAAAAAATATTTAAAAATATATTTAACTATTAAACTTAACGTACAACCCACTCGAAGCTTATACAATTGATTATTGTGAGAAAAGTTATAATAAAGTATCTACGTTCTAAATTGCGATTTAGAATTACCGATAAATGCACATTATTGTTTGTTTAGAGGGTAGTCTATGTCAGCTATCTTCCTGGAGTATGTTTGCGTAAGTACCCTTTGTTTCCAAAAAATAAATAAATATATTAAAATTTATATCGGTACCTTAAATGTTATCAAATCAATATATTCTTTTAATATTGATAGATAAATTCGCATTTTCACAAAATTTACGTTTAACCCGTTCGAAGCCGAGACGTGTCGCTAGTATTCATATAGGATATATAATTAATTATATACGTTACAAAAGCAGATGTAGCCCCACGGACAATAAGCCAGGATCGTAAACGACTGTTAAAGGTTCAAATTATCATCCAAATACGTATCCAGTATTAGGCAGATTTTTCATCTAGTACAGAGCTACACGATATCATCGTGAGATGAATTACAAACACAAATTAAGCACCTGAAAATTTAGTGGTGCTTGCTCAGGTTTGAACCCGCAATCATCGGTTATGTCATTATCATTCTAAAAATAAGCTTCCCAAGAGACGCCCGTAGAGATTCAACAACTATTCGCAATTACCTAATTGTAAAAAACTCTAGACACAACAAAAAAATCTCACTTCGCACCTCACTAGTTACGAAGTATTGAGTGAAATGTTGTAAGTCGACTTACGATGATACGCTATTTCGATTCGAGTATCTAATCCTTTAATTGTTATAATTGGCAGTCATTGGCACTTTCTGACATTACATAAAAGTGTTCTACTGTGAGATTTGTTTTTGTTCTTACAGATTAGCTCAACTGTATCCCATTCGAAAAAAACCAAACAAACATTTATTAATATGGTTCGCATGAAATTAGTGTGGAGTCCATAGCGTCTATTTTTCAAACTAACCGCTAGACTATGAGAATATTCAAGATAACTCGTACGTCATTTTATCTTTTCGTACTTCTAAATACATAAAATAACTTTTAAAAACATTTTGACTTAACAGTTATTACTAACACTTAAAAAACTATCTTCATGAAAACTGTCATAAGCTTGATTTCATTTGACATTTTTCTCTTAATCAGTTGTTAAAGAAAATATGCCAGGAAACCTGCATATTATGTTGAATAACATTCGTCCACGTATGTTCACTATATATGTGTGTGTGTAACTAACACACATTCGGGTAGCGTGTCGTTCGAATGTGCTCGAAATCCTCAAAGTCAGTAGAAAAGTCTTAGTCAAATGGGAAATGTTTGATGGGAAATAATAACTTACCTATAACAGACAAAGCATATCCTTTAAAAACGGACCCTTTATCTCCTTCACTTATTCTCACATTTTTAGTTATCGTAAACATCACAGCGACACACAATTAAGAAAACAAACACGCTACCGCGCAAAAGGCACGATAAACTCCACCCGCTCTTATATATTCACTCCTAAATTAACAACTACCAAACGAAAATACATTCTATAACAAATATAATAAAGTACAATTTCGAACACAAACAAATCGATATATTTAAATATTTACATAAGAATTTAAACAGTAAATTAATTGCGAATAGAGGCTGAAACTTGTTGATAATTAGTCTGTAATTGCTGTACGTTTAAGCCGATTATTATGCGACGATAAAGAATAAATATACGTGAGGCTAGACGAGTTTGTCAGCGCGTTTGAGTCAATAGACATTAGTTTATCAAGACTAAGCTATTGACGTCGTTGTGCCTCGTTTGAATTGGTTACGACTGGAATAAACAAGTAGTGCTACAAATCAAATTGAAGGCTATGGACTATTGATTGCATAGAGTAAATATTTAAGACATTTGATGAAGAACAAAAGGTAAGTAACGTACGATTAGTACGATTTCTCTTAAGAAAAAGTTTTGGAAATTATTAAACTCATTATGGATATTATAAAACACAGATGGATATTATAGTTTACTAATAATATCCATCTGTCTGATTTGCTCAAGGTCACCACCAGAATATAAGTATTACAGTATACTAACAATATTTTTTAAAAGGTAGTTTTATTTTTATTTTGAAGTTAGGCCGTAGAAGTGCAAATGTGTCACGTTTATAGTAAGTAATTAAAATAATTAAATTAAGGTTATTGCGTGCATTAAATAACACGCGTTCTCATATCTGACGTTATCAGTACAGCTTGAGATAAAAAAAAATTAACGCAAGTAAACTTACCCGTTCAAATGCTCCCAGGTGAACAATCAACCTATGCAATGGAGTTAACTGACTCTTCCGGAAATTTCAGGGTCCGTTGAGAGTAATTGCTTGAAAAACTACTTCGATAGCGCTAATGCTACTTCTAGTAGTTACAATGACCGTTAAGATAATTTTACTGTGTTAGTCAAACGATCTCTAACATCGCCTGTGTGGACGTTGCATAAGGTAGAAGTTATTACAATGTTTCATCATATATCATCTCGTCTTATTAAATAACATAGAATATCGAATATATAACAATTAAACAATATTTTCAAAATATTTTATTGACATTGCACTCGTGTAAAGATTTATTAAATGACGTCAGGAAGTGTAATAATATTTTGGTGAATTTCAAAGTGTGTGTAAGATGTTGTACATGTATGTATATGTTTTTACACACATACTTATATTCCGGTACGTTTTTTTTTTAAAATTAAAAACCGTAACCAATGTCGAGGAAACATGTCTAGTTCTCCATTTCATTTATTTCATATATATTCAGTGCTCTTTAATACAAAGCGTAATTAAAATAATCTCGACAAAGATATTCTTTATCTTGGAAAAACGTTCGTGATAACTTGGACTCATTATATGATCCACGAATGATATAATACATTGATAAAAATCAGGGGATCAATTCTACTAATTTATAATTGTTACGATACTTTCTTGAATTTATGATAGATATTCTGATCCAATTTAGATTGAACCGCAACTGAATCGTTGAGTTAAAAACAGAAAACGCCTTAACCGCAACGATTACGTTTCAATTCTATTGCGATAAAATGACAATTTGTGAGTAGAATTGTCCCCTTGTATAATTATCATTATATACAATAGAAATATCTTTATGGTTTTTTTTTTAAATATATAATTGAAGGAACTAGTCGTCCCACGGCTTCTCTCGTGGTTTAGCGGTTGGTCGTCAGGCGTTAGTTCTAAAAAAGTTGCCTACGTCCTTCCTTAGAGTTTAAGCTGACTTGATGTTAATAAAATTCTGTTCAGTGTTTTGGCCATGAAAGCATAACACACAGACATAGTTACTTTCGCTTTTATAATATTAGTATAGATTCGTGTAGGTTAAGATAAAATTTCAAGATAGGGCCGAACGTTGATTGAACGAGCGTCACTCAACGTCCAACTGGTTAGCGAATTGTAACATAGCCCTTTGAACAGAGCGGACGTAAAACAGTCAGGTGATAGTAATTTCAGTCAGGTGATTGTAATTTAGTTCATATTTTTCCTATTGCTCATGTTTATTTTTTAACCTAACCCAACCTAACCAAACATTACATAGTCAGCTGTACCTCATTCAACGACTATGCAAAATGACGTTCAATCAAGACGTTGAACGTTTCATTAAACAACTTGACGAGTTGTCATTTAGTCATACAATTAAATGTCATCATTCAATGAACGCGCTAGTCAGACAATCAAATAGCAGATTCAACCAGATGACTGCGACATATAGATTACTAGCTACCCGTCCTGTCTTCGCGCGGCGATAAACGTTCATATAAAACTACAAGTTGTACATGTATAAAAAAAACGTTGATATTCTCGGCTTTCCTATATTTTAATATGCATGTATTATACATATAGGTAAACCTCTTGAATCATACTGTTTATTAATGGTAACCACATTAAAATCCATTCCGTAGTTTAAAAGATCTAACTGCACAGACGACTGGCGGCGACTTAGTTATATTATGTAGAAATATATACATATGTAGTTCATATTATGTAAATTTATTATACCTATATAATATTATTATTATATTTATTGAATTACAATAATATTTTTAGGTTATATATGTATGAACAGTTTTCAAAATCACTTTTTTCTTCATTAATCTTTGTCGTAACAGTTAAGATAAAAAAAATTGTCAAGAGTCTTATTTTATTATAAAGCAATCCCTAATGGTCTTAACATGTGTTCAGGGATAAAGTCACTCCCCTTCAAAAGTAATAACTTCAAGAGGGTAACGCCAGATACGACCATTAACGTACAAACGAAAATCAAAAGTGAAAACAAAGACGAAGAGAGGAACATGGACCTTATTTTTAATAACATAATTATACTTGTTCTAACGCCATTTCTAGGGTTCCGTACCCAAAGGGTAAAACGGACCCTATTACTAAGACACTGTCGGTCCGTCTGACACCAGGCTGTATCTCATGAATTTTTAACTTAGACACTTGAAATTTTCACAGATGATATATTTCTGTTGCCGCTATAACAACAACTACTAAAAAAAGAATTAAATAAATATCTCCAAATCAACAGACATGTCTTTATACATAATGGTACGGAACCCTTCATGCGCGAGTCCTACTCGTACTTGGCCGGTTTTTTTGTTATTTATGTTATTGAAGCTTTATATGCCTTAATAGAAATAAACGAAAAAGTTTTACATACTGTAAATAAGCATGCAAATTCAAAGTCAATTCATCCTTTCTTGGGCAAGGCTATTTCTATAATAAAATTTGTTGTTTTGTTCTCGTTGATTTCCATGCAGGATAAGTAATTATTTCATTGTTGTATTTAATAATCTATGTAACTGATCGTCGAAAAATAGTAACTACTCAGTTTCACGTCGGTTTTTCCCGGTAGAATTTACCTTCCGAATCGGTGTAATGTATATTTCGATTTTTTATCCAATGTATTCTAAGGCTTTTCCAAGGTGTGTCAAAAATCCCAGACCTTTCACATCCAGTCCCATTACTTTCAACATCTTTAATCCAAATAAGTTGTGACTTTAGACTTGTCTACTCCAACGGCTATCAGTACTTTCATAGAAGTGTCAAGGTACTACATGACAGTACCACTGCCACTTAAGTCTGCTGGCTATGCAGGCAATAATATCAGGCACATTCGTTTCATTTCTAGATAATCTCATTTCTGAAACTATAATAGTTTCCGAGACACTACGATCATTATCGTTCCATATACCACGTCATTAACCGTTGAATTGTATATTCTCAAATAATAAAATATCCGATATATAAGATTCTATTATATTCGCAACTGAAAGACCCATATAAAAAATAAAACAAAATGTGTTCTTTTCATCGTTTTAATAACGAAACTTTAATGAAAAGCTGGAACATTTTAAAACTTTTGAGACCTCGCACATATTAAATGATACGCGGGCAAAATGAAGAGATTATTATGCTTATATTTCCAAGTACACGACGAACTAGCTATGAAAAGAGTTTGCTTAGTCAAATTTAAATATTCTGAAGTCAGCTCACGGCAGCGACTTGTGCACTAATTTTAAGTATTAAGACTTCTCGTTGAAATATTCCTTTGCATATATTATGAAAATAAATATTGTTAAGGGACGTGTCCAAACATTAAATGTTTCTTTGAATGCTTAATCAGGGTATCTTTATAATGAGGTTCACTATATACCACTTTCTTTAGTTTTAGTAAAATACAAGCCAATAAATGTGTCATTGCTTGGCAAAGATATGCCATCCAGCATGCATAATGGGACTTTTCTGTCGAAAAATTCTCCGTACCAGTCTGAAGTCTGGAGTTGGAACTGTATATACTAGCGTGCCTTGGAAAGCACGTAAAGCCATTGGTCCATCAGCGTCTGGTCGTGTCTATTTGCCGACCCAACGGATTTTGAGAGCGAAGGAATAGATAGTGCACTTGTCTTTGCGCACATACTTGTGAACTATAGTATGGCCTGCGTCAACTACACAGGATATATTTGTTCTCCCATGAGATTGACCGCAGTAACCGAAATCGACCGGAAAACATTGTCAAAATAATGAGATATTATTTGAAAATAATTATAATGATATTTACGCAAATATAATTACGTTTTATTTGACACTCTAAACCTTTAGGTAAGTTCATGGAAAATTGGAATATTTTACTTTATTAGACCGTACTACTCGTATCAAGTAAGTACCTTTCTTGATACGAGCACCGGTTATTTAATTAAGACGGCCCGTCTCGCTATTTATAAGATCATAATTATTTAACGTTAAAAAATTTTACGTAAGTTTGTTTCTGGGAATAATCCTTTATAATTTTAGGAATTATCGATATATTTGATGAGGAATGGTTTATACAATACCACGTCAAATTTACTTTATTCAAATAGGCTTCCATAAGCACATTTGAATCATCATTTTACAGAACGATATCAAAAATAAAGCTACCACCAGTTCGAAACATAGATTCTACCGAATAGAACCGGCAAGGAACTTACCAGTTACTCTTTCCCAACATCTGAAATACAATGTTATGTTATTTAAAGTCAACAAGTATTACCTCCACGATTTATCATCATCTATATAATATTATGTTAAATACTATGTTTAATTATTAATGTTTTTTTTTTAAAACGATTTGAATTTAAGAATCGGTAAAGTTACAAATATTTGCGAAATTTTATCATAGGAACAAATACCTTGAACCAAAAACGATTTATTTACTTTGCGGATCTGAATCTTTATAAGCTTATCATTCTCATGCGACGATGCTCCTGGATCTATAACTGAAAGGTAATTGTTCGTTTATTCTTGCAATCCCTTCCTATTCATTTAAACGACTGGATGTTGTAGAGGCTAGATGTAAGGTTACAGATGCTGAAGATATAGGTTTAAATTCCGTTTCGGGACCATTGGTATAAGGTATTATTATATAGTCTAGGCATGAATTTCTGGTGAGATTTGTGTTAAATGTGGTCGGAGAGAACATTTTTTTTTTATATTAAATATTATATTACCATATAATCAAAGCGGTCATCATCTTCATTACTGTATTCCTCGAAACAATAAAACATGGATTTGTATACATATATACTAATATTATTAAAACTTACTTCTAATTATAAATGCAAAATTTTGGATCGAACGATGTATGTTTGTAACTTTATCATGCCAGAATGAGCTTATCTAAATGGAAATAAAAGCTAAATATAATAGGGTATTTTACTCCTAACACCTGCAACATCAACCTGGCCCCTCCTCCCTCATATGCGGGACAAGTCACGGGCGTAAAAGGAATAAAAAAAAACTCTTGTCAACAATATACACAAAATCAAATTCACGTAATATAAGTTATTATAGTTATTCGATAAAAGAAACTCACACACAGTTAGAAATTTAAAAAGGAGCTAATGCTTAAGGTTTATTGTATACAATTAATATAAAAAAATATAACGTGAACCACTTTTGGAATCAAAAATGTTCATGATGATCTTAACAATGCAAACAGTTGCAACTATACATACAAATTAATTATATAAAAACCATATCAATACACATACACAACTAAAGACCTAAAACTAACGAGCCAACCTTATTATCTTGGTGTACGTGACAGCTACGCTTGACACTCCAAATATTATGCTACTTAACTAGTGTGCCTTAGAGGCCAACGGTTGGCCATTATGTTTCTGAAGTCATAAAAATAATAAAAGATAAATGTATCTTTGCCATGAAAGGAATTGTATAAATAAATATAGTACTGAGAGCTAAGATTCACGCTAGTAAATAATATATTATAATGATCAATAAATAAACACAAAATATCGAATATCATACATAAATGTCAATACACAGAATCTTAATTTTCCAATAACAAATCTGTCAGACTATCTAGAATAGAACGCGAGCTCAAGAAATAAATTGACGTTTGGTATATTGCTCTTGAAGTTTTGGAATAGTTGTAGATACAGAAAAAAAAAACTTGAGAACTATAAGGCATAACCGTGAGATATCATGGTTTTGGTGGGCTGGTCATCTGCCACCATTGTGATCACTCATAATAAAAAAACAATTAAAAACTAGCCTTGTCTCTAGTGAGATGTTTTAAAATCAGAAGGCATAACATAAAACAACATAATCAGCCTGTAAATTTCCCACTGCTGGGCTAAGGCCTCCTCTCCCGATGAGGAGAAGGTATGGAGCATATTCCACCACGCTGCTCCAATGCGGGTTGGTGGAATACACATATGGCAGAATTTCGTTGAAATTAGACACATGCGGGTTTCCTCGGGATGTTTTCCTTCACCGCCGAGCTCGAGATGAATTATAAACAAATTAAGCACATGTAAATTCAGAAGGCATAGCACCGATTTCCAGATTGATAATTTTCAAAAATGTCGAACTGTCGTATAAACGACGGCAACGATGAATTTTCAAAAAAATCAGCATCTTAGCATTTAGAGTCTTTAAATCATTATCATAAGCCCTAAAGTTGATTTCAATTATGAATTTCCGTGCATGGAAATTATCCTACATTTAATACCCTTAGCAGATGAATATTAAAAAACCTTTCATAATGCTCATCTAGGTTCCGTATGGAATTACTGTGAAACATTTCATCTCGTTAGACTCACCAAAATAATTAGAAAAAACTATGTAAAATGTATGTTTTACGTCCAAAAATATAATCATGGAATCTGAACAAAACGAATACAAAATTTCATTTCAAAGATGGCTTAATACGATTGAAAGATTCTTGCAAACATTTGGGCACGTATTCGTACTTGCAAACGCGTTCTCACGTACGCCATCACACAATATTATTCTGCAATACCTACACGTAGAATGTTATCTCTGGAATTTACGAGAATTTAAAAAATACTTCATAGATGTTTCGGGTTGACCTTTTGACAGTTGTTTAAATATCGTAGAGTTCTTGTCGTTAATTTTAACCAGGGTCATTTTATTTATTTTCATTTTTTTCTGGCTTACGTTTATTAAAAAATGATAATACTCAGATTCAAAATTCGAATTCCAGTGAACATGGAAGCTTAAGAGTCCGTTACATTTAAAGATTTAATCTAATAGACAGGCTTGCTTAAAAACTATGACGTAACCGTATTTATAAAATAATATAGGAACAAATAATTAGTTTTTATTATTTTTATATTAGAAAAATTATTATATACACTATTATCAATATGTTGTAAATAAGGTCTTGAGCATGGACGTGGATGGATATAGAGGAAGGGGACGACGATGAATGGATTGTGTGAGATATGGAAGAAGAACACATGCTGCGCCGACCCCAAATATATTAGGATAAGGGCAGGAGGATGATGATTGACACTATTATCACAAATCAAATTAAATAGTCAAATTATAGAAATTATTTATATTTATATAAAAAAAAAAATATTTAAAATAGTACTTTACATATTATGAAACCGTGGAATGGTGGCAAGAAATCTAGCAGCATTTCCCCGTTCAATCGCAACTCCGACCCTCTGGGCAAAAAATGAACCAGCCCTCCTGTGACCTGTAAAGGCAGCAAGGCAAATAAGGTGAGATGTTATACTTTAAATTATATATCTTGAGTTATGTTGTCGTAAATCGCCAGATAGTTTTTAATTTTTTATATTTATTTCACAATTTTCTTATAAATTCAATCAATAATTAGTCAATAATATTTAACGTTATTGTTAAAAACACATAGGTGTCAATATTGCGTATCAAAAGATGTCACTTATATCATTTCAATTTTGAACTCACCCACAAATTTCGCTGCCCTAACAGATTAAGAATTTATTAGGTGAACTTTTAAAATTTGAATAATATAGACAGCAAACTTTCTTTTGGAGCAGAAAAATTCAATTAAGATTAATGTTAAACATAATATCTTATTAATATTTTAATTAACAATAATTATTATATCGCTGTTTGAACAAGGATTTATCTTAAAGATACGATTTTTGATTTAAAACTTTAAAACTATAGTCCTAGTAAAAATATTGCGAATGAAATGTTCAAAATGACGTTAAATCGTCGAGTTTTCAACAAGTGCTTTAGCTTACATTGGGATCAGAGTAATGTATGTGATGTTGTCCAATATATATTTATTTATATTTATTTAATATAAACTACAGACAATATTAAATAAAGTAAACGTAAAAAGAATTTACGTTACTTATTCCATTTAGTTTAATTTTATAATCTATGTCAGACTGACGAAGTTAGTCCCGTGGAGAATATGTTTATAATTTTAAAATATACATATTTTTAATTTAGTCTGGAAAAAATGTATATCATAATATGCAATAAATTACATTAAATAAATTGCCATACTTTTAATATTTTTAATCGCGCCATAACTAGTTGTGTTTGTTTATGTTAACCTAACTCCGCAAATTTGATCCCTGATGTATTATTGTTTGTAATTAACGTTTGATTCAACACAATGTTTACTTTATTTGGTTTACTTTCAATAGTAATCTGCAGCATTCCAACTTGATATTCTGTCAAACAATGTATAAAAAAAATTATAAATTATTTCATAGAAAAGAACATATTACCTTGATTATGATTTATCACCATTTCCTGTCCTCAAAATCATACAAAAATTCTAACGCAAAACGAAACCCATATAAGAATTGACAGCTCAAAATTTTAGGTGCTGCCAGAATATTAAAATATTATAGTTCCCAAAAACGTAACAATATACGAACGGAGGACTAATCGGTCGATTATAATATTGTAATTCATCCGTATATCGGATAATTAGAAACTTATAAGACGTTCGAAATACATTCTAAGCGAAATTATATTTTCAAATCGATTTAATATTTTATTTGTAAAAGGAATTATTATGTGCCTTTTTCCAGAATTTTTACTTTTATTCATTAGTCAATAACATAAAGTCATGAAGTGGTTAAAAGCTTTCCCGAAACGGTAGACTTAAAAAAGATAAGTGAGGCTAACCAAATATTTATAAACTTTGAAAAATATCGTTTTAAAAGCTCGCTCGAAGAAAAATACGCCTGATTGAGTTAATACTTTGCGCATACACATTTTTTTTTTTTTACATTGGTAAATTTTCTATTGCTAGGCTAAGGCCTCCTCTCCCTTTGAGGAGAAGGTTTGGAGTATATTCCACCACGCTGCTCCAATGCGGGTTGGTGGACACACATGTGGCAGAATTTCGTTGAAATTAGACACATGCAGGTATCCTCACGATGTTTTCCTTCACCGCTGAACACGAGATGAATTATAAATACAAATTAAGCACATGAAAATTCAGTGGTGCTTGCCTGGGTTTGAACCAGCAATCATCGGTTAAGATGCACGCGTTCTAACCACTGGGCCATCTCGGCTCTTGTGTCACTCAAGTGGGCACCACGACCCATAAACATTCGCGATGTAAGAAATATTATTCATTATATATTCATTTAAGAATGAGGTAGTACCTATATATTAGATGCTCTGTCAATTATTCCTTCACTCCTATGACACAATAGAATGGCAAATCTGACACGATCGCAAACAGACACAGGACTAAGGGCTTTTCAAAACACGGGAATGTGATCAGGTGCCAACCACCAGCTTCAGGGCTGTTTCTGAGGTTTTTACATTGCATAACGAATCAAAGTCATTGTCAGAAGTATTTAGAGATCTTATGAGAAAAGATATGAACCATCCACACATCGCATGTTCTTCCAATAATATTTATTATTGTTGGGTTCCGGATTTATTTTTTATTTATTTATTGGAAAAGTTACATCATCAACTTATCACTAAGCACTTAAAATTAATATCTGTTGGGTAACATACAAAGTGATACGTATTTAAAGGTGTTAACAACATTGATGGCAGGAATGAAGGAACCATTATAACTACAGGCCCAAGGGAACATCTTGGTTCTCATAGTTCGTTGCGCATCGATAAAGCAAGGAATGTTTAATAATATAAATGGTGATAACAACTTAGTATCAAGTGTTCGATATATCTATATTATATACGTAATACAAATACTTTAAGCGTTTATTATATCCCGTGTCCCACACGTAATAGTCCCCTCTACATAATGGTGTCTTTAAATGCAATTACTGGATGCTATCCACAAAGCCAGCTTAGCGTAGCCAAGGTTTCTCTGATACAGATAAATTTATGTTGCCATTGTGTGTGTACATTGAAATATTTTCTCAACATTGTTGAAATATGCGCAACAGTTTAACAATTTGCTCGGTGTTGCCTGAATTCTCCTTGACTTTCCTATAGTTAGGGGTAAAAAATATATTTTCTATTGTTTAGCTCCCTGTAACTTGACTTTGGTTTCCAAAAATTTGGAATTTTTCTTTCATACATAGAATACTTGTTAAAAACTGTTTACCTACCTTGTGGGTTAGATATTTGATGGACGTTGATTTATAATGTGAAATAAACAATGCTAGGCTAGCTAGTTAACGTATTTCGTTGCCCTCGTGAATGAGATATATTGAAGGTAAGAGTGTCTAAATTAATAAGGTATTTAATAAATATATTGTACGGAATTATTTGTCGCCTGTGGTTTTGCTCGCGTTTTATGTGTTGGTCGTCCAATATTAGAATAAATATTAGCCTTCCTTGGAGTTCCATCTTGCTCCATAAGTCTTGCTTTCAGTCTTGCCTTCAGTCGTCACCGCGAACGAGCGACAGACAGACAGAGTTACTTTCACATTTACAATATCGTTATAGATTCCGAGTCAATTAAAGTAATATAATAGGTTTATCTGTTCAATTATGCCGCTTCCGGGCTAAGGCCTCTTTCCACCTTGAGGAGAAAGCTTGGAGCTAATTCCACCATCCTGCTCCAATTTAGATAAATATGTGGCGGAATTTCATTGACGTTAGACTATGCGGGTTTGCTCGTGATATTTTCCCGCACCGTTGAGCACTAGGCTTCATATTTAACACAAATTAACCAAACGAACATTAAGTGTGTCCAGCATTTAAGCTCGCAGTCATCTGTTAAGATTGACGTGCTCTAACTACTGGGGCATCTCAGCTCTCAGTACAGTGTTCTAACTTATTTGTTTTATTTCTCTGATACAATACAATTGAGTTTTCGATATATATATTCCTTGAAAGAAATAATCTAACCGTTTCATAAGCAAATATCAAGTACACGATCCACATAAGTTGGCTTAATACCATCACCATTTTAATATTTTTTTAAAGATTGATAAACATAATTAAAAAAATATATATTTAAGTCAATGAAGCTCTTTTCCTCTTCTCTCTCTTCCTCTCTCTCTCTCTCTTCCTCTCTCTCTCTCTCCTGTGCATTTATTATTATCATCTGATGGTGCATTACGATAGAGGTTTTATAAGCCTACATATTGACATCAAAAACCCAAAACGCACATGATTTTATAAAGCTGATAAAGAAAATTATTCTTGACAATAAAATCGGTTCTATCTGATCAACTTCCGGTCATAAATTCGAAAGAATTTAATAGTTTCTGAAAAAATAGGACATCTTCACTGCTGTAGATAGTAGATCAGCTTTTCCGAATGGTCTAAATGGACGATTAAATCAGGCATTTGTTAACAAATTAAGATGTAAAATTAATGAAAAAAGGATAAAATAGCTTAGAAAATTATTGCACATAAATTTGTAAATGTACCCAGAGATATAATGAAACTGAGCACTCTGGAAAATGGCAACCGATGAAATAGAATAGTTAGAATCCAATTTGTATCACATTACAAAACTCATACCAGTACCTGGAGAATTTTGGTAACCTTGGAGATGTAAATGAAACTCTTTTACTCTTCATTTAATTTAAATCGCCCGCGCGTTACCTTAGAGGTTTTACGTCAAAATATTATCTATGTCGGCAGCTCTTTGCTCTATGTCCATTCTAGAAATTCAAATTGTCTCTGGCTTGAGACAATAAAACGTAGCTATTTAGATGAATTAATAATTTCTATTCAGAATGAAATAAATGTTTTTGAAGCGATTGTTTTAATGTTGTTTCTCTTTACAAGTTCGTAACTAATAATAATCGAACATAGTTTTTTAAATTCTTTTTGGTACGTTTCATCTTCTTTAAGCACTTCACCTTCATTTCACAAACATTCCAATTTTCCCTTCCAATGAAGCGTAAAGTAGTAGGGATGGGTAGGACAATTACAGCCCAAGGGATTAACTTTGAACCGTTCGTCTTGACATCGTTAGGCGACCTGAGCACTGTTGATTTATCCATCTTAAACGTAGCTTAAAATGTATTATCTATGTACAATTGTACATGAAACCTTTTTGTATGACGACTACCTTAACGTAAATTTAAATTAAAAAAAAAGTCGTTCGAAAGTTTTGTTTTTTTAGTTAATTTTATAAGTAAATAAAGGCGCGTCTGTGTAACGAGTCTCCTGTTGCTGGTACTGCGTTTATGCCAGCGAGGCAACCATTAGATTTTGTTTAAGAAGAAATCGAAATTCACTAGTTCAATATGTCAGCGGCAATTCGCTGAGCCTCGTCCAAGCTCCCGGTTTTCCATCTTCTACATTCCATCAAGTTGAATATGACCTTGGTCTTGTCCAAGTTTATATCGAATCTCAGACTCGTTATATATATATGAAGTTTAATTGAATATTGTAATACTTTGTTTTGAAAACAAAATTAGTTTGCAACATACTACGTGGTAAAATAAAAGTGTTCTTACTTAATTGCTTTTTAACAACTTTCACCCAAGATATTTGACCTTTAGGGTCATCATTAATATATACCATGTTGTCATGCTATGCCATAATTAACAAGAAACAGCCAGTAAATGTTCCACTACTGGGCTAAGGCCTCCTCTGAAGGCTCTCCTGTTGAAAGGATTGCACCTATTGTATTGTTTATACGTGTTAGTAAATACACGTATGGTAGATTTTCATCTTACAAATTCAGGTTTCATCGTCAGTTAGTTATAGTAAAAGCCTCATTTAAATCTATTAACTCTAATATTATTTTTAAGGTTTTTTACTACATGCTTGAAAAACGTAATTAAAAAATACTCTTTCAGTGTAATTATAATATAGTTTTACAAGATACATAATATAAGTACTACGTAAGTATGTACTTATTCTTGAATTATTTAAGAAATTTGCTATACAGTCGAATACATTGCCACAAAGAGAATGTTTATTATCTGCTCAGAATATTATTTTTACAATAGCCGGAGATTATTCCGAAGGTCATATTACATGCGCATTTTTATCAATCTTTCAAATCTTCAAAGGTAGACAATCTTTGTCGTTACTCTGAATGTGTGCATAACGTTTTACACAATACTGAGCAAAGTTAAAAATCTCAATTCCTCAATTGTCAAGCTTACCTTTCTTGATCAAGATTACATTTTTCATTTTTTCTTATCACGTAGATGATTCTATATGAGGACTGTGGTGTATGTCTGACATATATATAAATATACTGTTACATAACCACAACTATGGGATATAGCAATATATCCTTCTTAGTGAAATTATTACGTAGTTCACGTTCGCACTGTTTTCGCTACCGGAAACGATATCTTCGTCCCGCAAACGGACGTTTTACGGTAAACCGAACGCAGATGTAATCTCCTAGAAGACACCCAAAACTCATTATTCAGGTCTCGTAATGGTTCAGATTTCAAGATCAATTCAAAGGAGTTGTTGTCACTACTTCTCAAGACAAAGACAGTTTATTAAATTGTATTACTAATCTAATATGTTTTCCTTTGATAAAAGATACCGCGATTTAGAGAAACGAATAAAATGAACCACGACATCTACTGATACGTATTGTTACAACTGCCCTCATCAAACAGTTAAAGAAACAAGAAATGGAATTAAACACTCACATAAATTTTATTGAATATTAAATTCGAATATGATATAGAATTTAAATAAATATTTAGGCAGCCGTCGCGAATGTAGCTTGGAAGAGAACTGTCTTCTGCCGACATTGCGACTGTAAGTTGCAGTCAATAATTTCCAGTCACACAGCGTTATTGCTTTCAAAGTAGGACAAAAGTAGCAGTTTGTATCGGTATAAAAACTTAATAAATGTTTAAAAATCATACAAGTAGTACTTGTCTTCTGCCGTTGATGTTTTGAATAAAGCCAACAGCAATTACAAAGTCAGGAAAAAATATGATAACATTATAAGAAACGAGATAGCAATCAACGAAGGTCTTATCACAAAAAAGAATCTCGCTTAGGCAACCTGATAAGTTATGGAAAATTTTCAGATAAAATAAAAAGAGACTTATTTAATTTGTGTGGTTAATATTTGATGAGTTGTTTCAATTATTGCAACGAAGTTATTTTACGAGGCTTACAATAAAGTAAACTGGCTTAAATGTCAGTGAAAAGCGTTGCCCCTCCACCGGGCGTCCTTTCCCTCTCGTGATTCTCTGTTTTAATTCACATGGTACTTTTTACAAAAAAAACGTCATTTTCATTTAATTCTTCTCAAAGGTTTATTTATTTCAATGTGTCTGTTATTTAATCTCACATTATTATCTGACCAAATTGAATATCTAGCATCTTCTTTTATTTTATTCCAAAATTTTCGCCAATTTATTTGGTTGCGTTTTAAATCAAGCGAAAATAGTATCTGTGAATATATATACATATCTGTGAGTAGTAAGCCGTTGTAATTACAAGTGAGAGGATCATAAGAACTGAAATACTGTGGTAACCGACATACAGAATGTTTAATAGCAAATTGCAAATGGTTATGATGTTGTACTGACTGACAATACAGTGTACAATGTACAATGTAAATTCAGTTACTATGTGATTAAATTTAATATTTAGATTACGACTCCAAAATAATATACACGTGCGAAGTAATAGGCCTACTAATGACTGCCTCGTTGGTCTGGTGTCGCGGCTTCAAAACCCAAATAGGGCTGATGAAAAGTTATTGGGTACTCCTATCGACAACTTCTCAGTAACAACCCGGAGTCTGGAAAATAGATGGGAACTCCTGAACTCTTTCCTGACGTGACGGATTTGCCGTCCAATCTGATTGTACGCTGCACGTACACTATAATATCCTGCGTAGTTCGCTGGTTTCCATTGAGGTTGACCACTGTCGGCGAAATCGGCCAGGACAACATCATCGCCGCCATCACCATCGGGCTACTATTCCCGGACTTCATCAGTCAACCAACGAATACAAGTTTTATTATCTTGTAATAATTTGTTTCAATTATGTTTTTGTTATATATAAAGGTAAACGAGCAAATAGACCAATACGGCCCCTTGACATTACATCACACTCATGGGCCACTAATCTTGGGAGTTATGTCTCTTGTGCCAGCAGTTACCATTGTATTATATATAAAACTAAGGATAAATTGCGAAATTATTCTAGTGATTACAGATAAAAACAGCACTTCGCTGCTTCATATTGTTGGTAAAAGAACCATTCGTTTCAAACAAATGTAATCTTGCATTTAATTTTGATAAATAATATCAACAAAAATGACATCAAGCAACGGTTGAAATTTCCTGATTTAGTTTCTTAAATCTAAAAGTTGTATATAGACCCTTATTGTGCCCGTGTAAAACTGGGGTGGGTAGCTTTAACCGATAATTTTAACCTTTTGGAAAGAAACGTTTACAGACACGTGGAGAAAATACTCCGCAAAGTGAAACATCCTTCTCGGAGTAATGGCCAGATTCCGTAGTTATTTTTAACTTGGCCTTTTATTAAATGTGATATCAAAAATACCATTGATAAGTAAGGCATATTACTTAATGCCTTTTTAAAATGATTTAATTTATAATGGAAATCTACCTTAAGGTAACCTGGAAGAGATCGCTGTTTTAGCGATAAGGCCGCCTCTTGTGCAGATTTCTTGAATGTGTTTATTCGTGTACAATAAAGAGTAATTTGATTTGATTTGATTTTATAGACTTAATACTTATCGATTCCAAGGCAGGATACATATAAATTTAATTATACCTAGTGAAGAAGAAGATCAACCAGTGAGTTTGCAGGTTCCTGAAGAAGCTGCCGAACCAGTGTTAGCTTTCCATTTAATTCAATACTGTAACATAATGGTTCAAAAGTGATTTTTATGAGCCCAGAACTTAAAATTTAGTTAATAATAATAATAATATTTTAATTTTTTGTTTAAATAATAATTGCTTGCTTTATTATTTAAATTATAGCAGTAGTAGGATAGAATTAAAATTTCATTCATGAAAAAATTCCATGTGTGCCAACATACACAACACAACAACTAATTTGTAATGCCCTTCGTTTCTTTCATATTACACCATTTCTTTGATATTATTTACTCTTGGGAAGAAATGAAGACGTTTTATAACCCCTTAAATCTTCTTTATTCGACTTTCAATAAAAAATACCCTTGACTCGTAATCGTAATACATCGAAATAAAGAGCGTCCTTTACTTTATGTCATACTAATTGTTGCCCGCGGCCTCACTTGCACTACTACGTACAACGCATTTTAGCTGTTGGTTGTCAGGTTTACAGCATTATTCACGGATATGCAGACGACAGTACCGTAGACACCTTTTATACCAGCCGCACTAATATATCAGGAACATGTCGACGAATAAACTTGTGTCTGAAATTGAGACACAAGTTTGCACATTAACCGCTAAAAAGTCACCATTAGTCGTGTCTTCAAGATTTGAGAACTTTCCCATTGGTGGCACTGCTAGTATTGAAACATTTGGCGTTGATGGTAATATTTTATTTTTAAAATGCTTATTAGAATTATCATTTAAACATTTATTCAGTAAATAAATTAGTTGGGGAGATGAAGAGGAAAAATGAATTCCCTCTTTGGTCTTACTTTGGTCATACTAAGCGATCTAATATCTATTTATTTTCTTTTAATTTGTTTTATCAAAATAGTTATTTTTATTAGTGTTAAAAATGTAATATATTAAGATGCGTTGGGCCAAATCGGCATTGGATTAAGCTTGTACTGATCGAATTTCCGACCGTTTCGACCCCTTTTTTATAATCTATTCTCCTGTCAACAGAAATAGTTTTATTAGCTAGTATTATCCTGAGATTAAAATAAATAAAGAGGTGCTCGAATGAGTCGGAAATTCGATCGATACCATCTTAATCCATCGTTTTGCTCTTGCCCTAACGGCGTGCATCCTAACTTATTGTCAGAAATATTGTATTAAAGAGGTTATCATAATAACTGATCTGCCCATGTCAGTCCATTTGATTTAGCAATTATTGCAAATGGCAAAATAGCTACATACAATTATTATCAACACTGAAGGGATTTAAGTTAATATATTTTTTTTAACAAATGTACTTAAAATATGGATATTTTTTTATTTTTGTCTTAGAATAGGTAAGCGAGCTAAAATTTGAAATTTTCACCGCTTGGACATAACTGGAATACACTATTTAAATATTAAAAAATAATTTACCAGTAGTCTCTAAAGCCATCTATAATTTAAGCCGAAATCACGTGTATATTTTAAGCTATCCTTATAACAGTACATGAACAAATATAGTTAAAATTTTCATTGTTTTTATTCAAATAGACTTTTACAAGAACTCTTGAGTCGTCAAGTGCTACCAACGGCTCAGAGTGTCGAGGAGCCGAGAAATACTGGCTAGAAATTCGACCGTATCTTTTTATTTTTATTTGAAAGATTTGTCAAACGGATAAAAATAATTTATATTGATTATAGAACGATAATTTCCCTCTTGTCTGCAATGTAGGTTAGTGTATAGCATAGCTGCCATTCCAGTGTTCAATAAGGGTATATATACAACATTTCGATTAAAAAACAAACAAAAAAAAATAAAAAAATCTTGTTTGTTTCCCTGCAATTAAAGTTGAAATTCTCGGCTATACTCTACTATAATATGGTTTTTTTTATGATATCGGTTGGCGAACGAGTATATGGGCCACCTGATGGTAAGTGGTCACCACCGCCCATAGACAAAGGCGCTGTAAGAAATATTAACCATTCCTTACATCACCTATGCGCCACCAACCTTGGGAAGTAAGATGTTACGTCCCTTGTGCCTGTAGTTACACTGGCTCACTCACCCTTCAAACCGGAACACAACAATACTGAGTACTGCTGTATGGCGGTAGAATGTCTGATGAGTGGGTGGTACCTACCCGGATGGGCTTGCACAAATATTGTTTTGTTTATTACCATCATGACAATTTATTTAGACTACTGGTTTCATAATCTTCCTTAAACATAATATAAATAACGAATAATAACGATATCACTAGGTTCATACTATATATCGTTATTTTGCATCGGAAACCGGATGTTTTTTAGTAACGAGTTGAAGTCGTTTCGTAACTTCGAAACGTAAGACTCGTTTCTTATTTGGACGCTCTCTTGAATAAAACCTCGAAGAGAAGTCCAACATTCGTAATCAAATCGTATCTTGAACATAGTAATTGGACATTAGTTAACAAAATTATCTAAAAAATATAGCTGTAGGTACATTGGGTACTTCCGTTTATCCAATACTAGGGGAGCCTTTGTGACCTATCACATTATTTAAGCAAGAAAATTGTATTGAATAAAAATTTAAATGATCTTAAGACCTATTTTTTTATACCAAACATTTTCCTCAAAAAAGTATTTATGACAATAAACGTGAAATATATATATTTTAATTTTATCTAGATTTGACCGTGAAATTGAATTATTAGGGTATTTTGACTATCATACTTGTTAACAGCACAAAATACATACATATTATACATACCAAAATTCTGATCGGACGTACATATGTGCTAAACATAAGTTTATTATGTTACTATTATAAGCAGAAGCAAAAACTTTTTACATTAAACAAACATTCGAAAATTTTAAATTGACCTTGAACGCTCGTCGCCAAAATAAGTATTTTTTTAATAAAACACAAATTAAAAATATAATTCGGATAAAGAAAACAATTTCCGTTTAACTTTAAACTGGCTTAGTTAAGCATCATTGAATTTATGCCGTTGACAGATCAGCCGTCGCTTGTAATAGTTATCACAGATGATATCTTTATCATTCAAATCCAACCTTTTGATGTTGAATAATTAATTTGACGAACTAATTTTTGTAATTTAATTTTTCTGTCATAGACAGTGTATTGATTTCTTACTCTATTTCTTAAGGCTCAAGCCACTCATTGGTTAGTTATATCAATATGCTAGACAAACAGATAAGACAGATTTGCGCCATATTTAATTTTTTTGACGTTTGTCAGATGTCAAAATAACGAAATAGGGCCATTCTAAAAAAAAAAAATATGGTAGCTAAAGACACAAGGAACTTAACATCTTAGTTCCCAAGATGGGTGGCGCATTTGGGTTATTATGATGGGTTAATACTTATTATGTTCCTAATAATTTTTGACGACAGTTAAATCTTAAAAAAACTCAAATTCCTTTATTCAATATAGAAGCATTATACTTACTTATTGATAGTCAAATGAAACACAACCACCGGTTCGGAAAAGAAAACACCCTGACCGGAAGAACCGGCGAAAGAAACTCAGCGGGTCTTTTTTTTTAATCTATTTTATTATTTCCACAATTGAATATGATTAGAAATAGCCAGGAGGCAATCGTTTCATTCCCAAGGTGTGGTATCAATCATTAATTTACTAATTGTATAATAGCTTAAAATATTATTCATGTAGCAGATATGCCCGACTACCTTTTTTCTAAAAATAATATCAATAATATAGTCCGATTAATTCGATAACTGTACTTTGATTTTTAAAGCACTAATATATATGGATAGATTTAAACAGGCACTGAAATAGACAATAACTATTTTTAAATATAAATATGGAATAGTTGGCAAACGAACAGAAAACTCCTGCAATTTATTGTAAAAATATTATTTATTAGTTCCATATTTTAATATACATAGATGAAAATCTGACGTCGTTTTTCAGTTTGATCCAGTTATGAGTAGCTTTCGGAATTCCAACAAGAGCCAGATTATCTATGTTAGAAACTAAAACAGAGGCCATTATAACGATATTAATGTAAGAAGATTACGTTTTCAGATTTATAAACCCAAAATAAGATAAGCTGCGTCCTCGGTATCGTAAGATTAATATAAAACATTGAAATGTATTCTACGATCGCCAAGAACGATCATGTAAACTAAAGTTCGCTGCAGCGATAAATCTTGATTGTAACGTCTAATCAAAAATTTAAAACACATAGCGCTACGTCGCTTAAAGAAAATAGTTATCTCACGACCAATAAGATATAAGTGCTGGAATTTTCAATGCGCTTACGCTTTTCGTTCAAACGTAGTAATAATATTACGTCCCTACAGATTTGAGTGATTGTAGGATTGTATTTAAATAAATAAATGTTTACTTATATTGTGGTATGCTAAAATTGGCTAGGTATTGAACAACAAGTAATTTTACTTACCTGACTACTGGATTGTTGACAGTTTGTTATATTATTATTAAATCGGTAACGAATTGTAATGCCACGCTAATGTCAGATGAACAGTCCCAAATTTAGTTCAGTCGAACAGTGTGAGTGTTCGGATCGCCGTATAAAAAGCTATAAAATCTATATTTAAATAACTATTAAAAAAAAATACATTTTAATAACAACTCACTTGATAAATGTAATATATTCTTTTTCAACGCTTATTAATAACTATCACAGTCACTCACAAAATGAAACATTCACATTCAACTGTAAAATAAGATGTTGTGATGTGAGAAGATTTCTATTTCTAACGGCTTCACACTTGATTGGCGGCTTGGCGAGCAATTTCATCGTGTAATTTTCATATCTCCCTCTGCGCTCGTCATAAAAAAACACATTCAACATTTTTTAATAACGCGCCCAAAGTAGTATAACTTCAAATATATTTCCAATAGTCTTTTACCTAAATAATAAATGGAACTTGGAATCATCTGGCTTTGTAATGAGTTTCATGTTTATATTTTTGTGCTCAAATCTCTAGCGAAGGTAAAAGGGAAATAGTTCCATTTATGAGTGCACACAGTACCTGCGCTAGACCTTATCAACGTTCTCATATATTTTCCAATAAACAATAACGACACAACATATATCTCATTTCCTCAAACTTCATCAAGAAGTCTATTAAAAACATGAAGCTGGCGTTGAAAGGTATGGAAATTTGAACGCAATTAAAGGCTTTGCATAATCTCTATAGTCGTTTAATCTTTGATGCTAATCTTCCATATTGAGGACATGAAGGGTTGAAAACGAAATTTTAATTTTACCTCAATAAGCAGGGATTACAAGCTTTAATTTAAATGAAACGGGGATTTAAATGATAAATTAAATATATTTTAAAATATTTTTGATGTTTCTCCTTCCATTTATTCATTCACAATCTCTGATACGAACTTAGGAGCGATGAAATTCGTTGTCTCTTTCAGCCCACATTCAAGAAAAGAGATAGCAATGCATTCATTCCTAACAAATTAGCATAGAACAGAGAACAGATTTGGTATTGCACAGAACTTTCTGAATTATATGCCTATTAACATTTTTTTCTTACCTTGCCCTTGATTTTTTCCGATTGTGTCGGATTTGCCATCGGTTTATGAAAAAGTGTTTGCTCATATTCTTGTGTACTATAAAGAATATGTCATAAAATATGACTATTATAAAAGAGAACAACTTCAACAAAAAAAGTCTCTCAAGTAGGCAATGTCTAAATATCAATCGTTTTCGAGAATCAATATTTTGAGCAAACAACAACTGGAATCAAAACATTAATATCAGAAAATAATTATTAACTATTTCGATTAAATCATCAAAGCAAGCAAAGTCACGGGCACAAGATCGTTCGTTGAAAATGCTCACGCTATCGTCAGCATCGACTCAGTTATTTTTCAGCAACTAAACTCTGTCCAAACTCCCACCAAGAGGCTTAAGATTAACTTAGAACAAGCACCTCTAAGTTGGGATGCTACATTTGTCTTTCCCGTTTATCTTATACTTGCCATGTTATACCACTTTGATGCTACAACTTGGTCTCTCAAGTTCGGGTTAAGTTCGGTTAAAGTTGGAAAAGTCGATAGAATTATTTCTCAATAGTGAAGGAGAAATTGGTCCAGCTGTGAATCACAAAAAGAGTATTATTATTTTTCCTTTTACTATCAGTAAGAACTAATAGTGATTTTCTTTTCTTCTGTTCTGTTCTATTCTGTTCTGTTTCTTTTGCGTTTTTAATGCAATACCAACCTTGAATAATTGATGCAAGTTGAAGAAACTCTGCGTTCGGAGAGGTTCATAGGTCAGCGATTCTCTCATTTAGCTGAAAAGTGATCTCACCATGCCTAACTCTTTTCTAGCTAATTTGTATGAAGCCATCCCGTCTACCATCCTCTTCCGGGCCATGTGAAACAGAACACGTTCATCACGTGGCCACGGTCCAAGAATACGCCTTATTTTCAAGCCTAAGTTATCAGCTTATTTATCATGAAGACTCTTCAAAATTATATATGTCGTAATAGTAAGTACACGACTTATAACAAAGGAAACTAAAACCGGATAAAATTATTAACTGCGATTAGTTTAAGTATTGATTACCAAGATATTTTTTTTTATTTCTGAGAAATTCTCTTAATTTTCCAATCCAGATCTCAGGCTTTCTTCTTGATGAACTTCGAAATAATTAGATCAGTTATTTGTAATTTGATAAACTCTTTATTTTATTTTTTTTTGTAATTAGATCAGCTATTTTTTATTTTGATAAACTCTTATCCTATTCGCCTAAACAAAATCAAGCCGTTACATCAAACGAAGCAGAATGTGCTTCCAGAATATTTGTTGATACGTCAAAGTTGTATTAAATAATCAATTTGCTTCGTTACGCGAATTTCCAAGCTAAAACATATTCAGCCACACCGTTCATTATTTGCTGTACAATTATACGTTAAGCAATATTGAATCTAAAAGTTATAACTTAAAGTAGATATTTGTATAGCTTGAATATTTTATACCAAGTAATAAGGTATCTCATATTTTATATTAGTTTTTAGGTTACTGTGGCTTGTGAAGTCAAATGCTATTTTAAATTAGAAATAGTATTTGCGTTTTAAACCATATTAGAGAAAATAACTTATATATTTAGCCTGTTTGTCTAAAATAAACACTTGTAGCCAAAATCATGGAAAAATAAGAATAAAATAAATTCATTTAAGACACGAATATTTGCAATTGAAATAATTATGAAACAATGACTGCAACTGTGCCCTAAATAGTTGTTTTCAATGGTACCCTTTGTAGCTGTGAAGGGCTATAAAAACGAGGGCATATAAATGTTTAGTAAGTGTTCAGTTAAATACTTATTCTCTCTCTGTCATCAATGATTTGTTATTCAAAAGAAGAACAGCACTATTCAACTAATGATTCTCTAAACAACATTTACAGATAATGCCGCATTTTTTACTATATTCGTCGAAAAATCATAGCGAATTAAAACTATCGCTTAAAAGCTGCATCATTAGCATTTTTAGCATTAGCAGCCTGTAAATTTCCCACTGCTGGCCTAAAGGCCTCCTCTCCCTATGAGGAGAAGGTTTGGAGCATATTCCACCACGCTGCTCCAATGCGGATTGGCGGAATACACATGTGGCAGAATTTCGTTGAAATTAGACACATGCAGGTTTCCTCACGATGTTTTCCTTCACCGCCGAGCACGAGATGAATTATAAACACAAATTAAGCACATGAAAATTCAGTGGTGCCTGCCTGGGTTTGAACCCGAAATCATCGGTTAAGATGCACGCGTTCTAACCACTGGGCCATCTCGGCTCATGTTATGTTTATGTTATGTTATGTAAAAGCTGCATCAGCTGTTTGCTGGGTAATATTTTTGGCTGTATCTCGACTGTGTACAAAAGAAAACTTTGAAGTTCGTTAAGTTATAAAAGAACAGAAAACTCAATACTAATTAGCGAAGTATAAAATTTAAAATATTTTGTCATTTTGCCAAACAGCTTAATGACATAATTAATAAGCAAGTTGGAACTGCATCTCCTTCAAGCTGTCAACACTCAAATATTATAGCCAATTGCACATGAAATATTAATGTGGATAAATGTGAGTACCGATACGTTAATCACAAAACCCAATATGCTAGCTGCTACTAAAACTAGATAATTCTAATTTAGTTAAAATTATTATAAGCATTTGTACTTACATTGCCTGATAAAAATAAATAGCAAACTCGCATTCTAAAGATATTGCTAATGTAATAAATTAATGAGTTAATTATTCAAATATTAATAGACATGTATCATTTAACAATATTTATGTACTTAATGTAAAGTAAATACACTTGGTGGTAGAGCTTTCTGCAAGTCCTTTTAGGTAGGTAACACACACTCATTACATATTCTAGCGAGAATCGCGTCCATATTTCATCAAAAATAAAAATAAGTAAGGCATTATATCCCAAATTGATGCATATGTATAAAAACAAGACCATGTTAATCAAAATACAAAAGCTGATTATTTATCGTTACTTTTTGTGACGGCGAATTTGAAAGGTAACGTAACAAATGGGTTCTTTTCAATACCATATTGAATAGAGATGGATTTTACGAAGTACAGTCGACTAACGATTAAAGTAAAACGAACTTTTTAAATAGCAATAAATATAATAATAGTTACGCTTACTTGTCGATGTCAAAAATATCTTGCACCGGCTCGAAAAAAAAAACATTTCAGACGTAAGAAGAACCGGCGAAAGAAACTCAGCGGGACTTCTGTTTTTCTAACAAATGCATTCATTGATTTTTCGATACACAAACGTTTCTTAGCAATTTTTTTAAATTATTTAATTATGGAATAATAAGTAGGTTGACACGGGCTTTAGGCTGATATCGGTCAGGACAACAATCATGCTAGTCGATTTAAGTAATTACATTACAACAACAAAAACAAAACTAATTATTTTGCTAACTGTACATTTTTACACCATAATATGAATAACGTAATAACGTCAATGGCACCGCGACAGCGTTGCATATAATGTCACTTACACTAGAAGGATACACGGTATACAATTTGAAATTTTCAGTGTGATTGTAATAAAAAAAAAAAAGAATAATCCATGAAACTTGTTATACAGTCAATATGATTCATTAAAAAACAGAACACGTTGGCTAAACTTATTGTTAATATGAGCGAATCAAACGACAATGAACTGCTCATTTCTTACATACCCTATGCGCATATAACTTTGGGAACTGAGATGTTACTGACCCTTGCCTTTGTCTGAGTCTGTATTTCCTGATAGTACTGTCCCTTGCCTTTCTATGAGTCTGTATTTCCTGATAGTACTGTCCCTTGCCTTTCTCTGAGTCTGTATTTCCTGATAGTACTGTCCCTTGCCTTTCTCTGAGTCTGTATTTCCTGATAGTACTGTCCCTTGCCTTTCTCTGAGTCTGTATTTCCTGATAGTACTGTCCCTTGCCTTTATTACTTTGCCTGAGTATTACCTGGTAGATACAACGTTGCTGTCTTCAAATCTAGAGTTAACAGGTATCTTCTAGGCAAGCATGATACATCGTAGACCGTGTCGATGCTTAACATCATTCAAGACAAGTCAAACTCTAGGTTATTGAGGGCAAAAAAAGCGGAACGCTTTACTGATAGGCAATACTTAGTATTACTGCTTGATGATGGAGTATATGATGAGTGAGTGACTGGAAATACAGGCTCGCACAAAGCCCTACCACCAGTAAGTTACAGACATAATTTATCCTTTCTGAAATCCAATGGCTAACATAACAACCACATGAATCAGTGATAAGAAAATGTTAACATTCATTCCATTGTTAACGATTTCCCAGAAAATTCGTTTTATTTCCTTCTCTTTACTTACGGAGTCTCATAAATAGAAGACAACTCGTGTCGTAGTTGACCAGGTAGGACCAGATAATTCCTTATTAATGGCGTTCCAACAGTTCCCACGCTTGTAATTTAGCTTAGTAGGTGGTCCAAAGTAAATTTAAATAAATTAAATCAAATCTTACTTACCTAAGTAGAATACTAGATCAAATAAAAAAAGAAAATCTTCTAAAGGATTTAAGCAGTATTTACATACATGATTTTTTATATATGTGTGTCTAGGGTATGTACACATATTATGACATATATAAAAAAGCATTTCGTCTTTACAGATCATCGCAGTGTTTTATAAGTAAACTGCAAGAAGAATCGGGCAGACTTCTAATGCCGGATTAATAACGACTTTAATAGGTACTCCTTAAAATTCTTCTGGTGCTAGAGGGTTGGCTGGAGTGTACCACAATGATTATCCTCGCGCTGAGTGATGAGAAATGTTAATATTGATATGAGAACTTCACACCCAAAAGTCCTTTATGATTTTCACGCTAAATATTTAGTAACAATTACGTCACTAATAATTCAAGAATAAAGACCCCAAAAATAAACAAATTAAATTATATAGAGCTTTGTGTAAGCCCGTCTGGTTAGGTACCAACCACCCCTAGTATTGTTATGTTTGAAAGGTGAGTGAGCCAGCGTAACTACAGGCACAAGGAACATAACATCATAGTTACCAAGGTTGGTGGCATATAGGCGATGTAAGGAATAGTTTTTTTTTTTTTGTCTATGGATTGTCTATCGATTGTCTATGGGCGCTGTGACCTAGAGAATAAAAATAATATATATTTATGTTACTTGAATAATAAGTAAAAACTTTTCGATAAAAATGATGATGTTCTCTTGACTTGGATTCCAGCCACGACAGCCAAATCAGGGAGATCAGACAAGTAAGCTGGACATATTATTACTAATATAACACATAACTCTAAGCTCAAACAGAAGTGTACATTCTATTCTCTCGCGAATCCAATAGGACGCCAAAAGTAAACTGTCGCAAAAGAAAAACAAATGAGTTTACATCCTTTCCGAAAAAAAGGAATGTAAGAATTACCAATTTACAGACTCCGAGCTGTTTCTGGAAAATTTATAAAGAAAACGCTAATAACTTTTTACTGCTTCAAATAACTAAAATATAATTATCATTGTACATAATAATGGTTAAAAAAAAAAAATATATATATCCCGCTGAATTTCTTTCGCCGGTTCTTCTCAGGTCCGAGGTGCTAAATTCCGAACCGGTGGTAAATTTTTGACAATCAATAAGCAAGTGTAAACACTTCTATATTGAATAAAGATTTTTGACTTTGACTTTGACTGATCCGAGTGGGGGCTCAAAAGGTCGTAAAATAATAATAAATCTAAGTTAAATTTTCCATTCCGCTTACGCCTGTATCTTATGGACGAAATAACTTACCCCGGCACTTTTATCGCAGCGCAATGGCGAAAAATACAGCCACAGTGCAAGCAATGTTTACGTTAATAAAAATCATTTACTTCGTCTTTGATGTTTTATTTACAGAGCGGAGTAATGTTGCATGTGTGAAGAACAACTTATCGTTACATAAATTCATTAATTGTTATTAGTATTCTATGAAATATTTTGATATATTGCAATAGATTTTATTGATCTCTCTGCTGCATTCTGCTTCAATTATTTATTGAAGTGATAACTCCTTATGGGAGGTTACACCGCTTCGTTACAGACAGTCAGTCTGGCTGATACTAATAATGTACAGTCAGAATAAGAAAACCTTCGTCAGTACCTTTTGAAACTAAAGCACTAAACAGACAATTGCATATAAAATTACACTAACATAGTATGATGACTTGGTTCAAAATAGTGTAACATCTTTGGACTACGTCTAGTGTCATATCGACATGAAACCTTTTTAATGGCCTAATTAGTCATTACAAGATTTAAATTAGATATGATATCTTCTACTGAATTGTCAAAATCTGTCAGTGTCATATATTTTCTTGCAATATCTTGCAATTTTACAACAGTTAGAATAAAAACTTTATGTTATTTTGAGTGACGGTTAATGTAATCATGTGACGTGTGATGAGTGGTTCCATCGGCACCGGGAAGTGGTTCCTTGGGCTGCAAAAGCGGCGGATAAAAACCCTATCGAAAATCTATGGGGTTTGATGGTGCAGCGGTGGATAAATAATAACGATAGAATCAAAGCAGCTGTCTTAGAACATTGCCGAAGTGTTTGGGAGAGCTTCAGAGGAACCGACATATGCTCTCGCCTTGTTGGATCAATGCGACAGCGACTGCAAGCTGTGATTGATACGAATGGCGGATATACTCGTTTTTAATAAAATAAATAAGATTTGTTTAAATTCATAAATTTTATATAAGATTTTAAATTAACATGGTTATTTTTATTACGAGACTCAGTCTCGTGAACAAGACATTCGTAGATAATGTCAAAATATCGAGCTCCACCAAATAAAAATAAAAAACATGGTAAATATCCCGTTTTAAATACTGTTAGTTCATAAATTTTACCATAATTACTATTTATTTTTACTATTTTATTTACTACTTCCGTCCTGCGGTTACACCCGCGTTCCCGATAGATTTTATGTTTTCCCGGGATAAAAGGTATCCATTATGTTATTTCAGTACATATTCTATCTGTGTGCAAAATTTTATCCAAATCCGTTCAGTATTTTTTACGTGAAAGAGTAACAAACATCCATCCATACCTCAGAGAAATCAGCCAGATCCATATACACAAACTTTCGCGTTTATAATATTAGGATTAGAAAGGAGGATTACTACTATGCACTCTCTTTTATAAGAGACAAGGCAATTTTCTAATTTCCGATGATACACGAGCATTCACGACGGGCTATGAGGTTTCGTGAAAAGTTGGTAATTGTCATCCCGATTGACGGCTTCTTCTTATTATTATTATAGCTTTTAAACGCTATTATACTCTTTGCTAGATACGACTTATAATGATAATGATACTAGATATATGTCATACTCAATCGGTAAAGCAGGTTATCACTCATACCGAGCACACGAAAATAGATCTTAAGGTGACGAACCTTTTCTTACCGCGATTGTACATACATAAAATTGTAATGTATTAAAGAATTGTAACAAAGAATATTTAATTTTTTTTTTATGTTAGAGGTGGCAAACGAGTAGGAGGCTCACCTGATGGAAAGTGACTACCACCGCCCATGGACATCTGCAACACCAGCTGGCCTTTCAGGAAAGAGTACGCTCTTTTCTTGAAGGTTCCCAAGTCGTATCGGTTCGGAAAACCGCCGGCGAAAGCTGATTCCATAGAGTGGTTGTGCGAAGCAGAAAATGTCTTAAAAATCGCGCTGTTGTGGATTTAATATTTACGAAATTTAAGATTTCTTCAAGTTAAACAATTTCAATATTAAATAGATTAACTTAGATTATTTTAAGTTATCACTTCCGTCAAGCGTCCCGAGACGCTCATGTAGTTTTTATATTTTATTTAAATTGCCATTTATACATATCAGTTAATTACATTTTTTAAATAAATGACAATTCCAACATTCTATTGACTTCGAAAAGGTAGATTGACTAAAATACAGAGATTAAGTTAATAATAATGAATACATTAGAATTATGAATGTCAAATACTACATCATATAATTTTAAATCAGTGTAAGGGTATCCAACACTGACCCTACTCAAAGCCTTCTAGCGTACTGTCAAATAATACAGAACGAATTAAAACACTAAACAATGTGTAGCTTATTCCGACCACAAGAAGTCTTGACCGCGTTTAATTTACGCGATACTATTGGCCTTGAATCAGCTCTGATATTGATCATAGACTAGTCGGTCTTCGCGCGAAACATCGTGTTTATTCAAAAGATTTTTTAGGAATTTCCAAACTTATAACAGGTTTTGTTTTAATTTCATTTCATTGTATACTGCAAGTTGCTCACATTTGGCGCCAAAATGACTAGTAATAATATTAGTATACATTAGTTCAGTTAGATTTTGAGTTTGTCGAAAACAATATTCTTTAATTTGGTTTACGTTTTTTTTTTTTTCTTAGTCAGCTGTAGGACCGCTCCGCAATACCGCAAGTCAGTAACATTTACCGGTCTCTAAAATTACTTCTCTGATAAATCGTAACAATTTAGTAAATTTCAATCAACAAACCTCTATAATTTTTTGCACATCTACGGCTGTAGCTCTTCAAAATGAGACCATAACCGATTTTTTATGTACAACGATCGTCCCGTAATCACCGGGACAACAATCGGCTTACGCTATTAATAAATACAATTTGTTAAAAAATGGCGATTTGAATCGGCGAAGTTGCAGTCGAAAATTTGGAAGTAAAATTAAAGATGGATATATAAAGTAGTTAAGTATAATACATTAGCAGCCTGTAAATCTCCCACTGCTGGGCTAAAGGCCTCCTCTCCCTTTGAGGAGAAGGTTTGGAGCATATTCCACCACGCTGCTCCAATGCGGGTTGGTGGAATACACATGTAGCAGAATTTCGTTGAAATTAGACACATGCAGGTTTCCTCACGATGTTTTCCTTCACCGCCGAGCATGAGATGAATTATAAACCCAAATTAAGCACATGAAAATTCAGTGGTGCTTGCCTGGGTTTGAACCTGAAATCATCGGTTAAGATGCACGGGTTCTAACCACTGGGCCATCTCGGCTAAACTAAGTATAATAGTGTTATGTTATTAATAAAGTTATACTAATCAAGAGCTGTTTGTACTGCATATTAGCAAACTATTAGAAAATCGCATGCAATATGAAAATCTTAGGTTTAATTATATCTGCTTCTTTGATGTTCCAACAGTAATATGCATAAAAAAATATATCGGACAATAACTGCTATTTATTAATATCTATTTAAACATATTTTAAGAAATCTAACTAACAATAACTGATATTGTTTGAAGTTTTGTTTCATTCATATTCATATTAATATTATTTGTAGTAAATCAGTATATTAAGATATAAGTTTAAGAGGATTTATATATTTTTCAAATTTTTTATATCGTCTGAAAAAAAAATTGTACGAAGATTCCGTCCGCGATAGGACAAAAGAGTTTACGATAGCACTTAAAACCTTTTTTTCAAAATTAAATAATTATGATTTTGATTGATTATGATTGAATAACTCTTGTGCCAACATACCAAGTTTTCGCCCTGACCAAGAACAGCTAACATTTTGGCAAAAAGGCAATCGTTTCGTACTTCAATCCCAATCAAAAACCTTGTGAGTGCGTAAAGAAAAATATATGAATCTTAATAAATAGCACAGCTCTATTTTAAGTTATTTATTTATTGGTTTTATTAAGTACGTTTTAAATATCAAATAAACAAATCAAGAGATTTTGTGAGATGTAATCACATTAACCATTAACAATGGAAATTTAAACTATCACTGACTGTAACGTAACAAGCCCCAATGGCAATTGCCTGATTCCCAATAAGAAGGCTTATTCCAGTACGTCCTTTAAATCCAGGCCAGTTTCACTGTGGGATAACGTTCACATGCGTCATAGAATATCCGCTTTCAGGGATTGTCATTCACTGCTCTGCACGAGATTAATTATGAAACAATACGAATTTATTCTATTTTTTAATGTTTTGTTTTATGATATAGTTGGACGGGCTAATAGGGCACCTGATGGTAAGTGGTCACCACCACCCTAGTAGAAATATTAAACATTCCTCACGCGAATGCGCCACCAACCTTGGTAACTAAGATGTTAGTCCCTTTTACCTGTAGTTACACTGGCTCACTCGTCCTTCAAACCGGAACCCAACATTTATTGCTGTTTGGCGGTAGAATATCTGATGGATGGGTGATACCTACCCAGACGGTGGTTGCAAATAGCCCTACCACCTGTGTATATGGTAGAATACCTGATGTTCTACCCACGAACCCAACTGGAGGAATAAACAACGAACTGTATTTTTTAATTCTTTAAATTTATTTCTATTTGCATATTAAAGCTACCACAACTTGCGTTCTAAATTCACAAACAAACACATAAATTTCAGTAGATATCTTAAAAGATTTTGCATATAAATACCGCTATCCACTAAAGCATAACCGAATTAGTAATCTTTTAATGAAAAACATATTATGTAAGTGACACTGTTTTAAGATTTTAAATTAACATTGTTATTTTTATTACTGTAAGTATTTGAAACGGGATATTTACCGTGTAATATGGTAAGTATCCCGTTTCAAATACTTATAGTAAACTGTTTTAAGGCTGAGAATAATACTTCAAGGTCAATTTTGTATCCAACGCTGCTGAATGTTACCTTTCAATTTTGTAACACGTACTACGTTGCGCACTTTTTTTATTTTCCAATTAGGTAAGTAAGAAATAGTTATGGCTCATGAAGTTTTTAGTTAAATTCGAAGCTTCATATATAGATACTGGCGTGCCTAAGCCTTTGGTTCTGATCTTTTCTTCTGATTGAATACGAGAAAGCAGATAGGAAAATAAGCCCTCTGATCTGAGCTGCAAGTCCTTAACAATTGCTAGAATTTTAATAGTGTTATCATACCATATGTCTAAGAACCCGCTGTGGAACATTTGTAGGTCATTTCTTTATAGATACCATCGAAACAAACAGAGCTATATGATTTCAATGACTAAGATATATTTTGCTCCCAGAAGGGGGAAAATACACTGTCTTTAATTATAAAAGGGGCAATTCGTTTTCAAGATGAAACTAACATATAAACACCACTATATAATAGTACTTTGACCTCACTGGATTGAGTATCTTATGTTATAATATTATATAAACTAAATTCGGCTTACTCCAACGCGAACTTCGCTCAAATTGATGGATTCGTTCTATTTCCTCAAATGCTTATAGAAATCTAAATCAATGCTATAAGGAAGGAGTAGTTTGTAATGTTCGTACAGAATCTTAACTAAATATTTAGATAGCTCCGATATCATTTTAGTATTGATTCATAAATTCATTCTTAATGTATTATTTGTATAAAGTTCGAGAAAGTCAATTATAATTTCGCTTTGAATTAAAATTTTGTTTCTTACAATTTACTTTATTTTAAGTTATAACACTGATGAACTCGAGGTTTTTATAAGACAAATTAAATTAAATTCATTGCAATTTCTTCTTATTTTCTTTTACAAGCAGTTATTCGTTATGACATGATATCGCATTCTACGAGTCTAAGAGTATATTGACCAAACTTCCTACGCAAGTGCCGAAAAGTACCGCTTAAAATACGGATAAAAAACGCGTTTTTTTTTTAAACAGTTATCAAATGTAATTGTCTTCGTAATCAATTATAACATGTTTCTTGTTCCATTTCTTTGCATGCATAGTTGAATGTATCCAAGTACTGACGTCGACAGCTGATACCAGGGTCACAAAGGACGGCCCACCTTCCACATCACAGTCTTCTGATTTCCACGAAGATATGATTCCCCATAGTATACCGTTTAAGACAACTGGCGCGCCAATTTCCCTCTGAAATTTCAAAATTATTTCTGCATAAGTTATAGAATCATCAAAGTTTTTTGGTGTAAATTACTGTAATTTTTTCACAATTAATTTCCAAAATCGACGAAGCGTTGGCTATGTTATGTGTGTTCTTATTTCTTAGAGTGCCAATGTCTATTGACATCTTACCATTAGGTGCTCCATTTGCAAGTCTGCCTTCCTAATTAAGCAAAAAAAAAAGATTACCATACTATTGTTCCTTTCTCCTGTACCTGACAAGGATCACTTCCAATAAATGGGTCCAAGCACATTATGGCTCTCGTGTTATTATGGTCGGGTACCAACATATCTAGTTCCTCCATACACTGCTCAGGGTCCGTCGGATGTAAGTGAGACACTGTTAGAATCCGATGCTTGTTTAGATGTATTGGATCTCGGTGTATGGTAGTTTGATTCCGGTTCTGAAAAAAATAGCCTAAGGTTCTGAATAGGATAAAGATGAAAGAAATTTATTCTTGTTCTTATACTAAAAGTGTGATTTGTATAGAACTAGGGATTGGTTTACCATAAGATTTATTTCTAAGTACAAAAATCTAAATTTCTATTTGGGTGATGCAATATCAACATAGTCTTTAAATAAGAGAAATTTACTAAATACCAAATTTATTTCTAGAATATTCTTAGTTTTAGCTTCAGAAGAAACTGGAAACGAGATATAATCTTTTAGAGTTGTATTCGTGTTTATCACAGAATAATTTTCTTTCCATAATATAGAATTAGCAGGATTAGTTTGTTTTTATTTTGACGTTCAATAGAAATGAATGTTTTTCTTCGAAAATACTTCCAAGCTTTCGGCTATACAATTGACGAATCTTAAATATGGGATACATTTTGTCAATAGCAGACTATTTGGATGTCCATAAGTCCTAAGAAATATTTTGTTATAAATTCCAACTCGGATAAATCTGAAGTCAAATATAAATATTGTAAGGTAGAATAATAATAAACGTCAATAATATAAAAACTAAAACTTAAAGAAATAGAAACATTATGTCAAAATCGGTCCAGCCGTTTAGTAGTAGTTGACATATATACACACGTACGCATTTATTAGGTATAAAAGATTTTCAATTTTAGTCAATTTAATTAAAGTACTGGAAATTTAAAGTCCGCCTGCATCGGAGCTTAATTAGATTTTTTATAGTAAAAATAACATATGCAAATTAAATATAATTATTTTACATTTTTACATACATTAACAGCCTCTAAATTTCCCACAGCTGGGCTAAGGCCTCCTCTCCCTTTGAGGAGAAGGTTTGGAGCATATTCCACCACGCTGCTCCAATGCGGGTTGGTGGAATACACATGTGGCAGAATTTCGTTGAAATTAAACACATACAGGTTTCCTTACGATGTTTTCCTTCGCCGCCGAGCACGAGATGAATTATAAACACAGATTGAACGATTGAAAATTCAGTGGTGCTTGCCTGGATTTGAACCTGAAATCATCGGTTAAGATGTACGCGTTCTAGCCACTGGGCCATCTCGGCTTTTAAGTTATTTTACTTTTCTCTTATTTTACAGGAAGTCATTCTTAATTTGAAGTTACCATCATAATTGGCCATGACGTAACAATGAAGTGCGTTGCAGCCACATTTCTTGGCTTCTTCTGCAGTCTGATAGGATTAATGTTGGGAGTCAATTTTACTGGATTCGGTAGTTTTATGAGAGCTACGTCGAACAATGGCTTGCTGTCATCAAAATGTGGATGAATTACGAAGAATTTAATAGCAGTCACAAATCCTCCTTTTCTGTAATTAACGCTGCCAAGTCGCACCCGAATCATTCTAGAAGATTCTCTTATTCTACAAAAAAATATATTTAGTATTATATGTCAGTACCTTTATGATTAAAGTGATATTTTTGTAAGTACAGCAAGGCGGTGTATTTACAAAAATATCACTTTAATCATAAAAACATATTACACTTCACAGCAAAATACTCGTAGCGACAAGCTCAATAAGAATTATTACAGTTTGTCTTTGAATCAATTTCCATTGACATTTGTGAAATTTCAATAGTTTTGGTTTTACGAGATGCGATCAGACATGATCCTGAGAAATATCACGATGGCACCTGTATTCTATATTAGAATTGCAAGAAAAAATGTATCTAACTTTTAATTCAAGGAATTTTATCAAACCAGTCATATATACAATAATTGCCAGCAATAAAAACAAATGTATTGTAGTGTATGTCATTTGCGAATCTAATTCAACGTAAAGTTACCAGATTGGAATGTAAATTGATCAAAGATGAACCGGCAAGTCATGAGTACACTTTTTTGTTCGGGTTATAACAGATACATGTGCACTAATTATTATAAAAATTGAATTATACCAGTCGATAATCTGAGTAGTACACTTTATCTCAATCTGTGTATACCCGTATATATATATAATGTCTAAAAATGTCCATTAATTCGATGCCATGGAATCATACCTCACCTTCAATCGATTTTTTTAAAACAAACTTCATAATATTCAGTCTATATCATTAATAAAACACTTATTCTATAAAAGATTAATTGACTTACAGGAATAGTGAGTCAGCACCCGTCAGAACCCAGCTTTCATCGATCAAAGCACCGGCACTGATGAATTTAGATTTTTTCAATATAGCAGCCATGAATGGAAATATTTTAGCATCATTAACTGTTGTGTGCTCACTCAAACCATTATTAATATTGTTATTGTTTTGAGTTGATTTAAGTACATTTTTCGAACAAATTACGACGATGGATATTAAGAGTATGAATATTTGGCTGATCATTCTTAATATATCCGTGCCAAGGCCTGAAAGTAAAGATATTTTATCTAACATACGATTTAAAATTATGTTAAAAAAAAAATGAAGAGCGAACTTTAATAATTGTACATTTATAAAACTAATAGGAAAAAAATATCTACTAATAAAATTAAATTGTCACTTCCACCAAAAGTGTCTGCAAAACTTCAGCTCAATCGGTTAAGTTGAACTTGTTTAAATTAAAACTAAAAGGAGTCACCAACACATACTAACAAACGTGTTAATTCACGCTTTTATACGCTTATAAAATGTTGGTGTACTTCAAACAGATTTTCTTGTTTTCTTTTCTAAGTATAATTAGTTTACAACACTAGATATCTTTCCCGACTTTGTACGGGTAAAATTCAACAAAGTTACACCAAGCCCCTTCCACTCTTGAAAGTGAAATTACCAAACAACCTTAGAGAGCGTATACGTGTCAAAAGAAGTAACTACGCAAAATTTCAAGTGTTATGTATAGATTTTATCATTTCTAGCTAAATAAAAAATTGATATTTTTTACGCAATACGCTCTTAAGCTAATAAACAATAATTATTTTCAATGTGTTACCATTATTATTCTTGATAAAGAGTCTTTATCCTTTTAAATCCATTAAAAGTAGTAATCCTACTCTGGGGTAATGCAGCTGACATTAATACTATTTTTGTACTGCAGAAGAGGGCTATTCGTGCAATTTATAACCTGGGCCCAAAAGATTCGTTAAGAGATAAATTTAAAGAAATTAAAATAATGACTGTCGCTTCTCAATTTGTTTTTGATAATGTTATGTATGTACGCAAAAACATAAACGATTTTCCCAGAAATTGTGACGTACATTCTATTAACACTAGGAACAAGAATAAACTTGTTACTCCAAGTACCCGATTACACAGGGTTAGTAACTCTTTTTTGGGGCAATGTATACGTTTTTACAACAGGATCCCAGAAAACGTTCAAAATTATTCAATTATAAAATTCAAAAGAATCGTTAAAGAGCGTTTGTGTGCTAAAGGATATTACAACACTAATGACTTTTTAGTTGACTGCACACCTTGGGAATGAAATGATCGCCTCCAGGCTGTTTCAAATAACTAAAATATAATAATTATTGTACATGCAAAATGAAAAAAAAAAAAAAAAAATATCCCGCTGAGTTTCTTTCGCCGGTTCTTCTCAGGTCCGAGGTGCTAAATTCCGAACCGGTGGTAGATTTTTGACAATCAATAAGCAAGTGTAAACACTTCTATATTGAATAAAGATTTTTGATTTGATTTGATTTGATTTGATTTGAATGAGAAGATTCAAAGATTTATTTAGACTACAATTTAAAACACCACCGTATAATTACTAATAAGTACTAAAAACGTACGAAAATTAAATTTGAAATATTCTCGTTAACAACATAATTATATAGAAATATTTTAAAATTAAATCTCAACGAATTTCCGTATTTCCAACGTCGCTGTCTACTGCGGTGCGGATTGAGAAATGAATTGTTCTCAGACAGACACTATCGTGGCGTAAACTTTCACAGAAACACCGTAAAATATTGCAGATTTTAAAATAAACAAAGCGGTTTTTTTTTTTCGCTTGAAAAAATTTATAATAAACTTTATCTGAACGTACTCGTAATGTTTTGGACTTACTTTGAGAAACTAGTATTTTTTTTTCTTTGGACAGTTTTTTTTTTACAGAAATATTCTGAATTCATGTAATTTCATGAATATAGAATCAGTGTTTATGCATTTACGCGTCGGATGATATTGTCGAAGTTCAACATCATAATTTTTACTCAATATATCAGAGACTGCAGAAAAGTTGAAATGTATAGTACTTGTATAATTTTACTTGGTGGTTTTGTGCAAGTCCGTCTGAGTAGGTAGCACCCACTCATCAGATATTCTACCACCAAACAACAGTACTCAGTATTGTTGTGTGCTGGTTTGAAAGGTGAATAACATCTTAGTTCCAAGGTTGGTGGCGCATTGGCGATGTAAGGAATGGTTAATATTTCTACACAAACAGCGCCATTCCGCCTTCTATGGGCGCTGGTGACCACTGACTATCAGGTGGCCTATATGCAGCAAAGACTTACCACAAAAAAACAGACACACAAACCTATTTAACCCCTTCAAATAAATTTAAACAACGTGCAACATCATCATTTATAGTCACAATATCTGAGATAAAATAAATATTCACAAACATAACACATACAACCAAAACAAACTGAAGTAAACTAAATTCTGTCCATTTAATATGTAAGATATATTATTTTCCCAATATTATAAGTTCGCATGTTTTTTGATCAATCAGGAAAAGAGAGCTGCACCGGTTTTGGATTAAACTCAGCACTGATATAGATGACCCGACTAACTGAACACATAAGTTACCTAATACTTATAACCACTGCCTCCCTCCATAAACGAGCAAAGCTGTGGGTGGAAGCTATATAATTACCAATAATACCCCATCAACTGCAGCCAATCTCACCGATATGTTTCCAATAAATCGCTAGCAACTTTGATTAGTATTGAACATTTCGTAATACATAGTTTGTAAACATGTGATACGTTAAGCACTTGATTAGAACTGCTAGCTAGGAAGTAGTGTTATTGCATATAGTAATATGCATAGTATGAATCAATGCAAACCGATTAGACTGAAGCCAGCTATGAGCTAATGACTCAGTGTTTATAGACGATTTACTTGGCGGTAGGGCTTTGTGCTAGCCCGTCTGGGTACGCATTGTATATTCTCTACCATCAGCAATATTTAATATTGTTCTGTTCCTGTCTGAAGAGTGAGTGAGCCAGGGTAACTACAGGTACAAAGAACATGACTTCTTCCCGAGATTCAGTTCAGTAGCTAAGTTACAATTAAGATATTTTGTAATTTAGCCTAGTTCTTGCTCGAAGTGACTTCCCCTATTGCGAACGCAAAGTCGCATTCTTTTTCTAATTTGTGACTTAACTACCGAACTAGTCAAATTATTCCGCATTCTATTTGAAGAGTTCATAATTGTTATTTTGATTTCTTCCGCGGATGGCACAGGCGAGACGTCATAAACTAGGGATTTCATGTGTCCCCTTCGGCCTATCCAACGATTAGGAAAATGGCTATCAAGCCATCGCCTAGTATTGATACCAAAATGTGCAGGACATCCGTCTTGCTGGTATATCATATTTTGCCTAGTAGCCAAAGGTACGTCTTTGAGGAGGCCAAACATTTTTTTTGCCAAAAAATCTTCGTAAGCTGCAGTATTTAGATTGCTTGGTAAAAAATATGGTCCGATTAAATCGTCGTCAATTATTGCCATCCAGACATTGACCGAAAAACGGCGTTGTGACCCTTTTGGCCTCTTTTTATTAGGATTTTTGTCCACTTTTTCACTCCAATAATGTTTATTGTGGTAGCTAGTAATACCATCTTGATCAAATTTGAATTCGTCGGTCCAGAGGATTTTTTTCAAAAAAGATGCATCTTCTAAATCCTCATTAAGCATGAATCTACAGAAAGCAACTCTTCTCTCAGCATCCTCTTCCTAAATAACGTGCATAGGATTAAAATGATAATACAAAATATTTTAATTGCAACTTAGCTACTGAACTGTTTATGTATCTAAATTTTAATTTTAATTTGTATTAAGTAAGTAAGTTAAGTAAATAAGTAAGTTTTTTTACATTCGTTATTATTTTAAATCAATTTTGTGAGAATTTTAAAGAGCGACCTTTAGTACGAATTCGGTCATGTTCGAATACGAATTTCCACCAGCGTCCTTTCTGATCATTTTATTTCGGTTGCTTTGAAATAAATTCCTAGTTTTTATACATTTTCGGAAAGCTAAATAAACGATTATGTTTTTTAAAATAATCTGCAGAACAAGTTTCATAATGTTTTTTTTTTGTTTTTCAGACATATTTGATGGAAAAAAATAAAAAATATATTGAAATAATATCGTTTTCCGTCTCGCATTTTTAAATTTGGACCGATAATTATTGTTTAAATATTGAAAAATATCCAGTGTTTAATCGTTTTTATAAATCAGAAGATAAAAGTAGATTTTAATTGATACTTTTTTTTAAATAAATTTTTGAAGTTGCATTTTTGACTTATTTTGAAAAAATCTAAAAAACGCGATAACTTAAAAATGGTTCACTTTTGCATCATGCATATGGGGGTTAAAATTATCGCAAATAGTCACCCCTATCACCTCCTAACGGGAATACGTCGAATTACCAATAACCCTGTATATGTGCCTCTTCGTATTATTAGAATAGATACAACTACCATCGGTTCGAAAGGTAAATTTGACCTCTCCAAAAAGTCCGTACTCTTTTTCATCGCTTTAATAAAAAATATTTCGTTAAATTAATAAAATTCGAAATATGTACTTAACTTTAAGATTTCATTGAAATATAACGAATAGAAGTGATAATTCTTTTACATCTTAAGGGTTGGCTGAACGAGATCCCGTAAAAATTAAAATCAAATTAAAATATACTTTATTCAAGTAGGCTCTTAAAAGCACTTTTTAATCGCCACGTTACAGTGTTGAATTTAATTTAAAGCTACCAGTTCGGAAAGTAGATTCTACCGAGAAGAACCGGCAAGAAACTCAGTAGTTATTCTTTTCTACGACTTTGATTAGGTACAGAATTTTTAAACTACAAAACACTTATACTAGACGTAATGACACACTCAACCAATGTAAGATGTTCAATATTAATACCATCACGGTTTTTTACCCCACTTCGTATGTCTTATACTAGTTTTCGCCCGTGGTTCGGACTGCGTTTTAGGGGGCGTATTTTTCAGGTAAAAACGCGTATGTCCTTCCTTCGCTTTCAACCAGGATACATTATATATAATCGAATTCAACTACCATAATTCAAATGTTCCAAAAGAGTAACTACAGAGTTTCTTGCCTGGTCTTCTCGGAGTAATCTAATTTCTGAACCGGCGGTAGATTGATTTTTAATATAGTTTTGTAAAATAACGATATGAAGTGCTCCTAAAAGCCTACTTGAATAAAGTATATTTTGATTTTGATATAATTATGTACTAAAATAAAAAACAATACATTCAATGATATATACAATATTATATATATTTTGACTTCGTCTTTTGCCATGGAACATATTTTTCCAATGTTCCAACCGTAGAGTATTTTTACGTAGCGGTATCTGTGGATTTTCTTAGATACAAAAAAGTTGTGGTTACAGTGAGAGCAAAAAAGTGTTCGATTTGTATTTATATATGATTTACAAAGACCAAATGATGCCTAATAGTTAGAACGCGAGCATCTTAAGGGATGATTTTGGGTTCCAACTCAGGCAAGCACTGCTGAATTTCCTTGTGATTGAATCGCCAATACTCCACCGTCATTGGGTTCTAAGATATTATGTTCCTTGTGCCTGTAGTGTACACTAGCTGACTTAACCATTACTGTTTGTTGGTAGAGTCGGTCAATGTGATAAATGGGTATTGGAGTCCTACCACAGACGTGCTTGCACAAGGCAGTACCACCAAGTGATGAAAAGATGGAAAAATTGTTTGTATTGTTTTAACTATATTGGTGTGCAACTTTATGCTAGGAGGGTTTGGCTGCTACGGTTGCGTTATATATGATACCTCTTCGATCCATGTCGAAGACGGCCTTCGTAGTGGTTTTTTTGAGTAGGAATCCCACATAACCCTGTCATCCCCTTGGGGCGGGTACTTTTCTGAAAGGAATCTGGCTATAAAAGTGTCAAAGTCTGGCTATATTCTGAAACAATATACTTAACGCAATAATTAGGACTGAGACTGTTTTCAATGTCTATTTTGAAATCTTATGTTTCACGTTTAATATATCGAGCAGGCGCCGACTCTCATGTAAAGGAAAACATCGTGAGGAAACCTACATATGTCGAAGAGCATAATGAAATAAGCTATGAGCTTCACCTTAAAATCTTGCTCCAAAAATAATTGTTGCAGCAAAATCGAGAAGGCTTTAAAAATAATGAAAAAATATGAAATTTTTGTAGGTTATATTAAATGTAAATCTGTCACCGTTTCGGAATTTAGATTGCCCTGAGAGGAACAGTCAAGATACTCAGCTCCTAGTTACGCTTTTCTATTATTTTAATTAGTAAGTTATTCAAACAAATACTGTTTAATATCCTGTCTGAAAATCAACGATTACTAACAGCACGTTTTCGTCCTTATTTATTAAATTTATGTTTAATTTATAAAAACATTTAAATTGCCAATAAATTGAATAATTAAAACAAGTAGCGAGGGTGACCCAATTAATATAACTTTTTTTTAATTTCAAAGAACGTTATTTAAAGATAATTTAAATTGAAAGGTGTACCACAAGCTTAGCTTATCTGTGGAGCAATATTTTTAAAAGCTAATGGTAAGCATAGCCCGATGTCCCCAGAGAAGTCGTGCACCAATGGGATGATTGGTGTCCACTGATCTGTGAAGTCTATATGTACACGTTTAGTATATTTATTATATGGCGTCGTATTATAACGAAATATATACGTAATTATAATTTAACTTAAAACATGTGACGTCACTGGAACCCCGGCAGATTTGAATAACTTAAAATTGGAAAATCAATTAATTTCGCGTCATCCGAATAAGTTCGTATATAACACCGTCAGCGTAGATGCATTGGGGAGACTCGTGAAGATGCTACAAATGGCAGACTCTAAGGAGGTTTTGGATTACACTATTATAATAAAGATGACCAGATTGTGGACGAACTGGCCAACTACCATCCAAACCAGATGAGGAGTCCAGAATCCTACGAAGACTAATACAACAGCACTACCCAACAAACACAAACTCCGAGTCAATGGAGAAGAAGAACCTATGTTCTTCTTCTCTATAGTTTCATTATTTAAAATCAATATATATTTTTAGTTATAATAATAATATGTAGCAACGAAGTATAATATACGTCCCACGCAATACAAGGAAGTAAAGAAGAAAAAGAGGGGACGGACGGCCTTAAGAGAGCGTCATGCTGTTTAGCACGGTTTAGTCAGTCTTGTCAGTCATCATGTCAGTCCCAAGGCGCGCAAATAGATGTTTCACGTCAATAATGGCACAATGTAGAACCTACCGTTCCATTTCATATATATTCCATTTGACGACCTCAGTGGTCGAGTAGTGTGTACACCGGTTTTCATGGGTACGCTACTCTCCCGGATTCGATTCCCGGCCGAGTCGATGTAGAAAATGTTCATTAATTTTCTATGTTGCCTTGGGTCTGGTATTTGTGGTACACAATTGCTTTAGCTACTTACATTGGGATCAGAGTAATGTATGTGATGTTGTCCAATAAATAAAAATAATATATATTTAATTCATAAGTTATTCTTCATATACACATAAATATTATCATGCTTAATATAAGTATTATTTATTTAACTTCGAGGTATTATCGTACGGTATTCTCGAAATAGAATAATAGGGAGTCGGACTGTAATTGTAATATCTGTTTTAATAATTTACATTAAATTGTAACTTTGAATACTAACGAAATTCATTAATCACCATACATATCCATATTCTATATTACAGTGGGTATCTACGAGACGACGTAAATTATTTTATCATTATTGCAGCCGCCGTAATTTGCCGCCTATTTTTTCTCAAAAATAATATACGAATATACATTTTTTTTTTTTTAATCAAAACATTCTACAGTAGGCAATCTGCTCGGTTTTGTAGTGTGTACAGAAATAATATACAACTCATTTGTATGAGTACAAACAGCGTTCAAATCGGAACGAATTATTAGATATTTGAAAACATGCATTTTTTAACAAATAACAGTATTTTATTTAGGATTTTTTCAATAGATTCTGTGAATAAGAGACTTAACTTTTGTACAGTACTTTTGGTTTAAGTTACTGATAAACATTTGGTTCAGAGCCCCTTTGAGTAAACTCGTGAAAACGACTAATTCGACATAAACGCTCTTAATACAAGTGAAGAGATATCTATGAATTACATCATAATCTGGATCAGTAGGTACTCCAATCTCTTGAAGGTAAACTCAATTAAGTATTCCCCGTGTAGCTGTCAACTATAAAAATACTATCAAAGTATGTAATGAGGTAAATTAAACTATTTGTATTTGTAATTACGTAAAAATAAAACAGATTTGGTATTTTACCATAATTATATATGTATAAGTATTAACATTGTTTTCGGTAAGTTTAAGTCGTATTTACGTCAACGATTTTTCGCTTTATTAACTCTTTAATATAATATGAATGTATGAATAATTTAACCATAAAATGGTTATGATCTGACGAGCAGTAATATTCTAATAAAACAAAATAATATTCGTAAGTTAGCAGTGTGGGTTCTTTCTGACTGACGCATAGACAGTCCGGTTGAGAGCATAGAGGGCCTCTTTTGATTAATTATATACCCAGATAGACTGTCAAAGCAGAGAACGTGTCGAAAAAAATAGTAGCCAACTTATGTCCCAAGTACATGCGCACTAGTAAAGCATGACTTTCGACCATCATGCCCAGCTGTCACTTAGACCAAAATAGTTAATTTGATTCGTTTAATTTAGTTATATTGTAGCGCGACAGTCTATCTACATGTATAAATAAGATGACAATCTTTACCCGGGCTCATCCTCCTCAACAAATTACCTTATCAAAGTGACATCGGCCTGAACTTCAAACCAACCGCTATTACGACCCAAGTCTAGTCTAGTCTGGAAACTGCGATACCCTAAATTGTGGTTAAGGTCATTATTTACATAACTCACACTCAACGCTACGCTCGGACGGGTATTTCTCAAACCTATACAAACGGTCCACATCCGCTAGTGATAATCATTGAAAATACCCACAGATGTCGCCTAGTGTATCAAATACTCAGCGCCCTCTGAAGAAAATATGAAGTATTAATAAAATAATTACGGAAAACGAGTTTCCTTCGGTGCCATTTCCTTTTGCTTGATACAAACATTTAGTACAATAACTTACCGACAGATGGCACTATACATAAGTAAAACTTTGAGTATTGTCATAATATTGTAACAATAACAAATTTAACAGATTTTTTGTTTATTTTACTAGGCTCTACATTCAGTCGTATGCAAGCGAAACAAATCTAAGGATTTGATTTTAAACTGCTTTTAACTAATTTGAAACTGCATGTATAACGATGACACCAATATGATATACTCATTTGGTTCCCATCGAGTCGATCTGGTGATTCAGGCGCCACCATGGCTATAAAACCAATTATTATAAATTAATAAAATAAAAAATGCATCTTAATTTTTTAAACTTGAACTTATATTAAATGGACAATTGAAAATTATTGGAACCAAAGGCTGATACACCAAAAAAACAAAGTTATATTTCTAAATGTTATTATAATTTATGTTATACAAAAAGACATTTATATATACAAGATTACCATAATGTAAAACTAAATATACTAAATAAAAAAAACAATCAGTTTACATACATTATTCTAACAGTAAAAAACATACTTCATATAATTCGACTAGATAGTTTTAATACTCAATATTAAATAACTTTTATAAAATACAATTATATTCTGAGACAAGTATACAGTAGAGATCAAAGTATAATTAAATTTTCAATCTTCAGTTGTAATTATACATAAAATATATTATCACCAAACTTTTATCTATAGTAATATTATAAAGAGATTTCGTTTGTTCGTTTATGCGTAGGGGGGTAACCTGGGCAAATGACCCATTTATAAAAATGTTTTCACTGGTAGAAAGCTACGCTGTTCCTGAGTGCATATATACATTGTATTTTCGACTATATCATATAATTTTCGTTTTTCGCGAATTGCACCCGTGCGAAGGCGGGACGGGCCTCTATATATATTGTACTAGTTTCGGGGTTAGCGGTTGTTTTGTATAAAATAGTAACCTATGTCTCGGGACTTAAGCTTGATCTATACCAATTCCATCAAAATCGGCTCAGTAGTTTGGCCGTGAAAGCTTAACAGAGAGTAACTTTTGCATATATATTAGTATAGATAAACACACACACAGTACAAATTGTTTTTGTTTTTTTTTTTTCTTAAGTATCCACAAATATTTTCACTCCTCAACTTTTACCGAGAACTTTATCAGATATATAAAAATTTTTGTTGCAATCTATCTGTATCATATTAATACACTTCGACGCTGTTTCACCGACAACCATGGAAGTTGGCAACGACTCGTCTTACAATCTACCGTCGAACAGTAATACTTAGTAGTGTTAACCGGTTTGTAGGGTAAGTGAGCTAGTGTAACTACAGCCACAAGAGTGGCATCTTAGATCCCAAGGTTGGTGGCGTATTGTTGATTTGAGAAATTTTATTGGTTTCTTATAGTTCAAATTTATATATGCAGTGATGACCACTTAATTTCACGATCAGATTCTATATAAAAACAGGGTATAATTCGTGAGTGGTACCTACCCAGATGGGTTTACATAAAGCCCTTCCACCAAATAAACAATAATGCTACACTAAAGAAGTAATTTTACTAGTAATATTTAAAAATAAATATTCTTTATTGTACACAGTACTCAAACATTAAGTCATTCACATCAAATCACTGCTTCCGGTCAGTATAATTACGACGGCTTTTTTTAAATTATATTTAACGTAATAATCGTAACGAACATTTTATTGGAATTTTAATTGTTTTTAATCATATTTATTTTAATTTATTTATACCAATAATGTAACTGTTAACATATTCTATTCGGACAGATTCTTACTATATTATGTTCTAGAACAATTATTATTATAAGTACAAACATTCTTGTATCGTCTTTGACCGTTGTTCATTAAATTGCATTTATTGTTGTGAAACATGTGATCACAGTTCTGACATTTTAAGTTTATGTGGTCAAATTTGTGACAGTTTGAGAACATGTGGTCACAAGTTTTATCTATTTTTGTGTCGCATTTAAGGCATTGTAGCGACATGTGACCACAATGACCACTAAATTTATTATGGTCATATCCTTGTTCTTTTAACGATGTGTGGTTATAGTTATGTCTCGATATGGGAAGGTGACTTGGTATTTGATGTTTTAATGACATGTGGTCGCAACGTTGAAGTTTTTCTGGTGCTTGGTCGTATTTCTTCTTGGATGTTGTTAAGCGAGTCATCGTTGTCAGCGTATCGTGTGTAAGTCTCGTCGAACAGCAGAATGCTCGGTGAAATTCTCTTCGATATTTACCTGTAAAATTTTATAATCCATTTATTAAATATTAACGATCTTATTTCTTTTCCTATAATTTTTTTTAAATATTTACATAAGAATCGAAAGCAGATTGTATATTTCTTGGTTGAATTAATTTCTGGTAAGTTTGATTTGGAATGTTTGAATCCACTCATTCGAATCGGATTTAAAGTCAGACCATAAAAATATGTTTTATGTCAAGAACTTTCAATAGTCTGGAATCTGGAAATTGTCAATGCTTACTCGTCCTGAAAAGCGAGTAAAACAGAACTCCTGCGCCTGAACATTTATTAAACTCAAATCCCAAACTCAATCAAAACTCAAATTAAGGTCCCCCACCTTAATTTGAGTTTTGATTGAGTTTGCATGTGGGGCGTATTTTTTATTATTATTGTTTTTATATCTTCATTACGTAATTTATTTCTGTGCATGGGTATTTTTATTACCAGGCAGCATCACAATTTAAGTTTGCGGATTGATTATTATGATTTTTAATGGTTGTATGGTATTCATGAGCAATATAAACATCTGGGTGTATTATAAATGGCTGTCAAGGCTAAAACTGATAATGATAATTATTTAAATTAGTTATATAGTGAAACTTACCGCTCATAAAGTTGTAAATCAATGGATTGATAGCTGAATTTGCGTAGCAGAGAACATGAGATATCAGAGCGAGGAACGTGATGAGATCGTTTTGTTTCATATCAAGCACATATCTGAAATGAGAAAAGTAACATTTTATCATCTTACCCAGAAACACACGATGAACATATGAAATAATTTTCCAACTAGAAAAAATACCCGGTTTCACTCAGGTATTTTTTTATGATATAGGATGACGGAAGCCAATGGGCCTCCTGATTGTAAGTGATCACCGCCACCTATAGACAATGATGATGTAAGAAATATTAACCATTCCTTACATCGCCAACGCGCTACCAACTTGGGAACCAAGATGATATGTCCCTTGTGCCTGTAGTCACACTGGCTCAGTCACCTTTCAAATCGGAACACAACAATACTGAGTACTGATGTTTGGCGGTAGAATACCTGATGAGTGGGTGGTACCTAGGTAGGTAGACGGACTTGCACAAAGCCCTACCACCATGTGGTAAAATAAATAAAACTAAACAAACGGTTCTTCATTTACTTTTTATATAACACTTAACTTTTTCATAAACCTTGTGATTATCATTACGTAATCAAACATCTATATTTCATATTTAGGTTTTGGCATTCCAATTAACATAACGCCGCACCTGTGTGCAAATTCAATGACATGACAGTTATGTCATGTCATTGAATTTCATGGATTTAATATTGAAATATCTCGATTATACTAATTTTGCTACGAATTATGCTATCGATATATGTTATCGAATAATAATATTTAATTTAATTATAATTGTATTAGGATTCGATCGAATCTATCGTAGATTTGCACGAAACTATTAATATACTTAGATTTAGAATCACATAAAAAATATTCCCATGGACTCTAACAAATAATTCAAAATCTTCGCTAAAATTTCTTAACAAACAATAAATAAAGTAAAATAACAGCAGTAAATATACCACTGTTGGGCTAACGCCTCCTTTCCTAAGACCCTATAAGTCCTAGTGCACAGTCAGAACACGTGAACTTTAACTAATTCAAAAATTGTCACGTAGGTTACAAGAAAAAACAGCCTAGGAATGGAAACTCATGACGGTAGGAAGAGTAGATACTATTTTAAATTACAAAACATATTATGTCCAGCGGTGGGGCTATTACAATACGACACAATTTATATGCGGCATCAACAAATTAAAAAAAAATCAATCATTCGACAATTTGACGAATTTATTTAGATTTATAAAGTAAATAACATTTGTGTAAAGATTAGTTTCATTTGCGCACTTAATACGGGTGTCATTTTAATAATTAATGATCGGTCATTCGATTCGGTTCGGAATATTAACGATCGGTTTAACGAATTTTGCCGATGCTGCATATAAATTGTGTGATACTATACCATATTTTTAAATAACGTAATTAACGCAAATTATTTATTATAAAATAACAACAAAGGATTACTTTTAAACACATTTAATATTATCTTGTATAAAATAATATCTTTTCTCTATCTATGAAATTTAACATAATGTTTTAATGAATCTCCAATTTCATAAACGCTCATTAAAGTTTACGAAACAATCTCGATAAGTTAAGATTATAAAAATAACTTCAGAATTGAACATTAATATCGTGTTATATATATTACAATGTGTTAAATTTAAGAAGTATAAAACGACTACTATCGTATGCAATACAGTGGAATCCGTTTATAATGATATCGAAGGGAATTGACAAACACGTCACAATAACCGCACGACATAAAATGCTTGTGTTTTTTCTACTATTGCGTTTTTTACTTGATGGTAGGGCTTTGTGCAAGCCCGTCTGGGTAGGTACCACCCACTCATCAGATATTCTACCGCCAAACAGCAGTACTCAGTACTGTTGTGTTCCGGTTTGAAGGGTGAGTGAGCCAGTGTAACTACAGGGACATAACATCTTTGTTCCCAAGGTTGATGGCGCATTGGTGATGTATGGAATGGTTAATATTTTTTACAACACTATAAATTGTTATCGACAAACTTCAATTCTAACTGAATTAATGTATACTATTTGACATTAAAAATTTAAATAAGGTTTCAGCATTTTGTCGCCAAATGTAGATGAGTGACTTCCAGTATACAATGAAATGAAACCAAAACAAAACCTGTCATAAGTTTCGAGATTCCTAAAAGATGTTTTGAATAAACGCGAAGTTTCGCGGGCACACTAGTTCTAACAATAACTAAATAACAATCCGATAAAGTTGAAACACTTAAAACTTGAAGTAGCAGTGCAAAAACTTCAATTAAGACATCTCGCTTTATTGCCTCCACTCAAAATCAAAATATACTTTATTCGAGTAGGTTTTTACAAGCACTTTTGAATCGTCATTTAACAAACTATTTAAAGTAAAGCTACCACCGGTTCGGAATGTAGATTCTACCGAGAAGAACCGGGAAGAAACTCAGTAGTTACTCTTTTTCAACATCTAAAAATACAGTCATGTTAGTTAAATACAAATATATATGTATATTATGTCACCTGCCTGGAAGTCAACGAGCATTAATTCCACGCTTTTTATCATCAATACAATCTTGTATCGAATAATATAAGGCATATTATTTTTACCAATGTCTTTTTTACAATTTACTTGAAACTATGAAACGGCAAAGTCAAAAATGTCTGCGGAATTATATTATAGAAGTGGATACCTTGCCCCAAGAATGATTTATTGACTTTGCGGAGTCATGTCGGACTGGTGAGATGGCTGGTTAATTTTTTGCCCAGAGGTTAGGAATTGCGATTCACATTGCATTACACGCTGTCATGTTTTGTGCAGCAACTATTTTTAATTCTTATTTGTACATAGTTAAGGCTTTAATATTAATAATTATTATGTAAATATACTTAGCTTTATATAAATTAAATTACGAACCTGAGCACGGACAGTAGATGAACGGGAAAATAGCAAACGGCGAACATTATGACGACCGCTACCAACATCTTCGCGGCCTTCCGACGTGAGCTTAGTTGCGCTGAAATAATATCATTTTATTTATAAAAAGATACATTTTTTTATTATATAGGTAGGCCGGAAGAGCAAATGTGCCACCTGATTTGATATAAATATTAATAACTAGCGACCCGCCCAGGCTTCGCACGGGTGCAATGCTGATACTAAATATACTACAGAAAGTCTTACAAGGTTTAAAGCTTTTTTGTCATTAGACAATACAAACCGCTATGTCCCTGCATTTTAAATCTGTAATATCATCGAAAATATTCATTTAAATTACATGCTGTAAAAGGCCATATTGATCTATATTAAATGCACAAAGTATTTAAGGTACTTAATTAGCTAAGGATTTATGGCGTATTGCTTAAAATCGCTTCGAAAATAGCCATTATTTATCGTAAAAAAAGGATAACAATTTGTTGTTGTGGGTTACTCTGAGAGATAGACTATATAGAGATGTGTAGAGATATATTGCCGAGTTTTTTTAAGACCTTTTTGAGGTGTACAATACTGTAGTACATTATTTTGATCTATCTTGTAGGGTTCAGCCAGCGTTTGCAATGTAAACGCAAAAATGTGTTTATTTACGACATCACTTTAGAAACCTCTAAAACAATCAGTTTTTCTCTACTATATTGTGCATGTATTATACATATAAACCTTCATCTTAAATCAATATATCTATTGGAAAAAACCGCATTAAAATATGTTGTATAATTTTAGAGATCTAAGTATACACAGGGACAGACACATATGTAATGATTCCTTACATCGCCAATTCGCCTCCAATCTTGGGAACTAAGATGTTACGTCCCTTGTGTCTGTAGTTACACTGGTTCACTCACCCTTCAAGCCGGAACACAACAATACTGAGTACTACTATTTGGTGGTAGAATATCTGATAAGGTACCGTAACCCAATAGTACAGTGGCTGTTACCTATCCGGACGTGATTGTCCAAAGCCCTACCACCAAGCAACATACATACACACATTATATACCCCTAATATTGGTCCAGTAGCTGGGCTTTACTGCGGTTCCCAAAACGCCAAACCCAAAACTCATAACCCCTTGTCCGGTTCGCGATTATCGACTAACACACATTTTATAAACAACTCTTACATCAATACTTGTAAAGTAATTTTAAAATATTGTTACTTTAAAGCAATCAGATAGATACTGAGGCGATAGAGACCTGGAAGGTAAAATGCCCTAATGATGATATTCCTAAGGAAGTTACAAAACGAAAACTTTGGGATTCCCCATAGGTCCATATGTCCATGTAGGTCACACCTATGGTCCATAGGGCCATAGGTGTGCTCAGAGCACAGATGCCCGTGTGGAAAGGAGGTGGACTCGGTTTACATGGTCTCTCTAGCCCAAGGAGTTTGTGGCTTTTCCGCCACGGTTCTCTTAATGACACAATAAAAAGGCTCTTGCCAACATCGACGTTCCTGCTCTTACTGAGCCTCGTGGAATTAGTCGTGATGATGGTAAGAGACCTGATGGATTAACATTGGTTCCCTGGGAACGAGGACGGGCCCTTTTGTGAGACGCTACTTACGTTGACACGTTGGCCCCGTCTCATATCCGAGAAACAATGTTAAGAGCCGGTGCCGCTGCGGAAAATGCTGAAGCAAAAAAAAGATCTAAATATTCTATGTCAAATTACTTTTTTGTCCCATTTGCTGTCGAAACACTTGGCCCTTGAAGTAGTGGTGCAAAAAGCTTTATCAAAAGTATAACACCTCGCCTTATTGCCTCCACTGGTGACAGGAGGGCTGGTTCGTTTTTAGCACCAGAGGATCGGAATTGCGATTCAACGGGAAAATGCTGCTAGCATTCTTGCCACCATTCCACGCAGTCAAGATTTATTCAGTAACTATTTCTATATATTTAAGCACTTGTATGTTTTTATTAAGCAAATGTATAATTTGATACTATTTCATAGTTCTACTGATTTTGGTCACGACAGCCATTGTAATTATCAGATACGAATCATGTTATTTATTACATAACCTTTGAGTTACTTTTGTTATATAATAAGCATAGATACTATATAGTGATTGGCACGTAAATATTTTTTTATATTTATTCACGCGAAATTATATTTTCTCTTACAAAATCAAATATTTAACCTAATTCAACGTCAATTATGTAGTTTATTAAAGAAAAAGATAAATATCTGCCTCATTACTCTCTATTATAAATGAAATGAATAAAATGTTGTTAAGTAGGTAGCACTTTCCATCTCTTGTTTATGATCATAATAATGAAATACAATACATCGAAATATTTCGGATACCGGCGCGCCGTATATCAATCGCAATTTTATCGTTCGCTCAATTCTTTCATTCGTTAACTTTATTGTAATGTAGTTTTTTGGTACAAGACTAGAACTTTCCGGGTTATAAATTAAAAGTTACGCTATTCATTTTTTTTTTTATTTAAAGAGGCAAAGGTATGCTAATAATAATATTAAGTCAGTATGTTTCCAAATATGAAATCTAGGCTCTTGTGCCTGTAATTATATTGAACAGTCACCAAAACTGGAAGACAACAATAAGGTATGCCATTAGAGTAAAAGGTGAATGGTACCTAAAGAGCCCAACGTTCAACCACCGATGGTTGAAAAGCTAAATAATAAATCATAATTAAAACTAGATACTGTTTATGATGTTTTGTCACGGCAAATGTGCTGTCTGATAGTAAAATATTACTCACCACCGCTTCCAGACGAGTATGGCAAGGTCTACAACTCTAACAGATTCTATGAAATATATGTAATAACTCTATATGTGTCCCACGGATTAGCTCGCGTTTTAGGGCTTGATTGCCAGATGTTAAGCATACAAAGTAGCATATGTCCATCTTTAGAGTTCAAGCTTCCTTTATACCCAATTTCATCAAATTTGGTTCAGTGGTTGTCTTTAAAAGAGCAGACGGACAGAGATATTTTCGCGTTTATAATATTAGTATAGAAGTTCAGATTATACTTAATCTAATTATGAAATAACACATAGTAAATATAGATCAGCCTATCATAACAGTCACGCTTCAGCTTGTGTCTTAAGCCGAACGAAAACACGCTATAATATGCTCAGTAAAACAATCAATAACCATAAAATTTTATTTGTGATCAAAAGCTCTATATTTATTGAGAGCGCTGTACGTGCTACGTTGACTTAAAATACGCGGAAACGATTTTTACTGTGTTTTGGTGAAAGGAGCTTTGTGGTATACAATACGTGGATCTTATTCAACTATAATAACTAATTAAAATCAATAACTAAATGCAACCGTTCAAAGTTGGACTTCGAAATAAAATATTGTGAGAACAGTTCGGAAAGCTTCATAACTTTTCGCTTATATCATAAGGGAAAAATATTATATTGCCCTTGATTTTCTATTGGTTTACTAAGTATGTTATAATCTCCCTGGGGAGGTTGACAGCTAGAATGGGCACACGCCGCTGTAAGCACTAATGAGTCCCTGAGGAAAACTCTAGCGAGCTACGAGCGTTGCAAAGGAGTGGCATCTACAATCCGTGCCATAAACAGCCATCGTAGCGTTTTCAGGTAGAAATAATTCCACAGACTTGGTGGTAGGCTTTGTTCAATCCCAGGATCCACCCACTTCTCATATATTCTACTGCTTGGCAGTAGAATAAATAACTAATAAATTGTGTTCCGGTTTAAAGGGTGAGTGAGCCAGCGCAACTACAGGCACATGGGACATGATATTTTAGTTGCCAAGGTTAGTGACAAATTGACAATGTAAGGAATGGTTGAACTTTCTTATTGGTTGTGGTGTGTATTAGGCCATTTGTCCGTCCACCTACCTATAGTAAAAAAACACCCAGGACCCGGATATATTTCTGAAATCTATTCCAGCGTAAAACAATGATATCATAATTTCTTTTATGGACAATTTTGCAATCGATATAGAAAACATTTTTCTCATATTGTTGAATTGCAAGGTGGATTGACTTTCGTTGATTATCTTAACAAAATAGATGACATTGGCCCAACAATTGGAGCAGCATGGTAGAGTAGGCCAAACTTTTTCCTCACAAACAAAAGAAGAACTAAGCCCAGCTGTGGGAATTTTCCTGGATGTTACTGTTACTATACCGTATTATAATTTATGAATTAATATTTAAAGAGAAGTGGTAGGCACTACCATTTTAAAGTTGTATAATTATATTAAATTGAATTCACAAAACACTAATGTCATTACGATGTAATGTATTGGAGTTTTAAATAAAATAATATGTACAAATTAATAAGTACACAGCCATACTAACTTTGTTCAGCTGGAGCCAGCTTCGTAGTTTCCGCGTGTCCTGGGATCTTCTCAGAACTCCAAAGAATCCTAACGATCTGGTGATACGCCATCGTCATCAAAATTAGAGGTATTCTGAAAGAGAACATTCACATACATAAATAAAATGAATTATTGAATATAGATTGTTATAAAAAGATTTTAAAATAATTTATAATCAATGATACCGCTTAAGAAAATTAAAAATTTTATATTGTTTTATTTTTAGTGCAAATAGTGAGAATTAAAATAAATTATATATTTAAATTATGTTATGATAGAACCTTTTAAAACTGCGATAAGTGAAATAAATTAAGTAATGTCGGAAAAACAGTCAGGGAAATTTAATAAGTGAATTTATTTTACTAATTATGTTTAAAAAAATATTCGTTTAAAATAAGCTTCCAAGTTAAAACAAGGTTAAAATTAATACTGAATGTGACGTCCAACTTATTTACTAAAACGGTAAATTGGAATAATTTACCGATTTAACCTTGAACATTTTTTATATCTCGTTTTATATTTCTACAAAATTTAATAAAAGATGGAACTGTAGTAATTCGTAGCGAAATTATAAACAGGTTTAATTCATCTTTTTAGTAAATAACATTGAAGACTACGATTATACTACTAAGATAAATATATTAACATACTTTGCTCTATTTTAAAAGGTTCTATAGTAACATAATTTGTAACATATTCTCAATACAGAAAATAATTTGAATACTATGAATTAATTATAACAAACCGTCTCGATTTTTCAGTAAATTCTAAATTTGAAATTTTGTCTTGTGATTTTTATTTGTCAATTGGTTGTTGAAATCCCACCAATAATGTTGTATGTAAACTTACGTGTATATAAAAACAACTTTAATGATATGCCACACAAGGTCGCTAGTTGATGACCATATCGCTGTGCATTGGACGAGATATTCCAACTCAAAGCGGAGAGGGACTGTCTTCACTGTTGTCAGTACTACCAATTCAGGAGTATCTAAAAAGTAAATAACATTCACAGATCATTCTCTTTTATATAAATTCCGTATAGGCAAATGACTCCACTCCATCTGATGGTAATAGTGGTCCAAACTCAAAGACGGCCAGTACAGTCAGAAAAATGAGCTGCACTAACCGCCTCGCCATGTGGCCCTTAAGAGGCTTCTTCAAGTCTCTTTTAAAGGTGCCCAAATTATATGAGGAGAACACGTGTATTGGTAGAGAATTTCATTTGGGCGGTGCGACAAAGAAAAGATTACCCAAATTTCTTCGTGGAATTGATGATTCGTTTATAGAGTTAGTTTAATGTACGTTTGTTTTGTCGGCGTAATAAATTAAAATTCCTTATAGAAGATAATGTTGCAGCCAAATCCATAGATTATTTATAGACAGATAGTAAGACGGGCTAACAAAAGGAAAGAATGGTAAGCATGACATCGCCAATAGACCATTGCGCCAAATATCAAATATTGGCTATCCAATAGACTTTTGGAACAATTCTGGGTGGTATCTACCCAGGAGTGAAGTTATTTAATTCGTTTCACGTGACACATACATTTATCAAATTTAACAATGACACTTACTGAACAATAAAGATACAGCCCATATGACAAAAATGGCAGTCTTCGCGCGGTTGATCGTCGATTTGAACTTGAGTGGATAGCAAATGGCATACCAGCGGTCGACTGAGATGAACGCCAGAGTCAACACTGATACCGTCACCGATACTGACTGCAATAAAAAAATAGTATTTTATTATGTTAGTATGTTATTCAATGTATGTTATTCAAATACCAAGATTAACTTCGTTCTTTTTTTTTCATGATTGATGAAGAAAATTATTGTACAATATTGAAAATATACAGCCACGAAATATTACAATAAATTAATATGAATAAGCTAGTTTGGCATTGGAAGGAAATAAAAATATAAATACAGAACAATGTTAGCTACAAAGTATCCACGACATTAGAATACTGTTTAGGTGTACGGGTGTGTGCGTGTCTGTACTAAATAGAGGTCTCGTGTGTGTATGTGTGTGTGTGAACGTAGACTGGCTTAGTTGGTTTTTGCTTTTGTTAAAATCATTAAATTCAGTGAGATATTAAAAATAAAATTTAAGATATATATATTACAATAATTTAAAAATCTAAATATTCTTTATCCAAGTATATAAGCTCATAAAAGCACTTCAAAGTCTTCTTATCGCTTGGAATGAAACATAAACATACCACTGGCTTAAAATGTAGAATATTTATACAATTAAATAAAATTTAACTTGTTATTTATCCTGCATGAAATTCAACGAATACGTCGCATAAAACGCACTTGGAATCGCAAGTCGAGCAAATCTAATAAATTAAAGGCGACTCGGATCGGAACGGTAACGAAACTTATACTTATACTTGTATTTGGTTTATGTTGCACTTGATTATATACTCACTAATTACATTTCAATAGATAGATACATATTATTTTACACGACACGTTAAAAAAACTAAAGCACGTGTCATAATGAACGCGGTTGTACAATAAGACGGCTTTATCGCTTAGCGCTTTAAGCGTTAATTTGTAGAGTTATCTTTCAGTAAACCACACGATTAGAACTTCGTATATTTTTTTGTATTAAAAATCAAGATATATTTCTGGTGGGAGGGCTTTGTGCAAGCCCGTCTGGGAGGTATCACCCACCCATATTGTTGTGTTTTAGTTTGAAGGGTGAGTGAGCCAGCCAGGCACAAGGGACATAACACCTTAGATCCTAAGGTCGATGGCGCATTGGTGATGTAAGGAATGCCTAATATTTCTTACAGCGCCATTGTCTATGGGCGGTGGTGACCAGTTACCATCAGGTGGCCCATTTGCTCGACTGCCTACCTGTATCATAAAAAGTCAATAAAACTGCTTAACAAAATGTTTTATAATAAAACATCCTAATATTATCATTATACGAGTCATATTATTATATTTATTAAAATTATATTATCATAACCGTGTAATAATGAAATTATTTATGTATAAATAATATTAACGAAATCCTCTCTTACATACTGATTTCTAGCATACTAATATAAGGTATGATCAAAGATATTTGAAAACGGGTTTCCATACCGGAAGTAATTTAGGACTTGGGTTGTCTGGAAGAGATGGCTAATTTGCCATAAGGCCGCCCATTGTACAACACATTAAATTTATACTATTTTAAGATTTTGTAATTTGTGTTTATGGTGTACAATAAAGAATTAATAAAATAAAATAAATAATTTAAATTATACGTCACGATATAACTTACGTTATACGGTAGTACTTATTGAAGGAAGGAGGAAATTGAATAGTATTTTATATGTAAAACTAAAAATTAATATATACTGTAAAGCTACCCGTTATGTCTCAATACAAAAGCCTCTTATGGAAATATCTAAATCTTCGGTCAATATCGAACACGAAGAACTACAAACGCAAATTAAGTACAGGAATACTCAAAGGTAATGCTTTGTGATTGGACCCGCGTTAAGGTCCACGTTTCTATTGACTACCGTACGCTACTCCTTTAATGTCAAAATCAAAATATACTTTATTCAAGTTGATTTTGCAAGCACTTTTGAATCGCCATTTTACAAACTATATTAAGTGAAGCTACCATGCGTTCGGAATGTAGATGCTACCGAGAAGAATTACCAAGGAAACTCAGTAGTTACTCATTTCCAACATTTAAGATACAAAGTTATGATTTATATAGGAAGTCAACCCTGAGTATTAGCTCCACACTTTTTTATCATCTTTATAATCTTGTATTGAATAATATGCATTATTTACTCCTTTTTTTTAACAAACAATTTGAATTTATGAATCGGCAAAGTTAAAAATAGAAACGAATACTTTGTCCCAAAAAGGTTTAATATCCTCCTTCACTTTCACGTGTTCATACAATGATAATAATCACTGTATCACTGTTTATGTCAAAGTGATCAAGATTGTTGTAAAAATATTGTAAATATATTATCAAATAAATAGATACCAATCATATCAAAATCTAAACATATTTTATTCAAGTAGGCTCTTAAAAGGAATCATTTAAAAACAACAAACTTGAAACTAAGTACTTTAAAATAAGATAACCAAGACAGAATATTATTCAAATACCAATACTTTTTAGGGTTCCGTAGCCTAATGGCAAAAAACGGAACCATTATAGATTCGTCATGTCTGTCTGTCTGTCCGACCGTATGTCGCAGCCACTTTTTTCCGAAACTATAAGAGCTATACTGTTAAAACTTGGTAAGTTAACATAATAATAAATAATAATAGATGTATTCTATGTACCGCATTAAGATTTTCACACAAAAATAGAAAAAAAAAACAAGTATGTATCTATGGATTGGTCTTCAAAAATGATATTGAGATTTCTCATATAATTTTTTTCGAAAATGAATAGTTTGCGCTAGAGACACTCACGAAATTTACCAAAATGGTAAAATGTAAGTTACAGGGGGGGGGGGGGCTGTAACTTCTAAAGTAAGAGAATGATAAAACTAAAAAAAATATGCAATGTATATCACCATGCAAACTTCCACCCAAAATTGGTTTAAACGCGATCTAGTAAGTAGTTTTTTTTTAATACGTCATAAATCAAAAATGGCAATTTACCTTCCCTTTAATCAACTCAAATATAAAAACATATTATTTCATAAACATAAACCGTGCACCATGAACCATTATTTTCTAATAATAAATCTGTAATAGGTGTCTAATTAATTAATAATTAAAATTCGCGCGGGGCGCGGGGCGCGGGTCGTAGCGGGTGTGGAGCGCGGGGGGCAGCCTCAAACCAACTTGATTTAATAAAACTAAAAATATATCATTTAATTAAATGAAGTTGATTTGAAACGTGAACTCCAAGGAAGGACATGGGCTACTTTTCTTACCTGACAGATGACAACCAACCCCTAAAACGCGAGCGAAGCCGCGGACGACAACTAGTATCATATAATATTAACTGATTAATGAATCGATTGATTAAATAAATTTATAACAATTTACCTAAACAAGTAAAAACTAACAATTTTTTCTATGTTTAAATCTCGACTTTATAACTATATTCTGTGTAACGATTCTCTGTTAAAATAATTAATTGAAACTGTTATCTCATCTGCTTTGCTGATCCGAACGAATTGTTATATTTATAAGTTAGATATAAGTTCTCATGTAAATGACGTTGTCGTAATGAGAATAAAGTTCTTAAACTGAAATATTGGTATCATATAGTTTTAATATCAACGATCAGATATATTAATATTACGCAATAATATACCTTTATTTATATGAGAACTTTAAAAATTGTTACTGTACAAAAATTCATGACCGCGTGGGAGCAAGAATGCTAGCAGCATTTCACCATTGAATCGCAATTCCGTGGTGGTGTTCAATCGCTCGCGTGCGTGGTGTTCAATCAATGATTTTTAAGAATAGTTTATTAAACAAAAATAATACCTAGTAATCAAAAGTGAATCATTACGAATAACACAACATACCTGCCCTATATTTTCTATTACATAATTCGTATTAACTATCGGAGTTATGGAACACATATAATGATTTAATGTTATCGAATATTATTCAATAATATCGTAGGCGCGGAATTTCAGATAATAAAATAACTTGAGTGTTTGTAAATATTATTTCAACTATCGCAAATATTCTTACCCGATGGATCACGTGGATACAAATCGAAGGTCACGCATCAAGAGCAGACATCACTAATCATTTCTAATTCCAAACTTAATATATTACAAATACATTCTACGCCTTTGAAAATTATAATTAATTTATGTAGAATGCCAACCTGGGGTTTAGAAATCTTTATATAAACAAAAGTGTGTTACAAGGGAAGGGTACTCTCGTGATCAAGTAACCGCGATAATCCACTACGAGGTAATTGCAGTAGAACAAAAAGTTCTAAAAATTTCAATATTATATATTTACAGTCAAGACCCTATATGTATTGGAACGAACCAAACGTTAGCGCGATTCAGAAATCAGACCCTTTCATACAAACTTTCAGTAGAAACATTTTTTTTTACGGTTTAAAAAATGTGAATAAGCAAACGGTACATGTATCGGTATGTCACTTTTTTGATTCAAAATAATCAAACAAATAGATTATTTGACTGGTTTTACACCACCGCACAAATACATCAGCACTGAAGATTTTTTGATTTCGCTTTTGTTTTAAATGGGTACGCTGACTGGTAAATTCGCCACCTACCTGTAATGTATGTTATTATTGCCGACACTCGTGAGTTATTGCTCATAGTTTTTTAGTGTATTGACGTACAAATGTAATATTTTTGGTAATAAATTGGTAGTTGCGAATATAATTATATTATTCTGAATGTTGCTATCTTGCGATTGTTTCGATGTTATGTGCCTTGTCTGTAGTTACGCTGGCTTACTCACCCTTCAAGCTGGAATACAATGATATTAAATAGTTCTGCTTAGCGGTAGAATTAATGATGTGACGGTGGTATTTACCCAGATCTCATATTCGTTAAATTCATCCATTTTGATCAACAAATACGAGACCGATATTTAAAAGAAAAGGCGGTTATAAACAACAAAATCGAATTCAAATTCCGAGCAGTGCGAGCCACGAGTCTTTTTTCTAATGCGTTTTTAATGATATATGTAGGCAAACGGGCAAACGGACCACGTGAGGGTAAGTGGTCACCATCACCACCATAAACATTGGCGCCAAAAGAAATTTAAATTTTAACATCTCCAATTCGCCAACAAACTTGGGAACTAAGTTATTATGTCCCTTGTGCCTGTAGTTACTGGGTCACCCTTAAAACCCGACCACAACAATACAAAGTATTGCTGTTTGGCGGTAAAATAGATGATATCCACCCAGACGGGCTTACACGAAGCCCTACCATCAATTAAATGCGTCAACAGTGTTGTTACTTCAGTATTGTTAGTTAGCATTCGCTTTTGACCCGCACAATTTGAGAGATGTGCAAATGTTCCTGCCCAACATGTTCGCGAACGTTCGAAGGGAACCAAAGACAACCCTATACCACCGCTTCACAACAGCCATAGGCACGCATAACATAGAGGTTGTGTTCAATTCAGTCAAAGACAATTCTTAATCGCAATCTGAAATCTCTAATGTTGCAGTGACGTGGTAGACACTAAGAACATTTTGAATTGTGATAAATTATAAAAAAAATACTGAATTCCTTTGTCCGACTCCCCTAAATGTTTTTAACGTTCTGCTTTTGTGGCTTCACTACAAAGTGCTCTGCGCGCTCCATCTACCTCTTTCTTATAAACTGAGCTCTCAATGCTGAATCCTTGCAAATTAGAAGCCTTTTAGTAAAATTGCTTTTGAGTAAATGTGCTTTTATAAACTTTCCAATTTACAGTGGATATGGTTCATTTGTTAATTCTCATCACTTCAGACTCAAAACAACCTCGAAATAAATAAAATGATAAAGTATTCGAACCTTTTAAAAAACTTGGCTCGTGATTTATATTCTTGCGATACGATTCTCAATTCGTTGGAAAAGGTATTATAATACACATAGCAAAGAAAATATATTTTTTTGTATACAATGTGGAATTTGGGCCATTCATACAGGTAAGTTCGCTAACCCCTTCTAAAATGTCAGTTAAACCACAAAAAAAATGTATTATTAATATTAAGGTCACATTTTCACATCGTATAAAATCGTAAAATCGTATCGCTTAACAGTATAAATATATTACCTCTAAATTTATTTATAATAACAGTATTAGTGTATGTTCTATTCTTAAATTGCAATATTTAGTATTTTTATGTTCTGGTTTGAAGGAAGTGTCGGCTAATCTAACTACAGGCACAAAAGATGTAGCATCTTAGGTTCCACTGTTAGCAGAACATTGACATTGTAATCATTAATATTTCCTACAGTCAATGGCTATGGGAGGTGATGACCACTTTCCATTAGGTAGCCTATTTACAGGGCTAATTGATATAAAAAAAAATCACTATCTCATAAAAATATATTAAAGAAAATATACAGCTGAGTTTAAGCCTCCTCATTTAGGCTTACGTCTTGTAATCAAAAATTAATAAAAAACATGCAATACTTTGAACATACCTGAAAATAAAGCAATATCTTGCACAGAACGTCTCCTAAGAACCATGTCTCCGTGACATCCCATAAAACAGTCGCCGGTAAACAGAATAGCAACACCATAAAATCGGCAACCGCTAAATTCACAAGGAAATAATTCGTCACAGTTCGCATTGAATGATTTCTATAAACAGCTACACAGACAAGCGTATTTCCAACAAGACCGATGACGAAGACAGCTGTGTGAGTGCCTATAAGTATCCATTCATAAGTCTGTGGATATATGTAATCATTTAACATCGCTACGTAGTCCTCTTTAGTCATGTTACAGTATTCAGCGTCACCAACGCATTTTTCTGTTACGTTTTCTTTATCGACAACTTTGCCTGTATTCTTAATTTCATCGAGATTTTCAATTTTTTCATCTGCATTTCTGAGACTTCTTTTAGATCTAATACTTAGATTATCTTTTATAAAACTATTAATAATGAGATCATTTTTGTTTGTGATAAATTTGTGTTCAATTATATTTATACCATTTGCGTCTCTTGCGTTATTATACTTAACGTTCACAATAATTATTACAACGAAGAATATTATTCTGAACATTTTTGCTGTAGACGATTCTTCTCGACGGTGTTTCTTCTTGTTTAAATCATTTTTATCTGTAACGAAAGAAAGATAACGTTATTTCTTGTTGAATTATTAACAAGTGATAATTTTAAAATTATTTTTATTTTATATAAATTATCTCATAACTTCAATGGTATTGCAAATTAAAATTGAAACAACAGACGTGGAGTCTGATTTATTTATACAACGTTTACACATTAGGGTCTAATAATCCTCCTATTGTGGATAAATTACAACTTAATTCGGTATTTAAATTAATAAAAATTGTAATGCGACTTCATTATTTATTTAAATAAAAAATATTCTAATACTATGATTAAAGTCAGTTACTAACTATTCTAAATATATTAGGAATGATGGAAGATTTTAAGTACAAATAAGTACAGTTCAAATCTTCTTTTCTCGTTGTGTTTTTTTTATTCATAGTTCAATTTGAATTAAAATCGTTACATCTAAACCAATGTATATCAGCATTTCAAGAAACTTAAGCAATGAGAACTAAGATGCTGAATAGTTTGTGCTTTTAAAATTGGTTTACGCGTCTTTAAAACTCTTATTTCAATTTTTCTCAACGTATTTTATATATTACTACATGTTGCCATTCCTTGCACTTTATCTTAAACTATTTATAAAGTTTCGTGTTTGTTCTTTTATATACTATACCTATGGTTGTAAATATACCATGGAAAATGACCATTTATATTTAATTATAAAAAAAATATAATATATTTTTCTGCTATGAAATTTTGCCTATTTGAAAAAATATGTCTTTTTTATGATATCGATAGGCAGACGAGCAAATTCCTGCACAATGCCAAATGCACAAAGCCCTACCACCAAGTAAAAGCTTCATCCATTTTATGCAAAATTTGAAACTAGGGCGATAGTTTGTATAGTGACCAGGGGCGGCACTAATAATCCCGTGGGCACGTTAATATACACCTCTTACTTTCCAGTGCCTCTTTATAAATAGCATCTCCGCTATCGATCTCCCCCCCCCCCCCCTCCTAAACCAAACACCTAAGAGTAAAACAAACCGTAATCACTGCAATAACAGGTTAACATGTACATGAAACACGATTCTTTTCTAATTCAGTTCATGAAAGAGACAGAAATACGACCTATAGTGTAATAGAAAGAGACGGATAATGTTTACAGCGAACGCATTGGATACGAAAAATATTATTTATGGGGTTGTGGAAATGACGATTTGTTTTCACGCGAACGGTTGTTTACAATTCAACAGGCGTTAATAGATGTGTGACATTTGTTTGGATTGAGCCGTAATGTGGTGGCTTGATTTACGATAATACAACGCAAAGAAAGGTTATCGATGTGTTTACTGAAAACCGTAATTGATATTGTATACATTATTAACAGTCAAGGAATTCTTTGTATGGAAACAATGGGCACGTACGTCATAATTTCACTGGAGACAGGACTCGAGAAACAGACTACCTATTTTGTACAGACACGCCGATCGGCTTTTCTATCTTGATAGAACGCGAGTCAACGAACCACCTACTTACTTACTTACTTACTTACTTACACAAGGGTCATAACATCTTAGTTCTGAAGGGTGGTGACGTATTGGGATTTGTTTTTTTCGGGAAACACATCATAATAATAATAATAGTAAATCATTTATTTCAGACTATATGTCCATGTTGTTAGTAACAATTAACTTATCTTAGTGTGTGTACAATAAATAAGACTAAAGAAGAAAAAAGAAACTGTTAATAATCACTGCTACGCCATGCCGTTAGAGATTGCACAACTGTTGACATACAAGCATTCGAGTCTGCTGGCGATCATGCTAAGAATCCTGTTGGTGCTGCCACTGATTTGCGCACTAGAGATGCACATCTTTTACGCATCATGGCATAAAAACAATCGACCCAATATTCCGAACATTCCCGATACACTACAGAATCGCGGAAGCCCCATTAACACTCTGAACAGCATAGTATATATACACAAACATTTGATACCAAAATAAATATCACATAAGCCAACAAAGTTTCCACTGCTACATTAAAACATGCACAATCTAATAAGAACAAGTATTTAACAGATAATCAAAGTACATAGAATTAAAAAAGTAATGTAAAGTGTAATAAAACAAAAAAACAAACGAAAACAATAAGGTTATTAATGACAAATAGATTTATTTAAGACTACTGAGAACTTAAACAGATTAACGTTAAAGATCTGATACTGTAACGTGTATTACGATTGTCATATGCCCTTACCAAAAGGCGATTTTTGGCATAGTTCGAAACTACTAATGTATTTTTACAGTACTCATGTCTATGAAAAGTGGTCAACTCACCATCAGGTACACGATATGACAAAGTAAACATACTCCCATTCTTGGGTTCTAACATGTTGTGACTGTTATTATTTTTATTTTTTATTTGAGCCCAGATGGCCCAGTGGTTAGAACGCGTGCATCTTAACCGATGATTTCGGGTTCAAACCCAGGCAGGCACCACTGAATTTTCATGTGCTTAATTTGTGTTTATAATTCATCTCGTGCTCGGCGGTGAAGGAAAACATCGTGAGGAAACCTGCATGTGCCTAATTTCAACGAAATTCTGCCACATGTGTATTCCACCAACCCGCATTGGAGCAGCGTGGTGGAATATGCTCCATACCTTCTCCTCAACGGGAGAGGAGGCCTTAGCCCAGCAGTGGGAAATTTACAGGCTGATTATGTATGCTATGTTTATGTCAATTTATAAAAACGGAAGTATACATCGATTAATTTAAAAAACAAACCAGTGCAAACTGCGCCAGTGATAAGTCTAATATTGTCAAGAAAAATATTTGAGTTGACTCCAACTCGCTGTTCTACTGCGGGAAGGCGAAAATAAATAATGTCTCCGAATTCGACGAGCAAGAAAAATATTGTTCGTGATATACGAATTTATTGATATCAATGACAATCACACTTTTTAACTAATATGTCGGTTTGGAGAGGAAACCAAATAACTATAGCCATAGTTCCACATAACATAACAAAGAAAAAACATCATCAAAAAAAACTATCTGTTTAATTAAATATTGATCTTCTCAAAGTGGAGTTCACTGTTAAAGGAAATTATATCACATAAAATAAACTTCTAAGACTTATAATTTGAAATATTATTAACGACGTTTGATGTTATAAAATTAATTACTTTATTAATAAATATAAGTCTATCAATATAGACTAAGGAAAAAACATACGATATGAATTTTTTGTGGCGGTTTTGTGGCGTCTAGGGTACCACCAACTCATCAGATATTCTACCGGCAACAGCAATAGTATTGTTGTGTGCATGGTGAGTGAGCTAGTGTAACTGCAAGCCCAAAGGACATAACATCTTAGCTCCCCAGGTTGGTGGCGAATTTGTTATGTAAAGAATGGTTAATATTTCTTACAGCGTCAATCATATCAGGTGGCCCATATCCTCGTCCGCCAATCGAATACATTAAAAAAATATCTTATTTCATTTGTAATTACTTCGTGAATCTGAGACGTAGAAAACAAAATGAAATGAGAAGAAATTTGTTTTTTATACTTCACAAAAAAGGGCAACATACCTAATAGGTACTTGAGCGTTGACTCAATAAATAACCTTGAACCGTAAAGGCGTTAAAAAGCCATACAAATACGTAGCTAAGAAATCATTTATAAATGTGAATTTATATGTGTAAACAGGAAGGTTCAAAGTCCTTGATGAACTGTAATACATAACCTTATCTATTCAAACAATCAGTGCGATATAAAATGTGCCCTAATATACCCTACCGCACCTACCCTACCCTATTATAACTTTAATAGGATTATTTTGTGGTAGAGCTTTGTGCAAACCCATCTGGGTAGGTACCACCCACTCATCAAACAGCAGTACTCAGTATTGTTGTGTTCCAGTTTGAAGGAGCCAGTGTTACTACAGACATATAGGACATAACATCTGGTGATGTCAAGAATGGTAAATAGTTCTTACAGCGCCATTGTCTATGGGCGGTGGTGACCACTTACCATCAGGTGGCCCATTTGCTCGTCCGCCTACTAAAATAATTAAAAAGAAGTAAGGCGATAGGATAAAGTAACGGCCGGTAAATGATTTAGCACTGGACTAAGGTCATATCATATCATCTCTTGAAAACAAGGTTTTTGGAGCTTATTTTATAACAATGATACAACGCTTGTTTGATTTGACGTGTTTGAATTAATATTTTCAAATACTTGCAAACTCAGCAATGTATGCCTGGGTTTTCATTCGCACCGTTCGGTTAAAATTCATGCGTTAACATTTAGACGATCACGATTCGGCAAAGATATGCTTACCATAATATGAACTATTTGGTGATAGGAATTTGTTCAAGCCCATCTGAGTGTTTACCCAAACGACTAGACTAGTTAGTAGCCAACACTAAGTAATCAAAGATTTAAAGTTTTAACTCTGCTTGTATAACTTGTAATCCTATGGGCTTAATTGTAAATTATTATTTTTCAATAAATATAGTTAGTCTTATAAATAAATAAATTATATTCACATTTTGTATTTATATACTAATAAAAATCTTTCGATTTTTTTTTACATAATTTTTTTGTAAATACGTATATATGTTTCATTTAACGAATGGAAACGAATTCATGCGATATAATACGAATGAAAGACCGATAAAGTGAACGACCGATTACGAATTATGAGCGTTCACTCGCTATATATAAAGTGTTTAACACACCATTTATACATAATAAATCTTACCTATATTTACAAAAGGCAATGCCCGTCTTTACATTGAGCATGTAAATGAACGGAATGTGATCTGATTTTTATCATTCTTGTAATATATATAAGCACATATAATAAAATTGGAGTGTCTGTTTGTAATATTAAAATAACCCATGTATGTATGTATACACGGTACATATACCAAAATATATTTTTTTTACAATTTTTGTCTCTGTTTGTTCCGGCTAATCTCTGGAACGGCTGAACCGATTTCGACGGGACTTTCACTGGCAGATAGCGGATGTAATAAGGAGTAACTTAGGCTTTTATTTTAGAACTATATATAGAATAAAAATAAAATCACGCTACAATATCCAAATACCTTAAATTCAAACAGCGCGCACGAAGTCGCGGGCACAGCTAGTGTATTATATGAACGTATATAAAGGCGGACTTAATATCTGGTACTAGCTGTGCCCGCGACTTCGTTCGCGTAGTTGTCGGAAACACTATCATGATTATCGTTTGATTGCTCACGTTGGTTTTGTTATTATAATCGTCAATAAGATTTAATAATATGTTTTACAGTACTTCAGCGTAGATTATATTTTTAGTTTTATTTTCTTGTGGTAGAAGAACATACTGATTTTGCCCGCAACCCGATCTTGACAACGCGACATATAGTTGGCCGTGTGAAAAGCAGTCTTGACTTAAATCGATTCCTACGTGTTTAAATATTTGGCCCTGTGTTTTATTAATGGTTACGGCAAAAGATAACCTAATGGGAAATTGAATTCTTTTAAAATTAAAAGGTAAATCATTTGGAATCATTGGGATGCGAGGTATAAGCACTGTTTGACCAACTGCCGGACCAGTCAAAACTGTTGCAACGATCACGTTATTGCGAAGGAATTTTACTTGAAGGCGGGTCCCGTTACATAAATTTGGTGGTTTAAGATTTCTGAGTAAAATTATCGCAGCACCTATTTTTAACTTCAGGGAATGTGGTGGAAGGCCGCTCGGGTTTAAAGAATTGAGAAACTCTTGTGGTTAATGGACAGCATCTTCTTGATCCATTACATTATCAATAGATGGGTAGGTAGTTATATCGCCTGGAAGTTTGGTTAAAATTAGGTCGTTAATTTCGTCAACGCTACTATTTCTCGCCGCCAATATTGCCCTTTGACACATCCATTGGTAATCTTTATTTTCTATTTCGACGATATTAGGGTAAACTTTTGATATTAAATCCTCTATGCTAGTCACTTTTTCTCCTAAATCACGATCAATTTCAATTTTATTTTCAGAATGAGGTACTTTTCCATCTCCTATTAAAAGTAACTTTGAAGGAAAATTTGTACTTCCTCCCCCCAAATGTGCTCTCATATTCGTAGATAATTTTAAGGTATGGACAAATTTCCATAACGGTGAACTTTTAAGGCAAGACATTACAATGTCTGCTCTAGTTCCTCTTAAAATTACCGGTAAAGTTTGTCTAAATAAATTACCAACATCTGTGTTTTTATTGATTATTGTTATACGGTCAATTATGACAACCCTTTTCTTAAACATAAAAGAAATATTGTACAATAGTGTACGATTGCGAATATTTTTTTTGTTAACAATTCGATGCAGGTGTATCGACATCTGGATGTAAGACAAAAGAAAAAGTCAATTGTAAATAAATAAATCACAAACAAAATTCATACTCTGCCTAAACAAACAAAACGTTCAACAGGAAATGTAATAGTAAATCTGAATGACTTTTCTTTGTCTTGGATTAGGAGAAAAGTTCATGAATTGTAATACCTGACGGTAGACATGTTTGCTTAAACACTCAATTTTGATTCCAATTTTCTGTCATTATATAGGACCACTATGTACGTATAGGGTTTAAAAAACATCAAGAAGAAGTGTATTTATCGATAGACCAGATTTACAAATTTGGAGTATATCATATATTTACAAACCTACCTTGGCTGACACCGCCTCCGAAAATAACAATAATTTTAACTATAATATATTATCGTAATAACTTTGCTGACTTTTAAATAGTCTAAATATTTTTAATTTCATTTTACATAGTATAAATCTAAAAAATATTGTGATCATTGTTTGTTATTCATAGGTTTGTGTTAAGTTAGATTTAAAGTGGGTAGGTACATACTTATCTCCTTGCGTGGAAACACAGAACGTACCTACATATTGGTAAGTAGAATAAGTTACTTGATTATTAAGTTGTAGAATAATAAGCAATTATTTTTTACTTTTTAGAGCATATTACTTTTTTTCTCTTTTGAAGTCGGTTTTTTTTTTTGTCAAAATTTTTGTTTCTAAAAGATTCGGCCGAGTATCGCTAACGTGCTCCTTAGAATTGTTCCGTTCCCTTCCGTACCGTTACTTTGTCAAGGATCCTATGCTCAGAACCTTACCAAACTTTCACCATAGTACCCTTGAAGTATATCCTTTATAATAAAAAAAGAATCATTAAAATTGGTTGGCACAATTTTGAGTTATTCACCTATTTATCGTGCACATACATAATGCACATTTAGGACTTATATCGTTTTCATAGGGATACCATCATCGTAACAGGATAAAATTAAAATGTGGCCCCACGGGAAGCACTACCTTTCAAACAAAAAAAAATTATCAAAATCCAGTGAAAAGTTATGAGGTAACAAACATATAAAAAAAAAAAATACAGACGAATTGATAACCTCCTCCTTTTTGAAGTCGGTTGAAAACAAATAATATTAACTTAAACGTAATAAGATAAACAAACCGAACAATAAGAAGTTTAGATTGTTTCTCCTTTGGTGTTATTATTTCATAAGGTGATTATAGTACAACCGTGTTGAATATGCTTGAACGTAATAGAAATTACTTGAAATATTGAACTACTAATTTATTTGTGTAGTCATTTTAAACGATATTCACCTATTTGCTTATTTGCATAATTTATTTTCTCAGTGATGATTAATCTGCATCGGTGAAAGTATCGCTCGCCATTTTGAACTTTTTTACGTGTGTAATGTTATTTTTATACCTTATTTATACCGTGAAACGTTTGAATTGTTTACTTGCAAAGTACGAAGGAATGTTCATTGAAATTTTATCTTATATCGTAAGTTAAAACTACAGCAGATTATGATTTAAATGTAATCGATTTTAAACGATAAAAAATAATGAGCATATAAGCTGATAACAAAACCTAATTTTGATAAATAATTTAACTATTAAGAATGTTAATTTTTTTAAGTCGTTATGTGCATTGCTACTTCGCAGAACTACACCGCGGGTGAGAGTGGCGAGCGCGGCGGCGGGGCTGACCCGCCTCCCCCTCAGCCGCCGCCGCGCCCCGCCTGCTAGCACACTCTTAACAAATAGACATATAGTGTCACGGACTTTTTTTTTATTATTGAAAGAGGAATATATCTTTCATACACATTTTTTGAGTAACTTAAAACGTTTATGCTGCGCACGCATCGAAAGTCCATAAATGTGAATAATTTTAATCGTTTTTGCAACATTTCTCACTGTCGCTGCGCTCCTATTGGTCGCAGCGTAATGTTATATAGCCTAAAGCCTTTCTCTATAAATGGACTATTCAACAAAAAAAGAATTTTTCAAATCGGACCAGTAGTTCCTGAGATTAGCGCGTTTAAACAAACAAACAAACAAACTCTTCCGCTTTATATATTAGTATAGATGACTGTTATGTACATTATACTGACGACGTGTTTGCCCGTTATATGTAACATATTTTGACTTTGCGAACAAAAAAAATCGAAATTTGAATTTTTTAATTCTTTGTTATAATATATTTTAGAGATTTGGCTCATTGCGGGTTCAAACCCAGACAAACACCACTGACAATTTCATGTGACTAATTTGTGTTTATAATTCTTCTCGAGCTGAGCAATGAAGGAAAACATTATAAGGAAACCTGCATGCGCCTAATTTCAACGAATTTCTGCCACATGTGTATCAACCAATCCACATTGGAGCAGCGTGATGGAGGCCTTAGCCCAACAGTGGGACAATTATAGGCTGTTACTTTAATATATTTTTAAGAGTTTTTTACTAACCCGTACAATATATATATGTCACCGCGAATATTATTTAGCTGATAAGGTTAATTATATTTATAATTATACTCTTAAAAATTATTGTAAATGTTAAAATGATTGCGTGGGTAAAATATGCCCGGTATTGATTTTATAAAAATTTATTAATCGTGTAATTACTATTAATTAGATAATGCTACTGCAATTCGGTTTAAATTACTTTTAATTATTTTCATTTAAAATTATTAATTGTTTTCTAAAAAGAATTGTCAAAACCATTTTCTAATACAGTGATTTTACAACATCTGTTTATTTAATAATGAAGTGTTTTTGTGGTTGATGTCCGCCTCGGTGGGGCGGGCGATTTAATAAAAAAGGGTTGATTTAAGTACGGGGGACACTTTATTACCGACTTTGGAAGAGAAAACATTGTAAGTAAAATCTATGTTGATTAAATAAGAAAAAGATCTGTTGATTAAATAAAACTAACTATTTTGAACTATTGCTTGTTTTTGTCAATACTCACCTTTTTATTTTTAAATCATATAAATGCCGTCGATATCTTAAAGTTGCTTTTCAGTATAAACATAAAATTATTATAACTATAGCAGAGCCGATGACCAGAACAAGGCCAGCGGTTCTGAGTATTTTTTTTTAAATAACTGTCTATCATAAATTCGATATATATTAATTCATAAATTATTATTGTATAATAATTTTTTAATTAACTTAGCTATTCGTCCTGACTTCGTACAGGTGAAATAAGTTTTTTTTATTACATATTATTTTATTAAAATATCCTTGCACCCGAATGCAATGCCACCTACCGGGTCCAATCTTAAACACCCAGGAACTCAAACACACTAAAAAATCAGCAAAATCAGTCTAGCAGTTTAGCAAGAGTTCTGTGAGATTCACTTGGTGGTAGGGCTTTGTGCGAGCCCGTCTAGGTAGGTACCATCCACACATCAGATATTCTACCACCAAACAGCAATGCTTAGTATGGTTGTTTGAAGGGTTTGAAAGTTGAGTGAGCCAGTGTAACTACAGGCACAAGGAATATAACATCTTAGCTCCCAAGGTTGATGGCGCTTTGGTGTAATGTAGAAAATGGCTATTATTTCTTACAGCATCAATGTCTATTGGCTGTGGTGACCACTTACCATCAGGTGGCCCATTTGCCTTGTAAAAAATGAATTCAAATTAGTAATATCGAATACTATTAAATAATTTAACGTTCAAATATTTACAAAGCAGTTTCAATAACGATGTTCAGTAATTCGTTAGTTTGTTTGCATAAGCCCACGTTTCTTTAAAAGTATGTTTAAAAATTCCTGTATACTTTTCAGCCTTGTGTGGGTTGAATATTGAGATTTAATTTTAATGGCGCGAATGAGTGATGTTTAAAATGAAACTGTTAATTAATATATATCGAATTTGTTAATATTAACTTTCAATTAGACATGGCATATTTTTCTTAGGTTGGATTTTTTTTTTTATTTATTTGGGAAGCCAACGTGATATACAAAGTGTCTAATTCTACATATATATCCAGTCTTAAAAAATATTACCATGTACATCTTACAGGCTAACTCATCATGTGAACAAATAATTTACAAAAACAATAATAAAAAAAGTAATTAATATTATAAAGTAAACATCTAAATAAAAAATAATACATTATAGGAAAAAACAAAGAAAAAATATTAATAACTCTTATAGCAAATACAACAGTGACATGAAAACAGTGTTATGGTAAAAAATATTTCCTTGATTTATTTTTAAAATTAAATTCAGTGTTACCAAATACATATATCGATAACGACTTGATTTAAAAGTGGAATTATAGGTTTGTGTAGCCCTGTACAAAGGAGCAGATTTACCTAAATTAGTTTTAGTATTATCCATCTAATATAATACCTCACAATATCTCACAAATCTTAATAAACCTCAAAAATACTTCTATTTCGATCGGATTTACAACATATTGACTTCCATAAATACACATTTGAACACAAATAAAGGGCACAGAACTTCAAAAATCGTGGAAAGGCTATTTTAAGGTGAACCCTTACTGTGAATATTTATCTATATTGTAACAGTTCAGATACAAGTATTACACGAATGAGTTAGAAGAACTGAGAATTATAGTACGCAAATTGTAATGATACAATTAATATTATATTAATGAGAGAGAATAATTAAGTATTACTGCCCAAATCTTAGATTTATATACCTGTTTGTAGTGTAAATATGTAAAACCTTAATCGTAAGGGCGGTCCCCCACTGGCACACATTGGCAATGCAGGACCGACCTTAAGTAACGTAGCAAAGTAGGAACGTCATCATCCCATTACTGCCAATTAAGTATATGAAAACTCTGATAACGATGATGCTTACACGTAGAACCATTTTTACCATACGGACAAGCGGAACCCGTGCCCAGGACCTCCATTCTCAAGGGGGTCTTGTAATTTAGATTAATAGAACAAACATTTTTAGAGATAACTTATTCGTACATTATATTAAAAACTAACGGGATATCAGCACCAAGAAAACACGCCACCGAACACTGAACATGGCTCATGAATGATTTTGCATGAATTTGAAAACGTGTGCTTCCATTTTTGTAGGACCGTAGAGTAATTTGCGTGGGGTCCTTGTGTCAAAATACAAGCAAATAATAAAAAATATTAATTTTAATGTCAAATATTATCAAACCATCATCGGGGCCGACCAAGCAAAATACAAGTATGACATCAGAAAACCTCTTCCATAACACAGCGAAATAAACATTTCATAAATGGTCTTAGTAATATTATAGTACATAATAACTTTTAGGCCTTTCTGTAGCTAATAAACTTCTTCAATAAACGAAGTGATACCATCAACTGCCTGATAGCTTTTAAGATTGATTAAAAATTTAATGATTTATAAAATATGGCAACACATTTCAGAATTAATTCAAACAAGATCAAATCGTAATAATTACATGTTTATTTGAATCACGTAGATAAATAAATGTATTTTGTATATAATTTGTATGTAAAATCGTTTTACTCGATCGTAAAATCTTCAATGATGATTTTCTTCACGCGTCGTTGAACGACCCCAAAGTGAACTGTAAAATTTGATGGCTGAATTTACTCCGTAAAGCATCGGTTACATCCGTAATAATATTTAATTTAATTATATTTATTTTTTTCATTTATGTATTCATGGCTTAGGCTGTTACCTATTTGCGCGTTCACTTGCAAGCTTATAATATGTAATTTGTAATTGGGACAAATGCAAAATATTATTGAGTTTTTCTGTAAATAAATCCTCAATAGAAGACTTAAGTCTAAATGTTACTGTAACGTTACATTATTTGAATTTGGATTTTGTGTCCCATCTGATTATGAAAGTAAGGAGTTCTCTATGAGTGTACTAGTGTTTGTGAAAACAATTGAGCACGATTTTATTTCCTGCGCAGTTTATTTATCTTCCCTGAGAAGTAAAGCTGTGGTCGGTCAGGAGGACAACTTTGATCCTTGCGGAGTTTGTATATAGTTCTATCCACGGCCTAATACGAGTATATTACAACAATAATCTGAGTAAAAACGAATCATAGTCGTAAAATGTAATGGCCTAATGAAATAATGTCGCAGCGAGGTCAAAGCTTAATGTTTTTATTAAGGAATTTTCCAGGTGCTTTATTATGGAAAATTTGAGATACGCCCGAAGCATATTACTTATGAAAATAAAACAAAGGATGTCGGAAGTACTATTTCGGGCAAAAGGACAAATCTTATAGATTTCCGGGAGTTTTATCGTCATCGGTAATTTGAGATGGTCCGTAGCATTATTTTAGTATCACATTTGGTTTATTTTTGAACGACGTTGACAAGGATCGAGTGGTGGTGGTTCGTTTATTTTGCCTGCTATGTTTCTAGTGTATACATAAATTGTTTCATACTTAGTAAGTCTTAACATTTTAACAACGAAAATTTTAACAGTCGAAAGTAATGAAAAAGCTAAGAAAATTAATAATTTTCATACAACTCCGTATACACAATAGAAATATAATCTTATTACATCAGAAAATACGTCTTAAACGTAACGTAACGTAATGCCACCGAGAAATGTTGTCTCATGGCATTTAAACAATTTTCACTTGCGAAATTTCAAGTGACTTTGAACAGGTCTGTGACGCATGAATACCGATAATAAGAAACCGTAAATACTCAATGATTAAGCCCACAAATTGCGGAGCACCCACATTTCAACCCATTCCGTTCGAAAATAACTAATCTATTTACAATCCCATCGCTTGACTCATGGTGTTTTAAATCTGTCAGGTTTGACATAAATATGCGATACTTTGGCTTTTCTTTGCATTGTTACTAATGGCTTTGCGCTGGTATTTTATTAGGCGAAAACTAACAAATAAATAACATGTAATAAATCAAGAGAGCCGAAATGGCTCAGAGGTTGGATTACGTGCATCTTAACCGATGATAGCGGGTTCAATCCCAGGCAAATACCAAATAATATTTTTTTTAGGTTGTAGGTAAATAAAAAATCTTCAAAATTAAAGACCTCGATATCCCAATCATGTCTTTTCCATCGCACGTGATATTGGTGAAATATTGGTACAACTAAAAGCCATAAAAACAAAATAACAGACCAGTACATGTGCCTTATTAGTAAACATAAATTCATTCACCTCAACATCTTGATTAAATTTGTGTCGGTAGAATAAACAGCTACCGGTATATCCATCAACCCGCATTCAAACTTTTGAATTGACTGGTGGAACAAGCTCCAAACTTCCTAAAAAGGAGATTCTTATAGTAGGGAAGCCCAATCGGGGATTTCGCGAGTTACTCAAGCGCGTCAAAAAATCATATGTGGTAAAACCTTGCAGTCCGTAATGTTAATCTACTATTTACCCTTAATATACTGGCGTGAGGCCCGTCAGAGTAGTAAAAATAAATCATTCCTCAGAAAAACTTGAGCACGTCAGATTAAGACAAGGTAAGTTAAGGACAGCCAGAAAAGTGTCTATTTCAATAATCTGTCTGTAAATTTGAGTTTGACGTAAGGAAATGGGCGAGTCACAAAGTTGTAAAAAAAACGTCACCTCGAGATACTCGAGCGCGTTTGACTTTTTTTTTAATTTGAACGAAATCCTGTAATAAAAAGAAATCCAGAAGTAAAAAGAAAAACGAGTTTCTTTTTTTTCTTTAAAATATGTTAGATTATACTCACTTAGATATCAAGGTTATCCCTCTTTATAGAAATCTGACGCGCTCGAGTATCTCGAGGTCACTTTTTTTACAATTTCGTTTTAGAACCTAATCTTAACAATCCATTAGGTCCCCATGACGCTTTAGTTCCTGCAAATTTCAAGCTCCCCCTACTATTTTTGACTTTATAACTTGTTACTTAAATGTTTGTTAAACTCAAGAAAATAGTTACTTGACTATTAATTAATTTATAGATATTTTTATTTTATTTGAAGATAGCTACTACCAAACAGCAATATATAGTGCTGTTAACGGTCTGAAAGGTGAGTGAGCCGAGCTACACAGGCACAAGGGACAACATCTTAGTTCCCAAGTGAAGGGAGTGAAAAACAAGGGGAGAGGTGAAGGTTCTATTAGTAATGTCAGGAATGATTAATATTACTGAATGTACCGATGTCTATTGGCAAACATATAAAGTCACCACTAACAATACAGTTTTTCAAATTTATATATTTATATATATAATGGGGCGATATTACTTTGATTGTTGATTTGGATAATTAATGAATAGTTGGCAATACTGTTTGATGGCTGATTTACTTTTAAGAGCGGGTCACCCCAAATGGAGTTGTAAGTGTCATGGCAACGCCAGTCGTTATGTTTTGACAAACGACTCGAGAACGACGGTTGCTTGCAAACCCATTTGCTCTTAATCGTGATGAATTATTGTAATCCTTTGATATTAATGTGGTGTACGATTATTGAATCAATTAATACAGTGATTAGACGATATTAAATACGTTGTATTTTATGAACATCTCCATTGCACGCCCATATAGTCTTCCAAATGTCGGATCAATCCCCGAACCCAACTGTTCGGCATCCTGCTCCTCCGACATATATATATATATATATATCAGAAACGTACATATATATATATATATATATTCTTTTACTTGATATGATTCTTGTAATGGAATTAGCTTTACTTATAATACAACTACCACTATGAAAGCTTCAGTGTTCAATGAAATCTTAATGAAACTAAACGTGTACTATTTATGTCTTATCCAAGAAAATACACTTGATAGCAAAAATATCGTTTCAATTGTGACTGTATTTTTCCGTTTAAATTGTACTTTCCACATTCAGTCTGAGTTCATATTAAAATACCAATAAACGACACTACCAGTAGAATTTTTACAATGTATGTACACTACGGGATGTTCACAGTTTATTTCCTTTAACAGCCTTTGTTTTTTCCTACAATGCTCATATATGAACGTGTTATGCTCTTATATACTACAATAAAGTAAAATCAAAGGGTCTATCTGTCTATCTCCCACCCACTTATCATATGTTCTACCGCAAATCAGCAATACTTGGGTTCCGGTTTGAGGAGTGAGTGAGCCGGTGTAACTACAGGCACAAGAGACATAATAAATTTTATTCCCAATCGCGATGGTGATCAATATCACCAGGTAGTATATTTGCCAGCCTGCATTTCTTAAATAAAAATACACAAATGTTTTATGTGCCTATATATTTGTGTTTTCTAAACACGTTTTGATATGATTTTATTTATATCTACCAGGATGTAAATTTTAATTCAACTGTAGATTGTGTGACAGATCATCTTGTAGAATTTGGCTGGATTAAGGCTTAGCTTAACGTCTTCTGTTTTTTTACACGAACGTTATGTCCCAAAAGTTCAGCTAGGTTTTTTCATCACGATTTTTTAATTTTATAAAAATACCTCTTACCCTCCTTGATCCAGCACTTTGCTTGAAAGCGCTTTGGGGTAATTTGTAATTATGGCAAACATCCTGCTATCGGGTGATTGACACTGGTTTCCTAGAAACGGGTCGGGTCCTATTACAAGTACATTACATTTCCGGCCCAGGCGTTAGAAATTGGGAATCAATGTGATTATACTTCTAGATATAATAGATAATATATATAATATATTAGATATATATATCTAAATGCACAGTTTCGTTTGATTTTGCTTAAACAACGTAGAGATATCCCTTTGTATAACACATCTAGATAGCACACCGGAAGTTAATATTCAAAATTGTATAACTAATTTCGTAAACAATGAAGTCGAATAAACAGCAATGTATCCTTTGTGAAATTACGTGACGTTGTCATATAAACACAATGTTCTAAATGACAAACTCGCTTGAATTGAAATTGGATTTGTACCATTAAACATGATCGCGTGGAATAATAACAATAGAGGAGCATTTTCTTGTTAAAGTGTTTATTTCCTTGTATCTTATAATACACAAAGAATCTTGCCAGTTTTTTTTAGTGAAATTTATGTCAAAAACCACCGGTACTTAACGTTTAGTTTATGTTTAAAAGTATCGTTCAAAGGGACCTATTTTGATAGAGTATATTTTTGATTACAACTTGGATATCTAATAATTGATACGATCGATGCTTAAATTTAAAACATTACTTATTAATTAAAGCTAAATTCTGATAGGAATCTTCATATTAACAAGATATTAGTTTCTATTATAAAAATCGGCAGATATTTTTAACTTTACCAAGGCAATATTGTTTGTTAAAAAACATTGATAAATAAGTTACATTACTCAACGCAAGATTATATAGACGATAAAAAGCGTGTAGCTTACATTTGTTGACTTTCAAATTGGATATCTCCTACGTGATATAAAACAAAGTCGCTTCCCACCTTACGTACACTTGGATCTTTTAAAAATCACGGTTTTCATCAATAAACAAAGTGGATCAAGAAGGAGTAGTTGATAGGTAATTCATGCATATTTTAGTAGATAAAAGCCGGGAATTTAACATGTTTAACCGGAAAAGAAACAAGCATTTTCTTTTTATGTTTGTTCATCAATCTAAAAGATTTGTTTTTATGTGATAGGCGGCAAACGAGCGGGAGGCTCACCTGATGGAAAGTGACTACCACCGTCCATGGACATCTGCAACACTGGGGGGCTTGCAGATACATTGCCGGCTTTTAAGGAAGGAGTACGCTCTCTTCTTGAAGGTTCCCAAGTCGTATCGGTTCGGAAAAATCTACGAAAGCTGGTTCCACAGAGTGGTTGTGCGAGGCAGAAAATGTCTTAAAAACTTTTTTGTGTATTTTCGGACATTTAGGTGGTGGTGCAACTTGGAATTTTGACGAGATTTCCGAAGGTGAAATTCAACAGCTGGTATATACAGACCCCTATTGTACGCCTGTGATTTCGGGTCAGGTAGTATTATACATATTTAATCGTATTTTATTATCATAAATTTGTATTTCAGTTTCAATTTTCAACTTTTGTACAAGAGTGACTAGTGAGTTTACTGCCGGTTCATCTCGGGATAATTTACATTTCAAATCGGCGCTAGCTGAACATTAAATACAATTATGTTAAATGACAATACAATTGCTTAAATGCCTACTTGATTACAGTATTTTTGATTTCAATTTAATTTTATAATTTTAGATGTAATAGATTATCTATATTTATACGACAGTTATTAGTATATAATACATACATACGTACATAATAAGTAAATTAGTAGGATATGATTGTAAATTTATGTGAGCATATTCAACAAATCTCATAAATATTTTATATATTAATAGAGTAAATCGCTGGGACAAACCCAGTGATATTGGGACGATAGCTGCACGTAGAAGATCGGTTATGGTCTTATTTTGAAGAGCTCCAGCCATAGATATGCAGAAAATTAAAGAGGATTCTTGATTGCAATTTACAAAATGTTTTAACGATTTAACGAGTAATTAATTTAAGAGAGCGGAAAAAAGTTACTGGTCCGGTAGGCAGCGATGTTACGGCTGTATAAAAAAACAAATGTTCGAACAGATGTTGTCAGTTTAGAATGAAATTAAAACGAAACAAAACCTGTCATAAGTTTCGAAATTCATGAAAAATGTTTTGAATAAACGCGAATTTTCGCGGGCGACCCACAAGTATAAGTTTAATACTGGATAATTATTGATTTTCATTACGAATAAATTAAACGTATTAAACTTTAATTGCCATACATGTCTTTATTCTGATTCTAGCTGCAAAAATAAATCCATTTTGGAGCTATCTTGCTGTACATAACCGGTGTTTGTTTTATAATAAAAACCGGTTTTAACCGGTATTAAGCGAATGTTTGTCATATATTAACACTTTTTGAACAGGCGGTCCAAATAATGATTTACTCTAAACTTTTCTTCTTAAGTAAATATTTTATGACGTGCAACATTATTTAACAGCCAAACCTTTCGCGTTTATTATTACTTTATTCATTCATCTTAACTATGCAATGATTATATATATTCCAACAGGATTTCCGTTCTATATAAGCCGTAAAGTGATCAGATCAAAGGAAAGCTTAATCTTTGTAAGAATGTTTTTGTTCGAACGTAAATTTATCATAACTAACATTATTCAGGCGAACAGAGATACGGTACGAAGTACTTAGTCAAATAATATTCTCATATTTATCTTATATCATAAAGTTGGAGGTGATTGAACGTACTAGCCTGAGCTAAGCAGATTTGAAAATAAAAAAGTTATTTTTTTTTTTTTGATTGTTTTTATATAATCGACTACACATCTATACAAAGTTTAGGCATTAGATGTGCTTCTCTACGAGTTTACCTATTTGTATCTGGGGAAGGGGGGGATTTGTAGCGCCGCCATAGTGCAAACATGCTCGTAAATACCTATTTAATAAGATATTATAAGCGTGTCCGACCGAATTGCGTAGTTATTACAGTCCCTTGCTAAGGAGAATGTTTTGAAACCAAACATTGCTCCAAGCATATACCGATGTGCGACCCTTTCAATGTTAACATTTGACATCGAATAAAAAAGAAATTTTAAATACAGATTAATCAAATAAACAGCCAGAAACGCTTATCGGATCCGAATCAGTGATTAAAGGGGTACAAACAAACGTGACTAGTTAGGAATTTGCGGATAGGGCTTTTAAGATTATATGATTATATTTGCCAATATCATGGGTATATTACTAATTTGTTTAATCATGATATTTGGAACGTCACTTTAAGGTAGATACGTGCACTCAGAGGGACGGCAACCAGGTTTGTATCGAGCTGCCGAACGTACTAGTTAGGAGTGCGGCAAGCCAAGATCAGGGCCGGATCTACCGTATGGCTTCAGCCCAGGGCCCCGTGGATTCAAGGGGCCCAGCTAAGTCAAGTCAAAGTCAAAAATAGACGATAATGCGAAAGAATCCATAACTTTATTAAATTAAACGGATCGTATGGTTTGCAGACCTGCGAGTCCTGTAATTTATCAAACTCATTAAATTAATTTAATTCAAGTCTACGTTCAGGTGTGTCTTAAGTGGGGCCTCTGAGTAGTATTAGCCCAGGCACCCTAAACTCACAGTCCGGCCCTGGCCAAGATCTAAGAGCTGCAAATGGAGCACAGCACGGGAGGGACACATGGGGAATGATGGAATCCCACATAGCCGTTTCCAACCCAAAGACACCCAAGTACCTTTCCGTAGATTACCAACACAAGGTAGAAAAAAGATCCAAATGAAGTTGACGAAAGCTTTATATAAATGTTGTAAATGACTATTGCATGGAGATTTTTTGTTTGACGGAAAGTAACTACTGAATTACTTAATGGTATAATCTCTTAATGGTCATCTTGGTATAATCCATTCCGAACAAATTTTAGCTTTGAATTCAAATTGACCTTGTAATTACTTTTTGTGATGTTTTTGACCTATTTAAACTAAGCAAGCCTCTGGGAAAATGTTATAATGTAAAAGTTGATGCGTTAACAGGCGTAATTCAAAGGAAATCGCAAATCCTACAGATTTACACGTGTTCTTCTTCTTTTGACGGTAATTCAGTAACTTTCATATTTACCTCGATGGTATACAGCCGTATAGTGACGTAATAATCGCAAGTTCTTTCCCTTCTTCTGATCTCTCCTAACACTTAGAGCCGAGATGGCCTAGTGGTTAGAACGCGTGCATCTTGACCGATGATTGCGGGTTCAAACCCAGGCAAGCACCAGTAAAATTTTCATGTGCTTAATTTGTATTTATAATTCATCTCGTGCTCGGCGGTGAAGGAAAACATCGTGAGGAAACCTGCATGTGTCTAATTTCAACGAAATTCTGCCACATGTGTATCCACCAACCCGCATTGGAGCAGCGTGGTGGAATTTGCTCCAAAAACCTTCTACTCAAAGGGAGAGGAGGCCTTAGCCCAGCAGTGAGAAATTTACATAATTTATTCAAGCAGGTTTTACAAGCACTTTTGAATCGTCATTTAACAAACTATATTAAGTGAAGCTACCACGGGTTCGGAATGCAGATTCTACCGAGAAGAACTGGTAAGAATCTTAGTAGTTACTCTTTTTCAACATTCAAAATTACTAAGCCTAAGTCGTGTTAGTTAAATACAACTAAATATGTATATAATACATACAGCCTGGAAGACAACAAGTATTAGCTGCACGCCAAAAGACTAACGAATCATATCTTTAGAATCAGTCATAATGCATAATTTTGATTATAAGAATTTTTCTCATATATTAGTTTTATCTATCTATATTGATTGATGTCGTTGATAAGACAGAGGTTAGACGCCTCGATGGAGGTAAACTCCCACTCGCTATGAATTATATCACAAGTATGAGTTATTAGAAAGCATTTACGAAATTAGTTTTTTTTTTGTAATGTATTGACGGACAATGTAATATGTTATATATTTGTATGGTACAATAGCAAATATGTCCGGTATTAGATTATTTTTAGACTACCCCAAAAAAGAAAACTTTACATTTCGACTGACCGGCAGTAATACTTTATTATTTTTAGTATTGCGTTTTACTATTTGTCAAACTTTCACATGGTGTTAGGGCTTTATAAAAAGAGCCTGGATAGGTACGACCCACTCATCAGATATTCTACCGCCAAACAGTAATACTTAAAATATACATGGGGGTGTACATTGCTTTCAATTTTTAACAGTCCCAATGTCTATGGGGGTGGTGACCACTTACTACCAGATGGCTCATTTGGCAGTCTGCCCGCCTATAATGTAAAAAATACTTTGTGATCCCAAAAATTGCAATTATATAATAAAATTCATTTTAGTAAAATAAAGTCATAAAAATACCACTATCGCAATGGATCTACAATCAAATTACGTACAACGGGAACATCACGGGAACGGATTTAGCTTGTTCTTTCAGGAACAGAATCACAACCTTGACCTAAAATCTCTACTCGAAAATCTCACTGAGAGCAAAAACGACGACGAAGATAATAAAAATTCCTTAGAATCGCGATCATAAATGGCAAATTTGCCGTATTAATATATGTAAGGCTTTACAATTCTTGTTATTCAAACATGCCATCAAAATACGACTCGACATTAATGTAGTCCTTTCTCGTCTGTATTTAGGAAAGCGCGTAAAGTAAGAAAACCCGTCAGTCACTTTTAAAAAATTAGGTCCGAGCTGAATGTTTCTTCTGTTAACATAATCCATGACGTCATCAGAAATTTAACATGACGTTGAATGTGTGTATTTTGTTTGTCTGTGTGGGTACGTTTGTTTGTTTATGTTTTAGGTTTATTGAAATTATACTTTTGTAGGCACGTTCAAGGTAAAATTTCAGACGGAAATTATGCCAAAAAATAAGAGAGCTATATCTATATATACATATCTGGAGAAACAGATCTGGACTGGTAATACTATATTTATGGTATTTTATAGTATATATTAACATTGTATGTAGATTTCAATTTCTTAGAAAGTAATTTTTTGAGCCTATCCAGCCTTGCTGGAAATAGAATCTGAACAAAATTCAAAACATTTATATCTGTCTGTTTGTTTGACAATGATGTATGTTCGAACTAAAAATTAGTTTTATTTACGAGGTTTATTTATAGTGGTTCTGTCTTTGTGGCTTAGTATATGTCCAACGTTACGTCAAAATATACTGTTATGTTAGGCCTTACTATCAACTATTTAAAAGTAATGCTTGGTGCATTCGTGCAGCGGCGACAATGACCGCATAAGAGAGGGCTAATTCATTTACCGTCACAGCATACGTTTACATCTAAGGAATGCAAAATATTTCCCATAAACAAAGATTTGCATCTGAACCTTATCAATTCTCCCCTGGATTTTTCTTAGCTGTGCGATATTTATAGGATTTTCCTTTCTGTGACATCGGCGACAGCGACTTAATCTGTTTTCAAAACGAAATTGATTATAAACCGGGTCCCGCGCCCGGCTTATGATCTCATATGATATTCAACTCATTTCGAGGATAAAGTTCGGAACTTATTCCAACAGTTGACTCATATGTGGCAGATTTTCATCCCACATATACGAGAAACTATGATTCATGATGTTTGTCATCATCGCCGAGCACGCGATGATTAAATTATAAACATAAATTTGTGTTAATATTCTCTAATTATAAATAATTAATTGTTAGCAGATTACAGTACAGTAATTGTTAGTGTTAATCATAAGGCCTAACAGGACCCAATAATATCTAAGCACAATATAAAACGACCTTAATGGGTAGCTTGAGAACAGCGAGCTAAAAACATAGAAACTCGACAGCCATTACTACTTTAAAGGGATTTTATTTTAGAAAATAATAATATTTAATAAAGCCTATTCAAGCAAATGATAACTTTTTTTTATGATATCGGTAGGCGGACGAGCAAATGGGCCACCTGATGGTAAGCGGTCAGCACCGCCCATAGACAATGGCGTTGTAAGAAATATTAACCATTCCTTACATCACCAATGCGCCACCAACCTTGGGAACTAAGATGTTACGTCCCTTGTGCCTGTAGTTACAATGGCTCACTCACCCTTCAAACCGGAACACAACAATACTGAGTACTGCTGTTTGGCGGTAGAATATCTGATGAGTGGGTGGTACGTACTCAGACGAACTATCTAAAAAGCCGAGGCCAAGTGAAAAAACACTATTTGTCCAAAAAACTCTACTATGCCTTATTCGTAGCCTTTTTATCCAAATTTGGCCGAAGTTGTTCCCAGATAAAATCTATAACAATTTAAATTTTTTATTGGAATTAAGGATGCAAAGTTAAAGTTGGTGTAAAAGGTCAAGAGCAATAGCTTTGTATCTATACCAATAATGATGATGAAAAAGTAAAATTAGTGTTTGTTTGTAAGCTGTAATCTCGGGAACTATGCTGCATTATTGTATATCCCATTCGTTCATCAGTACAAGTTTGTTTTACATGCGATATTTATAGTAGACATTAAATTACTTGGTGGTAGAGCTTTGTGCCTCTCTGGGTAGGTACCGATTTTAAGGGTGTATGAACTAGTGTAACTAAGGAACAAAGAACATAACATCTTAGTTCCCAAAGTTAGTGCATTAGCGGTGTAATTATTAATATTTCTTACCTAGATATAGGTAGTCGTGATCATTTATCATCAGGAGGGGTGAAAAAAAAGCAGTGTTATGGTTCGCTTTCTGAATAAATGTATGAACTTTAAGAAGCTACTATATGTGAAGTGGCGGAAAAACAATTAAATTACAATTAAACCTTACTGCTATAATTATCACGATAGCTAACAGGCAAGGGAGCGTTCACCAGTAATTACTCCAAGAACATGCGCAAAGATGAACGACAGCTAGTGTCAAAAAGGATAAAAAAAATTATCTTAACCATTAATTGTATTTCCAATACTAATTCTGATTTAACCGTGTTGAGAGGTAACCTTTCAATCAGGACAATTTATTACGCCATTTTGTTTTAGCGTCCACTTTGAGCTCTTGAGGCGTTAGATTGATAGCTCAGTGTTCATTATAGGGCCCGTGCGTATCCCGATGCGCCTACTGTTGCGCCATCTAGCGGAACAGTGGTGACAATACGTAGATGCTCAGCTGAGCGCTTTCCCAAGTAGTATATAATTCATACGCACTTCGAGGTCATTATTAATCGAAAATAATTAACGTTATGACCTCGACGATAATCCAATGTGGTTTTCAATCAATCTATTTACATTTTTTTCGTGCAAAATCGATATCAAAAGGTAAGTAATGTACCAAAAAAAAATTAGAAATCCAACCCTTACGAGTGAATGTGTTGCCGCTTATTATTGAATTGAATTTTAGGTAAAAAACTATTCGAAAGCAGGCATGTCTCCAACGTGAGATAAATTATCGATCGGTAAACGTATCATCGAGGGAAAAGTTTTACCACAAACTAGGGTAACAAACCCTCCGTACGATGTTACGTTGAAGGTATATGAAAAAATTTTTTTTATTGTAAATTGTATTATTAAGATCTGATGCAAACGACACTTAATCATGAATTTTTACAGTTACTTGTATAAGGATAACAACTCGTTGAAGCAAATATGCAGGATCGTACAGTCAAACTAAATAAGTATTTTTAGAGTAAGATTTTAGTTTCATAGCACTAATAAATTAATGCTTTGCTCTTTCGTTTTCCTCAAGGCATTATGTATGGCACTGGTGCTGTGGTCCTTGTGTGATTAAAAACATAATTTTTGTGTTGTTTTGTTCATAACTATAAATTAATGAGCCATTCGATATTTTTTTGTATCCAGTGAACACTGAATATTTCATAGGATCAATTTCTTTGTTGCTTGGGTTTTTAACTCCTACACTATTTTATTGTTAAAATAACAAGAATGCATTTTTATAGTTGAATGGGGACCGCACAATATCCACGACGCAGTGTGGCTGCAAGGCCGGCTTACTAACCTACGGCCACACGGGCATCCACTAACTTTCCGATTGAGCCGCGAGGGCGGCGCCACATGCGATGCGCACGGGGCCTATAACAAAGGTATTTCATAGAAGTTAATGTGACACCAACATCATTTATAGAAACGATAGTAACTATTATTATGATGCTTTTTTTTAAATTGGGACACGTAAAATTGATTTTACCAAAAACAATGTTTTAATCAACATAGCTATAAATACAGTTTCGTCAGAATATATTGATAACAAAAAAAAATCAAAGGCAACGTATACTAAACAAAATAATAACGCTTCATTCATTTGCCGCTGTATGGCGTCAAATAACACTGAAAGGTTGCTTTTAGAAATAAGATCGTGTTCGTAGACGTCAAATAGCGATGCCGCCATTTTGTAGATGGGACTGTGTATATAAAATGCCCGTATTTTTTACATCTGTCAAATTATAGCGGCCATTTTGTGATATAAGTATTTGCATATTTAGATATACATAATCATTAATCTATCTATCACCTATATATTCAAAATAACGTGGTTCATATTAATCATCATCATGGTCAATTTGTGATGATTACTGTATACGCGAGAATCAAAGGTAACCGACTTCGCAAAGTTAATACATTCGTCCTAGTATCGTATCGGTTTTCTTTAATTATAAATTATTTTTATGAACATCAATCTCGACATTTATTGGCAAATACACAATTTACATACAATATAATTTTTTACGAAGATTATAAATAGAAGTGATTTCAAATTTTACGAATCTCGTTTCGATTAATAAGATTATCTGATTCGAATAAGCTAATAAATAAACACCAGACATTTACTATTGACGGTTTTAGGTTTACGACTAATTAAGCTTAATTATTTACGACACCAAAACGAATAGTCTTTGTTATAAGTCTATAGTTCTTGAAGGTTATATTTAATTAAATATTTCATACTTTAAGGTTGATTTTTTTAAAGAATAATATGTCCCAAATTAATTAATGAATTACTAATATGACTATTTACCGCTCCTTCTATAGATATTACTTGTGTTAAGAGCGGGGACGACAATAGCCGAAGGGATCAAGATCGACCCTGCGACATTTTACATCGCAAGGCAGACCTTAAACCATTGCGCTATTGAGACTTCAAATTTCAATTAGGCATTAAGGAAAAAACATCTTCTGAACGAATTATATAGATAAGACATCTTTAGAATACCGTCGGTTACTGTGTCTTTTTCTTTCGTATATGAAATCAATAATTGCAGAAAAAGAGGAAGTAATGTATTGTTAAAATTTCGCTAAACAACGCTATATATCTAAAATAGATGTTTGCCTCTGACATCGTAGCTGCCAAAGAGTATATAAAATTTCCTTTTCAAATAAAATTAATCACTTTTTCAATTAATTTATATTTCGCTTTATTTTTGATTATATTATTGGGGTGGCTTGGTAAGGCTGGTTGTTAAAAATAATTGATAAAAATATACCCATGCAGCTATTTAAAATATAAACTAAAAAAAAAAATTACTGCATCCTTATATCCGGCGATTACCCTCTACATACAAACTACATACAATTTTACCTCTTTATAATATTAGTATAGATTCAGGTAGGCTCATTGATAACATGATACAAGATTAAGAATTTCAGGAACAGTACACTATACTAACCATAAGTAACAAATTTTAACCAATGAGCGGCCACTAGTTTTATTTAAATAAATGCACGTATATTATATAATATATTAAAAGAAAAGGCACTGTCTTTTCATTGTCAATAAACATAAGTTAGTTACATGGTTCATTGAACAGGAATTGCGATACGATTCATTGGGGAAACACTGTTAGATTTATTGCTACCTTAACGTACGGTAAATGAAAATTGTTAATACAATTTGCACAGTGATTACAGAAATAAACATTAATGAACATAGTGAAAATAAAATCGTTTCATTCACTCATTCGTTCATTCAAACAATCATTTTCATGATCATTTAAATAACCAACAATGTTGAAATTAAGTTTAATAAGTTCAGCTAATAACTTTATTGGCCGATTCTTTTTTCTCAGCGTCTTTAGTAAAAAAATCAATACAAAGGTGATGATCAGGAATTAAAAGCCTGTAAGAAGATATAATACAAAATAAGACAATTATACAACTTATGTGAAAACTTTTGTTATTTCAGTGTAAAGTATTAGCTCAGGTAAGAAATATCTAAATATCCATTCAAAACTGACATACATTACGATAACAACGTCATAAATACTCACTACACATTAGTGTACACAGGAAACGTGGAATATTTATTTTACAATTAGATATCTTAACGGCTCTTAAAATACCTGCATCATTCGAATTGTTTCCAGAAACTTTTAAATATTCATCTAAATCATCCAATAGTCCATCACCAATTCACATTCTCTTAAAAATATGATTTTGGTAAAAAAAATTTTATGTCTTTGGTGGCAAACGAGCAGGATGCTCACCTGATGGAAAGTGACTATAATACAATACTTTCATTAAGGTTCATTTTCATTAAGGCTAAAATGATGTGTGGCACAAATGTCATACATAATCGTCATCATCATCATTGATTAACCACCAATCCACTGTTAGATACAGGCCTCCCCCATTGTGCGCCAATTGTCCCTCATCTCCCCTTTCCGCATCTAGTCTGGTTCCGTCACCTGCTTCATGTCAATTATGTCTTACTTAAGGACGTATCTGCTCCAACGGTCCGCCCAGACCACGGCTACTTCAGTCCGATAATTTTGGATTAATTAAGACCAGATAATATTTACTCGATGATTCGCAATTTTACAAACTACCAAAATTCTAAAGATATCTTTATAATTCATTTAATGAAATTCTCTGATCATAACATAATAATTTGTTGTTGGGTCTTGAATTAGATCTCCAAATTTTATGGAAATTAATGAAAGAAGACCCAAATAAGAAGGACCTGCAAGATCAGTTTAAAATAGAAAGCAAGCAAGTTCGTATATTGATAAAAAAAAACAAACGAGATTATTACAGTAAATTATTTAATTCCTGTAACAATGACCCAAAAAGATTTTTGAATTCATTTACAAATTAGCTAATAACAAAATTAAATCTAATCCACAACCTCCTAGACTCGTAATAAATTCGATAGCTTTAACGAAAATGAAATTTGTGAAGCATTTAATAGTACTTTTGCTGAACTCGCTAGTAAAATACAACGTAATCACCCAAACGAAATATATAACATTTTAACTTATGTAGACCAAGAACCTCAATATAAACTTGCTAATTTTGATTTATGCTCAGAACAAGAAATTACACCATAATAAAGTGTTTTGATGTAGACTGTAGTACAGGCATTGATGGCATTAATGTTAAAACTATTATATGTTTAAAATATCTCATTGCTAATAACCTTACACAGTGTATAAATAAATGTATGGCGCTGGGCACATTTCCTGATAGCTTAAAATAGCCAAATTAACACCAATTTACACGTCTGGTTCTAAAACAGATCCTGAAAACTATCGTCCAATTTCAGTATTACCGGTACTGTCAAAAATATTCGAAAAGGTTACCTACAAGCGACTAAACCAACACTTACACAAGTTGCAATTTTTAGACGAACGACAATATGGCTTTCGTGAAAAATCTAGTACCTTATCTGCTGTAATTGACCTTGTTACTAAAATAAGCACAGAAATAGAAAAACATATGCTTAGGAATATTTATAGACTTGAAAAAAGCATTTAACACGATAAGCCACTCACTACTCCTTGCTAAATTATAGAACATAGGAATATCTGGGCCAGACCTTAGTTTATTTAATTCATATCTTAGCAATAGATCACAAATAGTAAAAATAGGAAAATTTTCAAGTACAAATAAAAGTGTTACCTGCGGAATACCGCAGGGGTCAGTGTTGGGTCCCTTGTTATTTTTAATTTATATTAATAATCTTAATAAAATTGTCTTATCAGGCCATATCACCTTGTGTGCTGACGATACTTGCCTTTTTTATTTTGGTCGAAATATAAAAGAATTAGTAGAAATTGCTCAACGAGATCTAAATAAATATAACACCAGGTGCCAGTGCAACTTATTAACTATTAACACCAAAAAAACAACACATATGATATTCAGAGCTAATAACAAGAAAATTTCCGACTATCCACCTCTAACTATAAACAACGACATACTCTCTAAATCTGAACAGGCGAAATACTTAGGTTTAATTCTAGACGAGAAATTATCATGGAAACCTCAAATTACCAAAATTAAAAACAAATTAATATCGCTAATTAGCTCATTACGCACAATGGCCTCCTGTGTACCATACAAAACGCGATTAACGGTGTACAATGCACTTGTTAAATCCAACCTTGACTATCCAATAGAAGTCTGGGGTTGCGCTCCAAAAACTAGTCTTAAGCCTCTCCAAATAGCACAAGACAAAGTTATCAAAGTACTTTTTAACTACGATAGACTGACACACACGCCCATACTACACAAAGAAACAAAAAAAATAATTTAAAACAGACATACACAAACAACATTTGTACATTTATAAAAAAACTCAGCTTCATCAAACTCATACGGAATTACTACTAACTAATAAAACTTATACACACAGCTTGAGAAATAAACACAAAATACATCTTTATAATCCTAGACCTAAATACGGTAGTAGATGCGTTCTATATAACGGGGTAAAGTTATATAATAGTTTGCCGAATAGTACAAAAGCGTGTGCAAGTATATCTAACTAATTTTAAAAAGAAACTAAAAAAATGTATAAGCGAAAATATATGTTAATAAAATTAGTAAATATCATTCACATATTTAAAACACAAATTTAATGTTGTTGAAATTTAAATTTTTACATTATTTTTTTATTTATTTTTATTTTTTCTTTTCTTTTTTGGGTCAATGTGAATACTGCCACAGATTCTACCACTAAAACAAACTTTATTTATAAGTTATACGTATTGCTCGTTGTAAAGTGAACTGTAAGGTTCTTTATGAGTAATATAGTTCTTTAACCTGAAATTTCATCGGAATTTATAAGTAATATTGAAGTTGATATCGAACTTCACCATAAAATTCAGAAGTACATAATATTTATTTAGTAAATCGTTATGAAACACACAATTAATACTTAGATGAAATTGATAATTTCAACAGAATTGAGAAGTTAAACAGAAATATCAAATGGTTGGAAACGGGATTACCGAAAGGGGACTGAAGGTACGAGTATATTGATAAAATTCGGATTGGCGCTCGGAGATTAAGCTGTCAAAAAGAGGGTACTTACAAATAATACGACACAACTTAGATGTAACATGGGCAAAATGCTTAAAACCGATCACGTCCGAATTAAATGCATCTTCAAAATCAACAAACTATTTATTTCTTATGTAACGTGAAAATAATCTTTACGCAAACGTGATAATTTGTGATGTCAAATAACCAAATACGTTCGCCAAGTTGACGACTGATTGACATATACTTTTTTAAATTGTTCCATGCTACATTTAAATTGTGTCGTACTATACAATCTCCCGAAATTATCACGTTTTTTAAGTTATATTGTAATTAATTGAAATTTGATTTGAAAAACTTTATTTGTTACATACATTGCTAAAGAGAAATATATTAAAAAACTGATATACTGTATTATATAAATGAGATGTCTGCACATCAGCTTACCGACACAAAAAGGAAGGATAATCAGCTTACGTTAAAACTCGGGTAGGCTTAAAATAACCCCAAACTTCAACACATTTTAGAGGATACCATACGAACAACAGTTCAACAAATAAATCAATATAATCTATACATTTAATAAAATTGGTGTGTCAAATAACATTTTTTTCTGTCTGTTTGTTCCGGTTAATCTCTGAAAAGGCTGGACCGATTTTGACGGGACTTTCACTGGCAGATAGCTGATGTAATAAGGAGTAACTTAGGCTACTTTTATAATAAAGTCACGCTGCAATGTCCAAATACTGTCCAGTACCGCGCGCAGCCCTCATGCCGCCGTCACGACTTAATATCACAAAAGCTGCCTAATACAAAATTAATAAGTAAATAAAATTACTATAAATAAAATTATATATAAAATCGGCGAAATGAACAATAACTTTTTTGTTAAATTCAAACGCGTACGAATTCGCCGGCACGGCTAATATAAAATAAACACTTCACACTTACATTATTATATAAAATATTACAATAAATACTTATTAATAACAATAAACAGTTAAATAACACAACTAAAACAATTCCCCTAAAAAATATGGAAAAAGGAAATTCCAATTTCAAAAAAAAGGAACTTTAAATTTACCTTCCTCTCACTCGTACGTCCGTATTTACGTCAAAACTAGCCATTTCACGACTCGTCTAGTCTATTAATCAAGTGATGTTTCAATCGCGCGTCTGTCATTGGAGAATTTGATAACACATTTATTAATAATATAACTATCAAATATGAAGCCTTCATATTCGTTCCGCTAATAAGTGCGTATCTTATCTAATTAATTTCAGAAAGCATAAGCTGATTCCTTTGTCGGTAAACTCGTTCATAGATAAATGTTATCTGTGAGTTTAGAAGTCATATTTATTTTTGATGTGAAACATCTACTGGTTTGAGGCTACGATCAACTCATATGCCGTAACGGCAAACGGCATCACTGTGATCGTATATGCCGTCATGATCTATCTCCACCTCCACTCTCTATCTCTTGTGTGTTCATGGCGCGTATATTTTAACCTTTGTCACCAATTGTAGTATATATTGTTGGAATAAACATCTTAGCCGAGCGACATCTGCGTGACGTCACAAAAATTCCCTTAAAAAAAGGAGGCGGTAGTTGTGCGGTGTCCCCACCGACTACGTTCTGAGCCGAGGTGCGTTCTCATAGGAGACACCCTGAGGACGAACGTCACTCTCGAGCCCAAAAGGGTTCACCTCAAGGCAGAGTCTTAACACTCGCCCCAACGTTCGGTGACGCTGTAAAGGCCAGTAGAGCCAACAGCAATACTCAATCAAGATACAAAAAATTGTGCGGCGGACACGTTCGATCGCCACCGCTAGCAGGATTAGGACGTAACGTACTTTTGTTATTATCGTTATTACTGTGTAGTGTTATTATTGATGGTTATTTGTGTTGTAGATAAATTAAAGATCATTGTTGTAGGGGTTAGCCTATTTGTTTTCTTTTTAAGTAATTCCTACTTCTTGTTCTAAAAAAATATATAACAATCTTCAATATAATGAATTACAATGATATCTTTGTTACATTAATGATGTTTTCATTAATACTATGCCGTATTTATTCATCGTATTCCTTTAATTATACACTAATTCGATAAAAACCATTTAAGACAACATTTAATTTGTGTTTTGAGATTTTTTTGTAACATCTTTTAATTTTAGTATAATCAATAGTCTAGTCTATATAGACGGATTTTTCTTTTGAAATAACATTTCATAAGATGAAATATGAACACAAGAAAAAATTACCGACTTCAACTTTTTTCCAATTAAAATGTAGCCACAACTAAGTTGTACTATGTAGATATATAATGTACGCACGTGTAAGAGAAAACAGATCGGTTCAACCAAGAATAAAAGTTTACTTGTGAGATGTGATTATTGGATTTTTGGTGAATATTATGATTGTTGGCGAAAGAATGTCGAAACATATGGTATCGAAGGTATTTTATAAATTAGATGTAATTGATATTAAGCCACAAAAAAAGTAAAAAAATGTTTAACAAAAAAAGTTAAGTGATCTGTTTTCCTTCCGACGTCGAGAGCGTCCTAATCAGAGGCAGAAGGCATCCTCAGGACGCGCGTTCTTTGAGCCCATAAGTGGGCTCGCATCAGCTGGATTGATTATTTCAGCTCGCCCTCCCATCAGTACCAATAATAATACTGAGTTCGAAAAACAATTATCGATGCTGAAAAAGTCGTCCACGGAAAACAAACTAACAGAGCACTGTTAGATATGAATTATAATTTGATACAAGTAATTGAGGATTCATTTGTTGTATTTATCTAAAAGAACTTAGTTTAAAAAATATCATTTAATTGTAAAATCAGTTTCCGTTAAGCATAAAAGTTTGACGATAATATTTTTTGTCATAATATGTACTTCTCAAAAATAAATCCTTTACCAGATTTCATACCTACATTAGTTAACAGATGAATAAATAAAAATTAACAGTTAACATTATCTTAGCTCAGTACCTGATATTTGAGTACATTAGCCGTACACGTTGGGTTAATGGCATTTGAGTACCTACTCGTGAGATAATCGCGGCGAGTAGATTGGAAAGTAGCCACTGTGAAACACTTCACTAAAATGTTTGACAATTTTTAGCTGACTACCGAACGAAGTAATGTTTAAGTTGACTGCGAAAATTATGATTCAATTATTATTAATTTTTAAAGATCCTGACATTAAGTTGACTTGGTGGTAGGGCTTTGTACAAGCCCGTCTGAGTAGGTACCACCCAGTATTGTTGTGTTCTGGTTTGAAGTGTGAGTGAGCCAGTGTAACTACAGGCACAAGGGATATAACATCTTAGTTACCAGGGTTGGTGGCGCATTGGCGATGTAAGGAATTGTTAATATTTCTTCCATTGTTAAGTTCCACCAATATCTGCTATCAGTAAGGTATTTCCGGGAGAGATTATCTATCCGCGAACAATACTCAGTATTACTAACAATATCTAAAACGGGATATTTACCATGTTTTTTATTTTTATTTGGTGGAGCTCGATATTTCGTGAACAAGACATTCGTAGATAATGTCGAAATATCGAGCTCCACCAAATAAAAATAAAAAACATGGTAAATATCCCGTTTTAGATATTGTTAGTAATAAAAATAACCATGTTAATTTAAAATCTAATACTCAGTATTATTGTGAACCAGTGTCAACAAGGGACATAATATCTTAGTTCCAAAGTTAAAGTTCCTTATGGTGCCAATGTCTACGAGCAATGATGACCCCTAACTAAAAAGTCTAATATAATTAGTATGTTATTTTTACCATACATAATATCTTCTTCTTTGAGCCACTGAAAAATTAGTTAACGTTAAACAATATAATAATAATCAACGTGATAACAAAATAGTTTGGGTACATTAGTAGTTTGTTCAGGTTCTTAAATTACGATGAGTCCTTACATGGGTGACCGGTCACGGTTTTCCTATAGAATACCTTCGTAAGATCTGATGCGAAGCGAATACGCTGCGTCACCAATGTTGCGTGGACCGGGACAGGCCCAGCAATCGCTGTATTTCAATTCAGACCCATTAATCTCCAAATAAATGAGATGAAGAAATTCATGATTAGTCCGTTTTCCGAATAGATATAATTAAAAATTTCAATGCGTTTTCAGAGTCTGTTTTAAATATAAAAATTAAAACGATAATATCCCTAAATTTAACGTAATGATGTCTTTCCATACCCAGAAACAAAGGCCTCAGAATCGAGCGTTAACGAGGCAGTAAATAAGGCTTATTATTCCGAACGAGATTATATAGTGGATAAAATAGCTTGGTGAAAATTATTATAAATTATTATTACAAAACCCCGAACATTTTCTCCTTGAAGGCTAAATTGTAAATAAATACAAAATAACACTTGCCGCATTCTGTTCTTCCCACTTGGTTATCTCGGTATCTTAAGAACAATCCTATATAAATCACGTTAAATCATTTTTCTCTGCAATTTTTCATTCTGTAGAAAAAAATTCTTAAAAGAAACTCGAAACTCTGCAGATCGTAAAATATCAGAAAGTAAATGACGGTAATAGTTTCAGCATTAAAAGTATATAAGCATCATAATAGCGTATCACCTGAGTGGACTTACGACATTTCACGAATGAGATCTTAAATTGAACTACTGTCTCGATTGTATCTAGAAAGAAGAGTAACGCTGTATTGAATGTTCGTGATCCTGTAATAAATAGTCGGAAGTAAAAAGTAAAACGTAATCAGTATTAAATCTTATATACGAAAGTAACCAAGTACTAATAAACAGTTTTATTCACGAGACTGTCTATAAAACATAATATTGAGTGATGTGTGTTTACAGAATTAATTTTATCGATTTCAAATCGATCAATAAAATTTTCGACGACGATAATAAAAACCCACTGAGTTTCAAGTCTTGCGGTACTAGTACATTTCTAAAGGAAATGATATTACTTATTTTAATGAAGTCTTCACTATAAAGAATACGTGTGCTAAATTTCCTCCAGTAACTAGTTAAGTCTACCCCCACCACTTCTCTTCATTTCTGTTGAAAGTTCCAAAAATCCTAAGGTTTACTATTTTGAAAACCAGTAACTATACTAAATTTCAAGTCAATCAGGACTATGGTTTGGGAGATCTTGTAGTTAGGTTAGGTTATGTTAGGTGTTTCAATTACATAATAAATAATGTCCAACTTTGAGTCAGAAGTACTTCAAGTCAGAATCAAACTTTATGATCAAGCGTTTATGACCAAAGCTTATCAAAGTATTGATAAATGAACCAAATATTTGTACAATAGTTTAGTAGATTTAACAAATTCTTCGAAAAAATATACGAATCTAATGTGTTTTATAAATAAGTAAACAGCTATATTATTATATTATGATGTATGTACAATAAAACACCGTACAAATTAATGTTTTTACGAAACAGCATCATACATTTTTGAAGACATTGAATGGCATTTGAATGAACGCCAAGTGGTTTAATATTTTTCATAAATTCGACTTGAGCAAATTTTCCATGGTAAATAATCATCACTACTCTTGAACATTGGCATTGAGAAAATGTAAACCACTCCTAACAATGAATACGCCACCACTAAAATATCTATGTACCTACAATAACACTGGCTCACTTATCCTTTCCGAATACAGAATATTGATGTTTGGTGATGCAATAAGGTACAATACACCCAAAAGAATCCGCACAAATTCCTAGCAAAGGAACACGTAATAAAAACATATACGTAATTTCCCTCATTTTCCCGTATGAAATAATATTGTTATCGAAGTTAAAATTGTAATTGTAAATCTTAGATTATTTATATGTCTAGTGTCGCACTACAAAAGAATTAAAATAAACGGGGCAACTTTATTAACTTCGTGGGCGTGACAGCTACGCTTGACACTCGCCAAACATTATATTACCTTACTTATCTGCGTGTACTTAACGATCAACGGTTGGCCACTATTTTTTTTTTCTATGCATTCTCAGCTTTAAGTGTATAAATATTCAATGATAATTGCAATTACGTTTAGACAAACCTTCAAAACTCAATGTGTAGAAATATTTATTAATAATTTCGTGCGGGTATACAATTATAGATCGTTAAAAAATAATTCTTTTTACACGACAACATTCGTATAAATGAAATATTTCGATAAATTTGTTTATTATTATTAATTATTATTATCCATAAAATTCAATGACATAAAGTTCAACGGCCATGTTGGACGTTTACGGTTGCGTTCAGTAAGTGTGTTCCAAACTTCGTACAATACCAATCAAATGTTCCAAATAATGATTTCGTGGAGGGGTACGGTAAACTCAATGGTAACTTATCTACAGTAAATTATTAATAATTGATAAACCGTATTTGTTTAGTTTTATTTACTTTACCCGACACCGGGTTTTCATATAGTTTGTCATTATTGTGTATTACTATAGAGTACCTAGAGTTTTTTTACAGGGATGGATTTTGGAAAAGAACAAAAGTGACTAAAGGTCATATATAAGCCAACCCTATTACTGCTAAAATATTTTTCAATTTGGCCTTTAAAAAGTATTCAAGGCCATTATGCCATTTTCCTGGTCTCGTTACGTTCAAATCCGGCACAAAGGCATAAATTGATCGCGTGGTTCGTACCGTATTGGCTAAGGAAAGTCGCTTACAAAGCTAACGGCTTCGGCCACATGTTTTCTATTCACGTGTCTGTCTTCCCATTATTCGTAAAACGGGTAAATAGAGAAAGTGTAAATATGTTTCAAGTTCCCCGATGTTCTAACAATAATAATAATGTTTATAACAAACAAATTATTAAGCTGATATCCGACATGCGGTAAAATACTTTTGTAAAAATCCATACAAAAGGCTATTTAAATTATTCTACCTATTTTTGTAATCATAACTCTCTGTTTCAAGGTAAATTTCAAGGTGAAGCTCTCTATTAGGAATACAGTTAATTATAATTATTATTATCTTATCTCGGTTCACACCGGTAAGCAATTATCACGGACCAAAGCCAAGTGAGCGTCATCTGGGTTCTATATGAGTCGTGTACGTATTATATATGACATAATCATTCCTTTTTATCTTTAAAAACTTGCAACAATACATAACGTACAGCTATTATTAGTGTTGTTCTAAAAATAGGCAAAGTAATAATATTCACAGCATTTTTTTATGAAATAGGTGACAATCGGGCTTGAGACTCATCTGATGGAAAAGGATAACTATGATGAACATTTGCAACACGGGGGTCTTGCAAATGTGTTGCAGGCCTTTAAGGAAAATTTCATCTTAAAACTATTGATTCAAATACGTTCATTAAACTCAGAGGTCCAATGTAAACGTCAATACGCAGTGCAACTTTTTTGGAGTTTCAAATATCAGACTGATTGGTCTAAGAGTTGTTCTACGAAAATAGAAACCATGCAAAATTTATTTTGATTAAAAATCAATCCATTTCTCCCGGAGTGACTTCTACCTATATCGCTATGAGCTTATCTAGTTCATCGAAAGTTTTAATATGAAATTTAATTAATGACTAATTATTTATAGCATCCTTAGCCCGCACTCCATTTACAGTACAATAAAATCCAAATGAGGAGTTATATTTGTAAAAACAGCCGTCTACGACATTGAGCGCTAAATAGTAAGCATTTATACCAATGGCGATGTGTAAATTCAAGATAACATTGTTTGTTTATCTTTACTCTTCCTTCCATTTAAATATACAAACGTCAAACTGATCAAAACTATTTTAATTTCCTACCATAACAGGAAAAAAGCCAGATAAACAATATTTGACAGCAAAATGACGCGATATCATTGGTCGAGAGCTTGTTTAATCTATGATATTCACTATGGATTTGCGAAATATGTCGTTTTGAACGTAGACGAAACTGTTATCGGAAATTTGGAAGTAAATTTTGAAATTAAAGTGGAAATAAGTAGTTAAGTGTAATGGTGTTGTATTATTATTAATATAGATTAACGGGTCACCGCGAAACCGCGAAACTTCGCATATTTTTAAAAGATTTTTCAGGTATGTCGAAACTACTAATTTCATTATAAACTGCAAATCAATCATCCTTATTTAGCGCGAAAATGATCAAAAATGTATACATTAGTTCAGTTCTGTTAGAATTGGAGTTTAACGACAACAATTTACTTTTAATTTTTTTTTTCTTATACAGCCGTAGCACCGCTTTCTAACCAGCCAGTAACTTTTTTCCGCTTTATTCTTTGTTGAATTGTAAAAATTTTGTAAATTGCAATCAAGAATCCCCTTTAGTTTTCTGCACATCTACGGCTGGAGCTCTTCAGAATGAGATCTTAATAGATTTTTTATGTACAGCTATCGTTTCGTAATCACTGGGACAAAAATCGGTTTAAGTTATTAATATATAAAATATACTAATCATAAACTCTTAGTAGTGCACAATATAGCTGAGTTATTAGCAAATCGCATGAACTACGTAAGTCTTAGGTTTGTTTATCATTTTTCCTACTTCCATTGGAATAGGCTCTACACACTATACTATATAAAGACTATACACTTGGTCGGGTTTTTTATTGACTTGACAAATGAGCTCGTAACATTAAATCTGTCATTAAAAATAGCAATTTAGTTAAGAGATATGTATTTTTATCACAAAAAAAATGTTTTCAAAAAATGCGTTCTGTCCGGATCGCCATTTTCGTTTGGGGGCAATTGGACTGTAAGTTACGGTCGTTATTAACGCGGCTTGTGATTAATTAGTATTCAATTGTATTATTTGGATTTGGAATTTATTTCATTAGTTTTTTGAGCAAGCTCGTCTGGATTGGTACCACCCACTCACCATATATTCTACCGCCAAGCAGCAGTAATCAGTATTGTTGTGTTCCGGTTTGAAGGGTGAATGAGCCAATGTAACTACAGGCATAAGGGACAACATCATATTTCCCAAGTAAGTAGTGTAAGGAATTACTAATATTTCTTACAGCGCCATTGTCTATTGACGGTGGTGACCGCTTACCATCAGGTGGGCCATGTGCTCGTCCGCCTACCAGTATAATATAAAAAAATATATAAATTCGAGGATTTTTAAAATTCACTTTTGTGTTTGACTTCTAAGCGATTAATATAATAGTGTAGTATTTAAAACTACCTGTAGTTACAATTTATTTTTCTACCCTATCATAGCCGAAGTAGTTAGTTACAGCATTAAAACATCAACAAGCAGTATTGACAAATTAAAAAGCTTTCGAAAACTAGGAGTGTCTCAAGTCTAGGCCGTGCATCATAATTTAATAACACTAAAGACGCAATAGACAATCATACTCAATTATTGTTTTCCATATTGTAAACTTCTGTTACTATAGTAATAAGGATATCATTAAAAGAAGTATTAACTTGTCTAAGTCTAATAATCGTATGGTATGGGGCTAACTTTTTTTTTTTTTTAAATGAGTCTGTTATTTTAGTCCAGGAATCTCACAAGAATCTCAGTATTAAAAACCGCAGCGTGTGATATGATTAGAAGTTCTCGCACCAAATTGTTTTTTTTTTTAAATTTTATAGTGAGTGAGCGTATCGTCGTAGGAAAGTACTAAATTATGATGGTCACGTTTAAAACGCGAAACTTCGCGTTTATTCAAATGATTTTTTAGGAATTTCGAAACCTATGACAGGTTTTATTGTGATTCAATTTCATTGTAAACTGCAAGTCACTCATCTACTTTTGGCGCCAAAATTATAAAACCTTTTTTAAATGTTTTTTTTAATGTCAAATAGTATACATTAGTTAAGTTAGAATTGGAGTCTGTCGATAGCAATTTACTTTCATTTTGTTTACGTTTTTCTTTTTTTTTTTCTTATACTCTAACCAGCCAGTAACTTTTTATCGCTCTCCAAAATTAATTATTTTTTAAATTGTAACAATTTAGTAAATTGCAATCAAGAATCATCTTTATTTTTCTGCACATCTACGGCTGGAGCTCTTCAAAATGAGACCATAACCGATTTTTTAGCTATGGTCTCGTAATCACTGGGACAAAAATCGACTTACGCTATTGATACGTAAAATATATGCAAAATCAACTTCTAGACACCCATAGTTTTTTCTTTATATGAATATATTCATTAGATTTTTATTTTTATTTCTTAATGTATCGTGATTAAGTCATTGCGATTTGTATAATAATTCGTGCTAAAAAAACACACGTGTATCTAAAATTAATGAACTAAAAATGTAGGGCGTAGCTTAGCCATGCAAAGTAATATTATGCATACTAGGGCGAGTATAGCTTGTAGGGTTTTTTATTCCACGGAGAGCGATACGTAAATTATGAATTTTTTGATCGGTTTCTCGTATGCGTAGAATATCATTAATTTGGTTTTGGAATAATTAATTTTTAAGTCTGGCGTTTTTAAGTTAACCCGCTTTGGAGCAGCGTGGAATATGCTCCAAACCTTCTCCTCGAAGGGAGAGGAGACCTTAGCCCAGCGGTGGGAAATTTACAGGCTGTTAATGTAAAAAAGTCAGGCGCATTTCAATATTTTATTCCATTTATGATTTTTGACAATTCGTTTTTTTTTATTTAATTTACAACATCTACAGTTGCCCGTGGCTCTTTTTACATTTCACCTTTATACATTTTGGCGTTTTTATATTTTATATTTTTACTGACCTGATGGTCTACTGATGTAGATCTTCGCTAGACTTCGAGTTTGTCATCTTCTTGGCAGACGAGGGCCACACTGACCTATTTTTTTCTATTTAAAATAATATAAACATAAGCCATAATGAATCTATACTAATATTATAAAAAGGAAAACTTTGTTTGTTTGGTTGTAATTAATAGGCTCAAAAACTACTGGACCGATTTAAAAAATTATTTCACCATTCGAAAGCTACATTATCCACGAGTAACAAAGGCTAAATTTTATTTTGGTAAAAATAGGGTTCCGTAAGATATTTGGGTTTTTCGGATACAAGGTGTAAAAAATCAACCAGAAAAGTTACTTATTTTGCATACGCTGCCTAAACTATAAAAGATAGAACCATAAAATGTTCAAATTAATTGTAGATCTTATAAATATCTACAAAAAAGTCCGCGACACACTATATCTATCTATGTCGAGCGAGGCACAACAACCATTTTTTTATTTAAAAATCTTGATATTTTTTTGGACTACATTTAAATGCATTTATTTTACTCATGCTATTAATCCCTATCAAAATAATTTCTCCCAGGAATTAAACAGTCAACGAAATAAACAATTTAATTATGCAGAAAGTACCGGGTGAAGTTAAGTGCTAGAAATCCATAGACACCGTCACTATCATCGAGGACGCAGAGCACTACCCCCAGGAATTTTTAAATTCTCTGTACCCCGCTGGGCTACCACCTCATGAACTGTCGTTAAAAGTTGGCACGCCGATAATGCTTCTCAGAAATTTAAGCCCCCCAACATGTGTAATAGCACGAGACTTCTTATAAAGGAGCTAAAAGATAATTTAATAGCAGCGAAGATTATTATCACCGGCCCTGCAGCTGGTGAATTAGCTCATATACCAAAAATGTCTTTCGCACTAACGATAAAAAAATCCCAATGCCAAACATTCAAATTAGTAGGAATTGATTTACGAAAAGAATGTTTTACGCATGGGCAACTTTAATAAATTACTAAAATATACTGATATATTTTGTTACCTGAAAATAATTTAACGTCAAATGTTGTTTATAGAGAAGTTCTACAATAATCTGCTTTAGTTATCTATCCTAAAACAACGGGTTCCACTCCGGGACTGCCGGCAGAAATGAAAACTTAGTATTAATTACATTTAAATATTTTCATCATTAACAAGTTTAACTTCCACATAAAGACAATCTATGCAGCCTGCGTATAATGACTGCGTCGTCGATGTCAGTGTCGGTGTCTGTGAATTGACCTGGGAATCATTTTGCTGACCGTGTCTTTCCTTTGTAGGCTTTTTGCAGCGGTAACCAACATCCACGCGCGCGGAGCCGCGGGCGACCGCTATTAAACATATAAAAATATAATAAGCTTTGAATTTTCAAAAAATATTCAATGTACACCTACAGATTCGGTCGATTTACTCCTTAATTATATGTATAGAAAAAAATTGTCGGTAAATAAGTTTACAAAATCAAGTCATAATATGACTATTTACATCGCATCCATGATCTGTATAGTGTTATAAAGTTTTCATAATTTTCGCAAAGTTTAAAAAAAATCATCTTGCTACTTCTATTTATTTAAAAAAATATATTTTGTATCTTTATGGGTTATTTTGATTTCCTTTTTAGATACGGAATCCTGTCACAAATCCGAAATCTACGCGGACGAAGTCGCGGGCAGAAGCTAGTAATATATAATAATGTAGAAGTAATTATTTTAATTCTATTTACTGCAATCCAGCGGGCCCTGCTCCGCGCTCGATCAGAGAGAGTGACCAACCATGTATGTATGTATGCATGTTTGCATGTATGTATGTATGTATGTATGTATGTAT